>NC_135333.1:168220824-168529525 GCF_023851605.1 Tamandua tetradactyla
TTTCATTTTACCTCGCGACTGTTCCAGCAGTATCTACTCCTCTATCTTATTCCCTGACTAAAGCTAAAATTCAAGCAGCACAGAGCCCCCTGCTCTCCTCTTCCTTACAAACGGTCCCCTATCAGAAATATCCTGCCACCAGAAGACTCATCCATCTACCGACTTCCACTCCAACAAATACTTAATCTACTAGTTACAATTCTGCAATAACCTTAGGCTTCTATTTCCAGGAGAAATCTATTTTATCTGCTTCCATTCGGGACTCTCAGAAGTATAATGTGTTTATCTCCCCTTTGGTAAATTTGATTTAAATACTGAAGCTTTTAAATATAGAAAATAATTGTTTTCTCACCTTAGGTGACCCTATTTCCAAATTAGGACATAATTTTAAACCTCCATTCTTATCATTAAAAAGTTACAAAGGTCATAGAGGTGAATTAAGTCAGACATTCTACAAACAAATTAAAGAGGGATAACCACTGTCTTCTGCAGCCTTAGAATCTTTAGGCAAAACACTCACATTTGTATAATATTTTACAATTTCAAATGTAATTTCGATTACTCCTAATAGCCAGGGACATCCCTTCCACCCAGCTCCCAGGGGGCAAACATGAGCAGGCAGGGACACTACCTGTTGGTCAGGGCAACAGGCAATGGCGATCCAGGGGATGTGTGTGATAATGGGGACATGTACAGGTATTAGGGGTCGACTAGATACAAAGTCATTCAACAGCCCTTGAGAAGGAGAGCTTCTCACAGAAGGTGTTAGTGACTCTGGGTGGTAGGTGATCCACTATAAAAAGCTCCTTATAAGTCTGGAACCGATTAGGCTAGCCTGAGGCAAACGTGCCTTTGCTGTATAACTTATCACAGCTTTGATATGCTAATGTTCGCTGCAAATGTCCAATGATACGGTACAGGGCGCTTCCCAAGCTCATGGACTGTAGAACTCTTTCTTCACAGACCAACTTGACCAATTGCTTTAGAGATGCCTTCACAGGATGTGCGATTTCATGTGCCAGAGACTATGAGCTTCTTGTGGGGAGGGAGCGGGACACCTGGGAGGTCAGGGACGCCTTCACACCTCCAGGCGCATTGCTCAACACAGAGAAGAGGCTCCATCATGTCTGATAAAGTCACGACTGAGTGCACGTTCTCATTTGAGCCACCACAGCAAAATGGTCCAAGCCTGGGTTTTCCTCATTTTACAGATGAAGAAATGCAGTGAAGGGACATGAAGTGACTCAACCAAGATCATAGAGTGAGCTGGATAAACAACTAGAATTGGAAACCAGATACACGGCCAAATCCAGTGCTCCATTTTTTATACTTACAGTGACTGTACAACCCAGATTTCTGGATAGTCTTAATTTCAGATATTCTGTTATACTTTTAAACCAGGCCAGGCAGCATTCTGGTTTTTAGCTTAGAAAATAGTCTCTATAACTACAACTTTTTATATCCTATAACCATAAAAAAAGTTGAACATCTACCTAATAAATATAGAAATATAAAGCACAGTCATGACAGAAGTGAACTCTGCGTGACACTGGGTGCGAGTGATTGCACAGAAATGACCCTGAGCTACTTCTTGGTTATGCTGGAGCAGAAGGATGTTCACAGCTGCAGGCAGGTCCATTTTCAGTTCTGCCTCTTTATAGGAAGAGCCACAGCCTGGGAAAGCTATCGAGAGGTGCCTCCTGCAAAGACAACATCCACAGAGAGAAGCTGCCTGCTAGAGTTGGATGTGAGCCCCTCAGAGACGCCACAAAGTGCTGAAGCATTGTCCAGCCATTCTCAACTGTCAAGCCTGGTGGCACCCTAAGACAGCATGTCCTGAAAGCATAGAGACAAAAAAAAGAGTAGCAAATGCCCTGAAGCAAGAAATCCCCACAGCAGCACAGGCTTCATGGGATAGAGCATGAGTCTTCTAGAAGATGTTTGTTCGACATGAGACCAGCATGGGACTACTTGCTTAGCCAGACTCTTGCTTAGCCAGACTCATTAAGGACGATCCCTGCCCCTTAGCAAGGAGGGCAGAGGCAGCCAGCAGCACATCCTCAGTTCCTGAAGCAGGGACTCACTAAATTAGAACGCTGCCTCTGCTGTGATCCCTTGGCCAAGTGAATTTCTCTCTAGAAACCTTCATCTGTAAAATGAGGAAAATAAATTTCGCTTCCGCAGGATTATTGTGGCTTAAATAGTAGTTAAAGGTGCCAAGCATTTACCACAGACCTAGAACATAGTGATTGCTCAATATTTTATTACAAAAAGTATTATTTTAATAAATTAATGAGTCTATTATCATAACATAACACATAGCAGGCTGTACAATCTTTCTCACGACTGAGTTGAGCTTACTCTTTCTCAGTAAGTCTTTCTGTTTTCTCTATGAAGTCCCCAGTTTAAGAACCTTTAGAGGAATCAGTGGACTCACTTAACTAAAGTAGATGAACCCTATTTAAACAGTAACCGTCACTCAGGGATCCAGAATGGGCAAAAAACACGGAAGCAGCCCCTTACAGGATGCCATCTCCACAAAGCTTAGCTTTGTGTGGGAGTTCCAGCCATCACATTACCACCAGCTCAAATGATCAGGTCCTCTAAGAGGCCAGAGACAGAACAGCAGGGAAAGTCCTAGCTCTGGGAATTCCCCTCAGTCAAGGTCATCTTGGAACGATGAGAAAAATCACTATGTATGTTGATTCTGAACCTCAGCTGCCATCCCCAAGGACAGAACTACCGTAACCAATAAGGCCGTGGGCCTTTTCTAAAGTTAGAACCAGTCCAACTTTCTTGGACCACAAGGCTTTTTCTTAACTTGCACACAGTATTTCTTAATTTCAGTTTCCTTATCTGAATAGAAATTCCTGACAAAAAAAAAAGGTAACGGGTTGACAGGCGGAGCCTTGATCAATCAGCATATAATTCCAGCTGGGTCTCTTAAATCTAAACCGTGCATTGACTAACAAGCACTCCCTCCTATCACATGCAATGACTTGCATGCATCACAGAGTTATTTGCAAGTTAATATATATTAAAATCACATATGCCCACACACATTACTTCTGTGTGTCAGGGGACCTCAAGAGATAATACATCCATCTTCATTTGTGCCAGTGTATGCACCCATAGTTCATAAATGGTGATAAATGAATTGTCATACTGTCCCAATGGTATAATGTACTTATCCTCTATTCTTGCCATATTAATACATGTTCATTTCAGCACCAGTCATATCTTTAAAATGAGTGATTCAACATTTGCCTCCAATTGGTAACCACAAAAAAATGCTAATTTCACCTCTCAGCACCCAGTAAAATATGTTTAGTATGTAAATAGCAGAATAGAAAAACCAAAAAACTAATAATAATTTCAACTCGTTATGCCTCTTTGAAATGTTAAGACAAATTGAGATGGAAACAGGCTTTCTATTTCAGTAAATTCTGAAGGAGATAGTCCTTAGCATTCACCCTGACACAAGGGCCAACACAGTGGAGAAGCCAGGAAAACAGGGAGAATTTTTCAAGCTGATGAATGTGCCTTGAACTTTTTTAAAACCAGTCTAATTGATGTGTTTATTACTTTAACATTTGCCTTGTATTAAGTGCTTATTCATTAATAATTGTCATTATTGCCTTGCTTTTTACAGCCAATTTTCAATTTTTCAGAAGTTAATAGTTTGTAATGTAACCCTGCCTTCAGCTCCTTCTAGAGTATTTAAGAACTTATACCCAACTCACACCTCACAGCACCTGAAGCCCTCTGAGGGCTGGCAGAAGGAAACGGGGGAAAACCTGGGGTTACGGAATCTCAAGGCCAGAGGGAAACGTAGAGGCCAGGGTCCCTATTCCAGCCCTCCATCATCTCTTTCACTCCCCCCGACCCATGACCTATTCCTACTCTCAGCCCCCACCTCTGCAGCACCCTTCCTTCTACCCCTCAAAGCCTTTCAGTCTGTCTGGTAAGAAGTATTTAAGATTAAAGAGCTAGAAACAAATAGTTAAGATGAGGAGTTGTGTTCTGAGTGAATCTCACTTCCCTTTCAGGGGCATTGCCCTGAGTCGGAGTTGTCCAGCTGGCCACAGTGGGGCATTCTCTGTGGAAGTGGCCTGTGAAGAGGACATGCCTCAGATGCATGCCTCCTGGGCAAAAGCCCTGCAGCCCCTGCACAGGAGTGGCTCAGTCCTGTTTGCCTAGGATTTGCATTCCAAGGCAATGCTCTGTTTATAGGTAAGTACGAGAGCAAAACTCAGTTGGAAAACAAGAGTCAAACCTTCTGGAACTATGTAAGCATTAGAAATGAACATTCTCTCAATCACCTCTCTATTTAGGAAAAATAGGAGGCCCTGGGACATACTCAGGGCTGATTGGAGGCTACTGTCAAAACCAAACAAAGAACTGGGAGGCCACACAAAAGGGCAGTCTCCAGGGTCATCGTATGCACAACTCGCAGGGAAAAGAACGCTGGAGGAAAACACTGAGCTAACTAAATCAGTGATTTATAATCTCTCGTTCCCATAAAATGACTCTTGTTATTCTTGAGAGCTTAGACTCAAAGCAAGCTGTACTGGGCCACAGGGCTAAAAATGAAGTGCAGATTTATTTCTATAATCACAACCAACCAAACCCTTCCCTGGGAAATAACTAACTTGCCTTTTAAAGTGCTGGGATACCTTTAGAATACTTGAAATTTATCTTTGGGATTGAGTGCTTATGTTGCTCTGGGAAATACTAACTATTCAAGTTGCAGATGCCCCAATCAGTAGACTGGGGTGTACTGGAGAGGCACAAGCTCTGCTACCCGTTCAGGCTCAGCTCAGAGAAAATTCTTGTGGCTAAGAGATGGTAAGTAAACACCAGTTACAAACACATCAGATACTGGTCTAAGACACTGGCTGATACAGCTGTTGTCTGGGAGACTAAATTCAGCCTCAATGTAAATTTAGATTCTGACTTGGACTCGGTAGCCCCTGGACTCACTCACAGTTCTTGGCCACTTACAGGTTAGAAGCAGGGCAATACCTTTGTTCAAGGAATTATAGGCTATACAAACTATTCAGGTTAATAATCATGAATCTCAAGAGTTAAGGTAATAGGTACATACAAAAAGTAAAATAAATAACTAAATAAATAAGAACCCCAGGATCTAAACTGAATCGTAGCTCAAAGTACATGATATGACACAGCCCTTGCTTCTCCACCCAGGTGATCAAGCAGGCATCGCCATTCTCACTAATGCTTCTTGGCAGATGTCTTAGCTTATAACAAGTTAACTTATTGCCCACATGCATGCAAGTGTCCTTTTCTTGACTTCCTTCTGCCTCATCTTTAATGAATCTTCCCAACTCTTGCCTTCGTACAGTAGCAAGCCTCTGGAATTGAAAACTGCAAATCTCCATCTGCAGAAATACCATTACATTCAGAGCATAACGTAAAAATCAGAAAATCATGGAACCAGAAAGATTTTGGGAGAGCATTTACACCCATATTTCAGAGACAAAAACACTGAAGCCCAGTGGGCTTGCTCTGCTCAAGGCCACCCAAACAGCAGGGGCAGAGTTGGGAGTAAAATCTAGCTCTCTTCTAGCTCTTTCATGATGCATCCTTAAAATACCTTAAAGGATTAAAGTCCCCAAGGAATGACAGAAGAAAAGCAGAAGAAAAGGTCAGAGGTCTCAGCACGTCAGAAATTGTGCCTGACACCAGAGCTTCAGCCCATAACCAGATAGACTGCCTGTATTTGCTCTAAAATGGCCTCTCCTCTCACTGTCCAATTAATTTTTTCTAATGATTTATGATTATTCTCAAGGAAAGTGCTTTTCCTGCAAGAGGAATTAATATGCTGAACTTAAAATATTTGCATTAATTACTAAAGGTCAAAATGGCATTGTGCAGAGACATTAATCAGAGAGCCCGAGGGATAGGAATACATTGGACAAATAATGTGGAATGTAAGACTCTAATCAAAATATTGAGGAAAAGTGCACTTTGCTGCTTATGTGATTGCAAACCAGAACAAGGACATTCTCCCGTAAATCTAGAAGGTGAGGTCAATATTGAAGAGTAAACACCAACCATAATATCAAAACCCTTCGATGGTTCTGAAGGCCCTTAAGAAAAACTCCAAAGTCAATTATTAACAAGGTAGACACAGCTCTTCCTGTACTGAACCTGCCCTCCTCATCTCTTTCCTACATTGTTTTCTTCTGCACTGACCTTCTTTCAGTTCCTCAAACTTGCCATGCCTTTAGAACTTCCCAGCTGCTACCACCTGCGCCTAGAACATTTCTTCCACTGCCTATCCCACAAACATCCCCATCCCCCTCTATAGGGTTAAATCCTACTCATTCTTCAACTCTTATTGGGTACTTATGAGACCCAATTCTCACTCACCCCAATTCTTCACCCTTTAGAAACTACCCACAGACTTTGTCCAATGACTTTGGAGTTTCTCCCAAGAACGCACAGGAGAACATTTCCACACATCTGAGTGTTGGCGTGGTTTAGCGTGCAGCAATAGCACTTTCCCTATCATGGCAGTTACTGAACCTTATTATAACTCATTAATTAATTCCCTCATCTTGAAGATGGTATGTATTTAGTTAGGGTTCCCTAGAGAAACAGAACCAACAGGAGAGATCTGCAAATATGAGATTTATAAAGGTGCCTCACACAAAAAGAGTCCAAAGTCAGTAAGGCAGGCTGTGAAGCTGGCAGCTCCGATGAAGGGTCTGAACGAATTCCACAGGAGAGGCTCACTGGCTGAAGAAGCAGTGAAAGAATCTCTCTTCTTCCTTAAAAGACCCTAGCTGATTGGATTATCTCACTTGTGGGAGACCTGCCTTCAGTTGATTGCAGATGTACTCAGCCACATCTGCAATCCACTGACTGAGGATTTAATACATCAGCCTTCCAGTCTATCAACCAGCCATGAAACATCCTTGCAGCAACAGTCAGGACAGTGCTTGCCTGACCAGACAACTGGGCATCCTCACTAAGCCAAGCTGACACCAGAACCCACCATCACGCCATATAATTGAAACTACGCCCAGCTTGCTCACCATATCATTTCACAGTTAGCACAGTCCATGTGCACAGTAGCTGCCCATTAAATAAGTGGGTTTTGTAATGAATATCTTATCATCATACAACATCTTTTCCTTATTCTTCAGTCTCTAGCCTTGACATCAAACTCCTCATCAACACTCAGTACAGTAGAGAAGTTGTTGTTGCATAAGTAGGTTATGCTTATTATCATATGCTAGATAGAATGACTGTGAATACAAGGCCCTATTTTGTTCATCTATTATTGTTTATCTCATTGTGATTTTATAGTCAGTTCTAAATGGATGGGTGAGACCTTTACGAATAAAGTATATTCTTACATTTGGCATCTCATTCTGTTTCTCCAAATCTTTCCAATCGTATAAATTACGTTCAAAGTTAGTCTTTGAATACATGCACCTCTGCTAGGAATCAAGATCTTTTTTTGCTCTAAATCGTTATTGGAACTTGAATACAGGGGTGAAAATTGCACTTAAATAGTCGTCAGAGAGCTCATATCATGCACCTGTACTTGCATGGTGCTTTGAAAAAGGCAGAGATTCCAAGAACATAACAATCCCTGCCTTTATATAGCATCCCAAGTCTTCATTAGCATTGAAGGTTCATATGTAAGGATTTGGCATTGTCGGGGGCACTAGGAGAAAATGGAGATTGGATTCATTTAGCCCTATTTTGCTACTATATTAGCCCAAAGTACTTAACATCTATGTCCTTTAAGATAAGATAAAGCTTATGCTTGAGAAGGAAATTGTTAGCCTCTAGCACTAAAGAGGGACACTTCCTACTCTTCTATAGTTTCCAAACACAGTCTGACTCCCATAGGGGAGGGAAGCGAAAGAAAAGTACGTCTTGTACGTGAACATTCCAAG
Organism: Tamandua tetradactyla; assembly: GCF_023851605.1. Lineage (NCBI taxonomy): Eukaryota > Metazoa > Chordata > Mammalia > Pilosa > Myrmecophagidae > Tamandua > Tamandua tetradactyla. Next base: position 168,228,762 of record NC_135333.1, read on the forward strand.
CAACCATTAAGGTTAAACTCTCTGGATGCAACCACCAGCACCCCATGTGAGCTGAAGAGAAAAATCATTAGCATGTCACTCCATGAGCCAGCTTTCTTATTAAAAGATCAGGACATCCTTAGATTGTTGAAATGTTTTAACAGAGGAGTCCCATGTATGAAAATTATGGTCGAAAGGCCTAGAATCTTACTAAAATTACAGAAAGTATAATAGTTTCTTGGAACCTATATGTGAGGCTAAAGAGGAGAGAAAATTCCACCTTCTGGGAAAATAACTCCTCTTGAACTCTCTGGGCTGGTTCTTTTTCTAAGTAACCAATGAGACAGAAAAGAATTTCATCAGTCAGAAGCAAACATGTCCTGCATGCTCAGTGCCTGCCAGCTGGAGGGTGGTTCTCAAAGACTGGTCTGCTCCAGTAACATCTGCAAAGCTTGTCAAAGAGATTCAGATTTTATTGTTCTGAGCCCAAGTTCTATGTTTTAACAAGCTTCCAAGTTGTTCAGATGTACATGGTCAGTAGACAATTCTTCAAAAATGCCTCTATCCCTGGATCAACCACCTAAATGTAAATGCTAAAATAATAAAATTCTTAGAAGAAAGCATAGGGAATTACCTTCAGGACCTTGTATTTGACAATGGATGCATCAATATGACACCCAAAGCATAAACGATAAAGGAAAAAACAGATAAACTGGACTTTATTCCAATTAAAACCCTTTGTGCATCAAAGGACATTGACAAGAAACTGAAAAGACAACCTACAGAATGGGAGAAAACATTTAGAAGTCATATATCTGGTAATGACTTAATAACCAGAAAATATAAAGAACTCCTACAGCTCAAATGGTTATTAAAAACAAATTCATTAAAAATGGGCAAAGGACTTCAATAGATATTTTTCCAAGGAAGACATACAAATGTCCAACAAGCACATGAAAAGATGCTCAACATCATTAACCATTAGGTAAATGCAAATCAAAACCATAAGTGAAATAAGCCAGAAACAAAAGGACAAATATTACATGGCCTCACTAATAACTAACTATAATGAACAAACTGAGAGTTAAAGTCAAAAGCATAGGTTGGGAGGGCCATGGTGGCTCAGCAGGCAGGAATGCCCGCCTGCCATGCCAGAGGACCCGGGTTCAATTCCCAATGCCTGACCATGTAAAAAAAAAGCATAGGTTATCAGGAAATAGAAAGAGGGCAAAAAAGGAGTATAGAATGTTCAGTAAGGTTGATTGTAAAGGTTCAGAAATGGATAGCACAATACTGCATGAGGGTAACACAATACTGTAAGTGTAATTAACGAAGCTGAGTGTGAGTATGGTTGAAAGAGGGAGGCTAGAATTGTGTATGTCTCCAGAAGGAAAGCTAGAGGATTAAAAAACAGGACAATATAACTTAGAAATACCTAGAAAGGATAATGATGGTGATTAATTGCATAAATACAAGAAAGTTCTTACATGAACTAGAACAAGAGAAGGGCACTATTACAATGTGCTAATAATAGGGTGTTACATGGGATAAATACAATTAATGTAAACTAAGGTCAGTAGTTAACAGTAGCATCATAATACCCTTCCATTAATTGTAACAAAGGTACTATATCAAAGCTAAATGCCAATAATAGGGGTATGGGACTTTTCTCCTTGGGAAGAATGTTCTCATATTAACTGTACTGGTGAATGCATACCCACGTGATTGTACCAAGAGCCATTGATTGTATACTTAAAATGGATTGTGCAGGGTGTGAATAAAACTGTTAAAAAAAAAAAAAAAGACTTCCTAAAAGCATTCAATCCAATCTTCTTTCCTGGCCAGAGTTCTTTCCACAGTGAATAAAAACACACTGATATTCTAAATTCTGATATTCTACAAGACAAATAAAGGAAAAAAAACAAAAAAAATATTTCCATAACTGTGAATGCATGCACTTGGTTAATGGGAAAATACCCCTTATTCTAACATATGTGAGGAAACGTGACCCATTCATACCAGCTCCAAACAAAACAGTAATACAGTATTGGGGTAAATAAAGCAAAAACAAAACAAAAAGATAACACTTGATACATACCAGAATGACTATTGCTAAAAAAAGAGCAGAAAATAAGTGTTGGTGAGGACATGAAATAGAGGCCCTTGTACATTACTGGTGACAATGTAAAATGGGACGCCTGCTGTGAAAAGGTTTGGCAGCTCCTTAGAAAGTAAGACATAAAATTACCATATGGCCCATTAATCCCACTCCTAGGTATATACTCAAAAGAATGAAAGCAGGGAATTGAACAGATACTTGTACATCAGTATTCATTGCACTTTAGTTGGAATCACCAAAAGATGGAAATAGCCCAGGTGCCCATCAACAGATGATCGGATAAACAAATTATGATACATCCATACAATGGAATATTACTCATCCATAACAAAAGAATAAATTTCTGATACATGCTATAGCATGGACGAGCCTTGAAAACATCATGTTAAATGAAATAAACCAGACACAAAGGACTGATATTGTATGATTTCACTTAGACAAAATACCTAAAATAAACAAATTCATAGAAATGGAAAACAGATTACAAATTACCAAGGGTTGGAGGTTTGGCAGCTAGTTTGCTAGCTGCAGGAATGCAATATACCAGAAGTGGAATGGCTTTTAAAAAGGGGAATTTAATAAGTTGCTATTTTACAGTTCTAAGGCCAAGATATTGTCCCAATTAAAGAAAGTCTACAGAAATGTCCAATCAAAGGCATCCATGGAAAGATACCAGAAACAAAAGGACAAATATTACATGGCCTCACTAATAACTAATTATAATAAACAAACTGAGAGTTAAATGGAAAGATACCTTGTGCTCATGGAAAGATACCTTGTGCTCGCTAGCTGGTGTGACTTCAGACAAGCGGGTCACATCTCTGAGCCTCAGTTTCCTCATTTGTAAATACAAATAAAGTAACAGCACTGCCATCCTCACAGGGTTCATGTGAGGATTCAACGAATTTAATAATAGGAAGTGCTTAGAAAAGTGCCCAGCACATAGCTGAGTGTTCAATAAATGTTAATTATTGTGGTTGTGGTTATTGTTCCTAATGGTTAAAATTACAAGCTTTGGAGTCAGACAGACCTGAGTTTAAATCCACGTTCCACCATTTATTAGTCTGTTGACCATGAGAAAATTAGCTGGATTTTGTAAACTCAAGTTTCCACATCTATAGCGTGGCAATAACACCTCATGTATTCATTACCTAGGGTTGCCATAGTAAATCACAACCCACATAGGAGATTAAAACACAGAAATGTATTCCCTCACAGCTGTGGAGGACAGACGTCCAAGATGAAGGCATGGGCAGGGCAGGCTCTCGGGCGGCTCTGGGAAGCTCCTTTCTTGCCTCTTCTCAGCATTTGCTGGTGGCTGACAGTCCCGGCATTCCCGGTCTGTGGCTGCCTCACTCCAGCCTCCGCCTCCGCCTCCCCATGGCCTGCTCCCTGTGTGTCCGTGTCTCTGTACCACTTCCCTTCTTATGAGGACACAAGTCATGTTGGATTAAGTACCCACCCTTCTCCAGTATGACCTCATCTTAATTGAACCAATCCCATCCGCAACAACCCTACTTCCATGCAAGACCACGTCTGAGCTACAGTGGGTTTAGACTTCACATCCTTTCAGGGGATGCCATTCAACCACAACATACTTGTAGGAGGAAAACAATATATAAAAATGATACCTGGCACCTATCCCCATTACGTACTCCATAAATGATTATTATCGGTAAGGTAGAAGTCACAACACAAATTTCAATGTGAGGAAGAAACAGAAGACGGAATTCAAACAAAACTTGGTGCAGTCTCGTGGGATCCTGTCAAAGACATGGTGCCATGCGTGTACTGGCAGCAGCCTGCTGGCTGCACTGAGACAAGGAGCTGGAGATGATGCCACATCCCAGAGCAGCAGGGCTCTCTGGGGACGGAGGTCACCCACACCCAGGACAAGCAACCTGTGTATACCCACATCTCACTGCGTCTCCTCTATCTTAGCCCCTGTTCTCCTTCAGATGAAAGTATAAATATATATTGGGGCATCCATCTTTTCCATGGGACTGCAAATTCTTCCTGGCAGGACTCATGTCTCACTCTCCTCGGAAGCCTGGCTGCCCGGCACATTTAAGGAGTGCAGTAATGGTCAGTGAATTGACACTGACAGCCGACTAGCACTGGCCAAATGCTTGTCGCGGTAAAGGAGGCTCAGTCTCAACACTTCGGTTGTACAGCCCCCACTTTAACCTTAATTTCTATATTCTCTTATATTATTTCTGTTGCTTTAAGTGTTATGCAAAAAACAAAATAAATTCAGATCCCAGTTCCTGATTTCAAGTCCTCAATCTTATACTACATAAAATTTCTATCTATAAAAAAATTCTATCCCCGATCCTAAGAGAAAAGTCATACTTGCTTCTGTCCTTTACCTCTCCCCCAACACAAGTTTCCACAAAATCTCACAGGTAGGGTGGACTCCAGTGGCTCAGCAGGCAGTGTTCTTGCCTGCCATGCCGGAGACCCGGGCTCGATTCCCAGTGCCTGCCCGTGCAAAAAAAAAAAATCTCATGGGTAGTAAATTGACTACTAAAAATGAATATTTTTCATAAAGTTTCCTAGTCAATTTTCACCAACGATGGGGGAGAAAGGCAAACTCAATATTCCATAATCATATATAAACGCACACCAAGAAAACTTCGTTCCTGTTAGTGAAGCCTATCTCGCGTGTTTGCAAAAACTCAATTTGCAGCCAGGGAAAGTGATATTTATTTGAAGGAGCTTATTGCCGAAAGTGAATCATAAATCTGCTGGCTGTTGAGACTTCAAGGCAGGAAGAACAGAGGCAATTATTAGTCTGAATGTTCCACTGACAATACGAAATCTTTGTCTTTCAAAGCATTTGTTTAAGTAAGAAAAAGTTTGCCCAGCCTGGAGAACGTTCTATTGTGGGAAATAAAACTTCTGAAACCTCCAAAGCTTATTTATATATTTGCTAGGCTTCTCTCTGCCAACTTTCTCTTCTCCCAGAGCGTCCGTTAATGCTAAGAAAAGCCTCCGAAAAGCACACATTATAAGCAGAGAAAAATCTTAATGAATGTAATATATTTGGCAAATCTGTTTTATCTACCAAAGAGATTTCCTTCCACCCTTCATCACTCATCTCTTTTCTTTTGCCTTCTTTTGTTTAATGTTTTTCTCCTTGATTTGTCCTATGGAGTTTATTTTTCTTTCTTCACAAAATAAAAAATAAAATAGAAACCCAAACAATCTCTTGACTTTCATTCTCTTGGTGTCATTTTCTATCTCTTCCTACCTACTCAGTTTTTTCCCTTTTGGGAAACTTAGGGGAAGAAAGGAAACTGTCAGAGCCCTGTGTTAACTTCCCTTCTCTACCTTACCCAGAGAAGAACCATCCGATGCAAAATCCAGATTCCAGCAATCCACATGTGGGCTGGACACTTCATAGGTCATCCTTGGCCAACGTGCATGCCAAGCTCACCTCCCCCTGCCTCCCAGCAAGCTCCTCTTCCCAGCTGGTGTGTGCTCAGGATTTGCTAAACTATCCTATGATAAGTCCAAACAGCCCAACACCAGCTGTCGACTGTAGGAAGAGATTCTATTTAATCATACGAGGAATTCTAAATCCAAATCTGAAGACGGGGGAGTTATCTGGCCACTGCCCCCTGCCACTAGCGAGGTTACGTGAGAGTTGAACGTGTCTGTCTTTCTTCATACATGAGTTAATTCTCCTTCTTTTGAAGCTATTTGAGCACATGCCTGCAATCTGAGAAACTCTTAACATGTTGCTTATCAGAGCGGGGTTCCAGAGCCTATTGCAAGGTCACCCGAGAGTTTGTTAGAAATGTAGCATCTCGTACCCAATTCCAAACCTGCTGAACCAGAATCTTCATTCAACAAGATCTCTAGGTGGCTCGCCTTCACATCAGGGTTGAGTAGCGCTGTTAACACAAAGTGCAACCAAGGCACCTGGGGTTTGGGTTCGAGAAGTGAGAGGGTTACTCCTGCTGAGCCTGCTGCTTCTGCTTGGCCACACACTCTGCAGGGTGTTGGGAAACTCTGGTGGGTCACCAGGCCCCCGACCCCTTCCCCCGCTCTAAGTGTCTTCATCTCTGGATCTGTCGGCTCCGCCAGCTGCTAGGGGCTTCGTTTCTGTAGCTGCAGTGGACATGTGTGGGAGCTGGCCACACTCTTCCCTCCCACGGTGGCTGCCAGTGCCTGGGCACACCCTCAGCACAGAGACTGATGACTTGAAATTTACAGTTCCTTTCCCAGGGAGAAGCACAAGACATTTCACGAAAGCTACACGTAATCCTTCTCGATCCCCTGCAGCATGGGGAGGGGAAATGCATTTTAAAAGAATCCCACTTCATCCATCCCACTATATGAGACCCTCTACCTCCCTGACTAGAAGGAAAACAAAAAACTAAAGATGTGTTGACCCTGGGGGGAAATGCTGTGTGCGAATGTGTGCGTGCATGTGTGAACGTGTGCATATGCACGTGTTGCCCAGTACTTTTGAGTTTAAGAAAAAGCTTCTATAAGTTGAATCAGCTTCTGCAGCAACTTCAGATTCTTCATAGATTTCCTCTACCCTAGGGCAGGAGGCACTTATGCAGGCTTTCCATTCCTCCACATCTCAAACCCCTACTGCCACTTAAAAGTCTATACACCAAACACCCACTTGGCCATGGATGCAGACTACAGATAACGAACAATGAATGGGTCCCTTGAGCCTTGTCACAGCTTCTCAGTGTAGACACAAGGCCAAATATCATCAGCCTTCCAGCTAACACTCTCCATTCCAAGGCAGTGTGAACACTCCTCCACGCATAGGCCCATGAGTCTTGGTTTCTCTTTTTCTCTCATTTCTCATACTTCCAAGCAGCCTCTGGCCATTAGACCACGAGCTGTGAATCACAAGCTTTTCCTTTCTTTTCTTTTAGACAGACAAGAGCATAGCAGGCCAACATCTGGCTGATTCAAAGCAGAGTGAGCTTCTCCCAAACATCAGAGGATCCAGTCAGTTTGGCTCATTTTGTTCCCTGAATAACCCTGCAAGACGGTCCTTTCCTCTGGACACAGTCCCTGGCGGCCATGGTTCATCTGCTTAATACTCAACACCCTGGCCCTGTGGTAGCAGGTTCTGGAGGCTTCCAAAGGAATTGCATTTTCTGCCAGGCCGAGGTTGACTATCACATCTCCTCTAGTGGCACTTGTAAGAAATAGCAGAGAATGTGCTTCCTCTACAGGTAGTGTCAGGCCTAGGGTTTTTTAAATGCCTCCAAAAACAAAAAGAAGGAGACCTACTCTCCTTCTTCCTTAACATGGCTGCAGGCACAATTTCATGTTGGCCTTCTAGAAGCAAAGAAGTAAAAGCAATGGAAGCAGGTGAATGGAGAACAGGATTAGAACTCTCCCAAAGGTTCCAACCATCCGTGCTCATTGAATGGAAAGCATCTGGTCTTCTGGGAGCCTGTGGGGTAGCCTCTTCTAGAACACGCAGTGCCCACCTGAACTCACCACCGAGCAAAGTAACATTTACAGTAGCGTAGCTTCGTGCTCTTCCCAGGAAGCCTCTGCCTTATCACCAAACCGGTGTACGATCCTTCTCTTCATGCCACTGAAATGAAACGTTGCCTCTCTGAAATGAAGCTTTTACTCTCAGGTTCCATTTATTTCCAACCCTGTAAGTTCAGCTGAGACAGAGATCACTGTGACGTGTCATGAACAAGGAGGAAGACTTTTTGTTTTACTGAATCCCAGCAGGGCACTTCCTCTGGCCTAGTATATGACTTTTCAGTGACCCTCGGGGCTTTAAAAAAAGTCCAATTCGAATATTTTAAGATCTTTGGAAGGATCTGGTTAGTAATAGGGAGTGACTTGCTTCCCACAGATTAAACCAAATGGCTAGATCAGTATAAATGACCTCCATGCATATTTCTGGATGCATAAGTCCTAAAATTGAATATCTTCTCTCACAGCGCATTTTCTAACACCATTCTTTAAATCTACTAAAGAAAAGAACAAAATCTAAGAACATACCTAATGTTAGTTTCTCCCTATGTAGAAACACATCTGACTAAATGGTATATAATCTTAGATTACTGCTGTTTCAATTCTGTCCAACAAACATTTCCTGTCCCTCTTAAGTTCTCGGAGGCAGCATGGAGAACACCAAAGTGTGAAACTCAATTTACTATGCAAAGCTGAAGCCCATGTAAAGCTAGGCTGGATTTTCCTCACGTAGAAGTTCAGCCACAACCCGGTATCTCATTTAAAGAAATACAGCCAAATTCGCCAAAAAGGCAGTTTATATCTTTATTTAAATCTATTGAGAAACGTTCAAAGAGATCATTACAAACAGCAAAACTAACTGAAGCCAGCTTTTCCTGTTACCTTCTTTCTACACAAATACATTATTTGTAGTTGGTTGACAGGTTAGGCAGACAGAGATGGAGTCTGATATTAATGGGCATTGTGCCTGTCCCCAAAGACTCTCTCCTTCCTCTCCAAGCTCCCCAAATCTCTCAAACTCAACCCACAGATTTCTTCTCTGTCTCTATTTCCCATGTCTCTATCAACTACTTTTCTTTTGTCAATCATTTCTCTGATATTTCCAATGTGAACCTGGTTGGCCTCTCCCAATTTCTCCAGGTCTCTTCTTCACCCATGATCATTAGAAGACTGGCTATGGAAAGATAACTTTCCTGGTGAGACAGCTGGGGCTGCAGACTGATTCTCCTTAGCAAGCAGAGGAGGGAAATGCTATGAATATTTAAACAATTTTCTTTCCCTGTCAGGAGGGAATTGTTTAATAAATATTAATTGAATATTTATTTTATGGTATAAGTACTACCCAACATGAATGTTTATATAAAACAGACATTGTCCTCTCCCTCAAGGAGCTTACTGTCTAGATAGGAAGGGATTGACTCAATAATGGAATAATCATTCTTGTGATGAGTCTACAACCACCAATAGTGGCTATGGGTATGACTCTCATCCAGGTGCCCCTTAAAATGTAGATCGAAGAGACTCATATGGAAATCCTACTCCATATCCATGGGAAAGGCTACAGTTTCCTCATGATACCTGAAAAATTCCTGAAGAGAAGAGAATGAGGTAGGGGGATTATATTTTCCTGACTCTGCTGAATTTGTTCACTGCTGTGCACGCTGAGGTTGACCCTTCCTCTCCCTGCTTCTCCACTCACACAACAAAGGCATAAAGCTTGTGATGGACAGCAAAACTTATGCTGAAGTTTTCTAGGTCAATGTCAAGGACTTGTATTCCTGCATGACACAGCAAATAACTTAAAACTGTATCTCAATCATGTCTGAGCTTAAAAATCCTTTTGGCCACCATGACACAGAAGATTTCTCACTGTTCTCCATACTCCACTAGCACCCAATAGCACCTGATCTCTGACCATTTTACTGTTTCTCTCTCTCTCTCTCTCTCTCTCTCTCTCTCTCTCTCTCTCTCTATCTCTCTCACACACACACACACACACACACACACACACACACATACGCACACACACTGACTGTCCCAGTAATTCCAAATTGTTCTTACGCTGTTATGCACAGAAATTTGTATCTCCAACTCTTATGCCCAAATTCAGATACAGAGTTTTGGATACTCAGATAAGCAAATGAATTAACTGTTTGCTCAAAAGCAAAACAAACCACAAATTTAGAGTCTTTCCCCAATGAGATCCACCCTCCTTTACCAAGTGACAAAAAATAATTATACCTACACTAAGAGTCATAAAATTTGTCCCTAACAGTAAAATGAGAATATTAGACTAAACACTCACAAAGAACAACTAAACCGTGAGTTCCAAAAGAGTAGGGACAGAATCGGCCTTGTTCTCTGCTAGATATCCACATCTAGCATAGTGCTATCATTCTCAACAAATAATTTTTTTAATAATTTATTGAACTCTCTTTCAGTGCCGACATCTTGTGATCCTTTAATATTTGAAATTCTTTCATCTATTTTTATTTTTCTTATCATATATCTCACACATCTGGAGGAAGTGTAAGGGAATTTTTAGTCAAAAAAGTATTATACGTATTTTATTACCTTGTCAGTTAGGATGATTTCATCTGTGCATTACTGAAGGACCAACTCAAAATGGTTTACACCACAAGGATATTTATTATCTCACAGAACACAAAACTGAAGATGGGGTGGCCCTAGGGTGGATCAAGTCAGCATCTCAGTAGCATTATCACTGCCCTGGTTTTTCATCTTTCCACTCTGTCCTCCTCAGTGAGGTCCTCAAGAATAGCCTCTCGTAGCTGCTCCACACACACGCCACACAGAACAAAGCCTTTCTCTGGTCCCTTCATTGGGAACAAAGTCAACCGTCCCAAAGGCCACCAGGTAGACTCTACCTCACATTTCACTGGCCAAAATTGCATCGTATGCTCCTACACCACTCAACGGTAAGGAAAATGGAAGACCCATGACCAGCTAAGACTGATCAGGTTTTCGGTCTTGGGGTGGGACTCCAAAGTCCCTGAAGAACATGGCCACTCCTTGCCTGAATAAAATTAAGGTTCTGTGAGCAAGAGCAAAGGAAGAAATGCCTGCTGGGTATTTGCAATAATTGCTAAAATATTGCAGTATGTGCAATAATTACTATCACATTAAAAAGCCATACAAATGCAATAGGAATAATTTGAGTGGACGGGCTTCATTCCAAACTAAAGGAAGGTTTTGTTTTTAAGGTTGGATCACTGACTAGCCCATAAGTGTTAGTATTGGCACAATCCCTTTCTCTGCAAACCTTTAATCATATTCTGCTTCTATAGTAATTGAGAGTTTTAGAAATAAAGATTGAAAGATTGTCAATGTCTTTTTTACTTTGATCATTTAGAATCCCTATGTTAATTGAACAATTTTCAGAGGAATCTATTCCCATCCCCTATACTACAACACTAAAGTAAACAAAGACTGCCTGCAATAGATTGCAACAAACTCTAAGAAGCTGTTGGGGATTGAATTCTGTTTCCCTGAAAAATGCATGTTCAGGTCCCAAACCCTGGTCCTGTGAGTGTGGGCTCATTACAAATAGGATCTCTAGAAGACATTACTTCAGTTAAGGTGTGCCCAGATGAATCAGATTGGGCTTTAATCCAGATTACTGGAGTCCTTCATAAACAGAATGAAATTCTGGAAAAAAAGAGAGAGAGAAACCACAGAGAGTGCCAGAAGCCAGATGTCAACAGAACCCAGAAGAGAAAGAAGAAGACATATCCATATCCATTGCCATGTGACAGAAAAGCCAAGGAAACCCAAAATTGCCAGCCAGTCAAAAGATACTGACCCCAGAAGGAAATAAACCTTCCAGTCTCTGAAACTGCGAGTCAATAAATTCCTGTTGTGAAGCAAATGCATTGCATGGAATTTATTTTAGCAGCCAGGAAATTAAAATACGGTTCTATATTTCAAATACCATAAAGCTCACCATCTTAGAAATAAGTATTTCCTTGTGGAGGTATCTCTTCTGGATACCAAAAAAGAACACACAGAGCTATTCATCAATGCCAGTGACCACAACAAACAACAGCAACAGGGAGGCTGCAAGTACAAAGCACTGAGACATGCAGTAGGGATACAACACACACCTCCATTTCCACTTCCCCTAATGATGCAGAGACTCTTCAGGATGCAGGCAACAAAAATTCAATTCAAACAATCAAGTAAACAAGATTGTTACTGACTTATTAGGACATTCTCTGTGATTCTCCATAGAAAGGAAACTCCTTTCTAATTTAAACTTTTTGTCTCATTTTCCTTTAAGAATTTTTTGGAAAGAGAAAAAATGTTAAAGGCTTCATACATGCTTGCCAAACAGCACAGCAGGATACCCATCACAGCACCCAAACTGCCATCAGCGGGTCCCAGTCGTTTACATCTGCTAGTCGAGTTCCCTTTGCAATCAATCAGGTGTATGGAAAAGATCTCCGTGAGGCAGAAGGGACCAAAGTCACCTGTGTTTTTCAGTTTACTCTAATTTGAACAAAAGATATAATTTCCTACACCACAGGTCTATTGCTTAAAGAGATGCCAAACAACAAAAGCAAAAATAATCACTACTATTCCAAGAATGAGATCAGTGATAGGGAATCTAACTGTGATCAGCTGGGAATTATATTAAATTCAAAAGATACCCAAAGGCAAAGATTTTTTGGTGGAGGAAAAGCCCTGAAAATTTGTGAAGATGAGTACATGAAGCCAATGGCCTTGCAGCTATCATGGACAACTGGATTCATAACTTGAATTCCACTTTCCCCCAAACCCATCTAGACCATCTGTAAATGAATATAAAAGGTGTAAACCCACAAAGCAAAAGAGAACAGGGGCAGAGACAAGTAGATGAAAAATCTCAGGAAATGGATGGGAGGTGGTGACCAACTTAGAGAAGGCTGGAAACCAAGTATCTCCACTGGGAAGACCCAAGAGTGAGAAGCCTCTTTGTGCCTCTGAACCCCAGAAAGGTGCAGAAATCAGAGATACTAGATACCTCCATTGGAGTGAATGGGGTGGAGGGGATGAAGATCCAGAGGATTGTTTAGAAGTCTGTGTAAGGAGCAGGTGGGTCTCCTAAATCTCCTAAACCAGCAGACTCCTCATCCTCCATGTTGGCCAAAGGCTGGAGGTCTCCTCTCTGGATACCCTGACTGGGGCAGTGAGGGCAGGATGAGGTATATGCTGATGATAGTGATGGTGACAGCGGAAATAGTAACACATGAACTTTTACGATGCTGCAAGCACTGGTCTAAGTACTTTGTATGTATGAATTAATTTAATACTAACAAAAACTTTATGAGGCGGGTACTATGAGTACACTATTTTACAGATAAAGAAACAGATCTAGCAAGTCACCAGTGATAAAGCAGAATTTTGAAACTAGCCAGTCTGGCCTCAAGTCTGATTCATAACTTCAAGCTTGCTATTGTGAGAGCCCCAGCATCCCATGATCATGGTTTCCAGAAAGCTGTCACCCAGGTGTACTGCTCCAAAGCAGGATGTTAGAGTAGTCACTTTTAGGGAAATTAAAGAACCACGGAGAAAAGACCTACGGATCCCTGCTTATCAAAGTTTCCAGGAGCCCAGACCTAGCAAGCAAGTTTCAACTTTTTAGAACCAAGCAAATGAATACAAACAGACAACCAAGAAAATGAAATATTTGAGGAAAGTCTCAAAAATGAAAAGCAAGGACCAAAAAAAAGGAAGAAATTCAGAGAAAAGAGAAACAATGCAAAGTGCAGAAGAAATTTTAAAAGAACTAGAACTACTATCCCCCAGATAAATAAGAAAATCAAAGAATTTAATACCAGAAATAATACAAGAAAACTTCCCAGAACCAAAAAAAAAAAAAAAAGAAGTGTCCTATTGACTATCTAGACAACAAATGACAGAAACAAAACTCCAAGGGATATCATTATAAAATTTTGGAACATCAAGGCATAAAAGAAATTAGACTTGACACTCTGTTGTGCTGCCTGGCCTAGTCCTAAGTTTCCACTCTCAGCGGTCATCTCAGTTAGGCCTGCCCAGGGCATGACCCCAATCAGCAAGGCCAGCACCTCTAAATGGTTTGGGATGAAAAGGGCCGCCCTTAGCTTCTCCAAATGGCCCCTGCTGCTTGTTCTCCTAACAGTCCCTGTCACTTCTACCCTTTCTCACTGCAGAAATTACTAGCAGGGCAGGTGCTTCCGAATGGTTTGGATGATTAAGAAGCTGGCCTCAGCGTCTCCAAACCACCCTTGCTGCTTCTACCTTTCGCACAGTGTAGTTTAAACCTCCAATCCCCAGTATTCGTGGGAAAATCCCGCCCCTCCCCTCTGGGTTACATTAAAGACAAGAGCCTAGAAACCACATGTGCTCTTCCTCAATCTGCCTCTGTGGACCCTTGCAGGAGCCCAGGTCAGTAAAACAGGGTCTCGCTGCTGCCCTCATCCTCCCTCTCCCCCTCCAGGCTCTTTGATCTAGTAAAGCTGTCCCTTCAAGAGTGTTTGCACCCCATTGCCCACTGAACCTCACGTAACATTTGGAACACAAGGATAAAGAGAAGATAAATTAAAAATTCCAAAGAGAAAAAAGAGAACAAGTACAAAGGATTACGAATTAGAATAACATTGGATTTCTCAAGAGGAATTCTACAAGTTAGTAGCCTGGGGAGAAATATCCTCAAAATTCGGAAGGAAACTGAGTTCAAACTAGACTTCTTTACCCAAACAAACTATCAGTTAAATGTGCAAACAAAATAAAGATGTTTTCAGATGTTCAGAGTCCTATGTCTCATGTCCTTCGAGCACAGGACAAAGGCTCAAAACGTGTCTTTCCTGTGCACCCTCTCTCAGGTAGCTAGTGAGAAAGGAAATTACTCTTTAGACTTTTCCAAACCAAGGAAGTAAACGAAGAAGAAAATGAAGATTTGTAATCCAGGAAACATGAAATTCAATACAAGAAAGAAGGCAAGGAAACTCCCAGAATGATGTTAGAGAGAAATCTCAGAACAACAGATGGGCAGCATACTTAGAAAGCAACCAGTCCCAATTAGAGGAGAAGAACAGAGGGCTCCAGAAGGGAAGTCTTCAAAAAAATAAAAAATAACTGATTACCTATTTAACTACATTGAGAAGAGTTTTACAGCACTCTCAAAGAGTTTGACAAGGGGCGAGAAGTAGGAAATGGATTAATAATAGGAACATAGAAAACTGAGCAAACAAAAAAGGTGGTAACTATTAACTTCAGGAAAAACAAAGAATTGCACAAGAAAGAAAACGTAATCATGGAACACCATGTGTTTCTGCTGTAATCACACCAATAAACCCTGAACACTTAACTGTTCCACTGCACTGAGGCATTTTCCTCCAGAACAATCTAAAGAATTACCCAATAATTTTTATTAAACAATATATTATTTCAAGGACCAATTTTAGACATTAACTTTTTAATATATTTGAGACCATTTTAGTTTTAGGACCTCCTTCTACATTTTTACCAGAATTGTGAGTGCCATAATCAAAGTTCAAAATTAGCTGTGTATTGTACAGTACTTATATCTCTAAGAGTTCTTAATTTATTATCCAAAATCATCTTTAACTGGTCCTAATTTAAACTATCCTCCAACTTTATATCTCACTATTTCCCCTTTTGCCACCTAAACTTGTGTCAGATTTCTATTACTAGTCCTTAGAAGATGGGTACAAAATGATTTAATACCCATGTTTCTGTCTGATATTCTGCTGCAAGGGCACACTTTCTCCCATTACACAGTAAGTAGTATGTTGTTGCACAATAGCATTTTCAACAGACTCAAATAGGAAGTACCATTTCTATCAAAGGGAAAGGGCCATAACCCAACCCACTGACAAAGCATAGCAGGCCACTCATAGCAGAGAACACAAACTCAGGGTACAGCTCTCACAAGAGAGAGCACTGCAATACCAAGCAGGTCAGTGTGGTCCCAGAGCTAAATGGAGATAAGGTCAAACCACACCAGACAAAGCCTGTTCTTTGGACATATAGCTTAGCAAAAAAAAAAAAAAAAATTAATATTAGAACTTCACTAGTTAACCTTTACAAATATCATTTAACTATTCATTAATCATTATACAGGAAAATGTATATGATTCCGTATTCTAAACTAGTTTGAGTCATTCTCAAATAATTTATTTGTCTTCTCCATAAAGGCACTGACATGTAGATACAAGAACTGCGAGGACCCTACCTGACCATAAAGTCAAAATTTAGGCATACATTACATAAAAGCTGAAAATAAAATTACCTAGAAGAGAATTAACAGAAACTTTGGCTACCTTGGGATATGTAACTTTTTTTAAAAGAACAAAATTTTAGTAACAATGAAAAAAATTATATTTCATCAACAATAAAAAAAATTCAGGCATACACAGTGAGACAATCAGATATGCAGTGTGCCTTACCTAACACATGAATAGGATGAAAAGGAAAGCTAATTCTGGATAACAGTAAAACCATATGGAGTGTAATATTACATTTTCCAAAAGTATACCAGAATAACAATACATAAAACCTGCTAATTCCTTATGTTTATGATCAGAAGTTAAGTTTAGCCCATAAGTCAAGTCAAGGTGAAAAAATAATAATGACCACTAAGATGAGTTTTGTGGGGAAAATTACTGCATATGCTAGCTGATATGGAAAAAGAAATTGGAAAACAGTTGGGAGAATCTTGAGAAACGGCCATCATTGGACGCATCCAAAATCACCAGTGAAAATGGAAAGCTGGCATGCAAGGAAGAACAGATGAAATGACTCAGATGCAGGTACTAAAATCTAGGATGCAGGAGTGAAGAGCTCTACAAAGAAGGCTTAGACAATTTGAGAGCAAAAACTTACACTAAGCTGAAGGTTTATAAGGAAATGAAAAATGCTTTGTACAAGCTGGAGTGTCTTTATGTTTGACAGCTACACCAGAGGGAGTGGGGGAGATTGGAAAGAGTTCCCAGTTTGCTAACCCGGATAAAATTTGGGGTCGGAAATGGCCCATCATGGACCTTCCAATCAATAAGACCAGTTTCCCAATGAGTAAGTAGGGTTCATATTGTTTTACTAGAACAATCTTAGAATTGCCAATCTCACAACTGACTGACTTCTCTATGTACTCTTCCAGAAATAGACTTGCCATCTCCAAGATCTCTGATGGGTGAAAATTCCTCCATCTAATTTTACTAATTTTATTTTAATTTTAATGTTTTCCATAGTACAAAACACCTTGATTATCTATTATGGACCAGGAACTATACTTGATACCTAGGCTACAAGGATAAACAAACCACTTCCTCCTGGACATTCTCACAGCGACCTCTGAACCTTAAAGCAGATTTCTTTTTTGCTTCTGAGAAATTTCTGCCAACTGCAAATGGGCAGGCTTCTACCTTCCTGTGGATCTAAGGTTCTGTCCTGCTGCTTCTGCTATTTTCCAGCCTTTCCTGCTCTGATCTTCCATCCCAACCTAATCTGCAACCAGTTTCAAATCAGGAAGAAAGTAAATAACTTCCAAGGGTCCCCCAGACCAATCCACACTAGACTTGATTAGGGTGGCGAGAGCAGCCAACTCGGACTTCACCCTGCTGTGCCGCCATTCCAGGGACCAGGGACCCCCCTCCCCACCTCAGCAACTCCAGTTACCTTCCTCCACAGGATTTTAAGTCTGAGGCAGACCCAGACCATCCCACTTTTATTATATGTCTCCAAAGTCTAATACTTTAAGCAAATAAATCAGTATCTATATTAGTTCTCTTTCACCACCATTAATTTTATAAACTGCTGCAAACTTGGTGGCATACAACACTAATTTATTATCTCACAATTCTGTAGGTCTGAAGTCCAAGTGGGCTCAATCGAGTTTCTCTGCTTTGGCTTTCAAAAGGCCAAAATTAGGATGCTGGCCATGTGGGCCCTTATTTGGAGGCTCTGAGGGACACACTGCCACCAGGCTCATTCACGTTGTTGGTAGAATTCAGTTCCTTGCAGCTGATGGGATAATCCCCAAGCTTCTTTGCTGACTATCAGCTGGGAACCTCTGATCTCTCAGAGGCCTCTCTCCATCCTTTGCACATAGCCCCCTAAATCTCAGAACCAGAATAGCAAGTCCTTCTCACGCTTTCAATCTTCAGATGTCTCCTTTTGCTACCTCTCTTCTGTCTCCAGCCAGAGAGAGTTCTCTGCTGTTAAAGCATTATGTGATTAGATTGGCCCCACCTGGATCAACCCGAATACTCTCCCTATTTTAAGGTCCATAACCTTAATTACCTGCAAAGTCCCTTAGCCAAGTAACATAACACAATCGCAGGTTCGATGATTAAGGTGTAGACATCTTTGGAGGGCCATTCTGTCTACCACAGCTTCTAAAGAAAATAAGCCCAGGTTATTATATCAATAGATAAACCTAACCAGGACATATCTGACCCCTCAGTAGGAGAGGAATTTCTGTACTTGTATTTGTACATGATTAGAATAGCAATTCCTTATACAACAGAATTTAGGGGCTTTCTATTACATAGCAAACACTATACTAGGCCTTGGGAATTCAAAAGTGACTAAGATAGAGGGGCCTACTCTCAAGACGCTCACAATCTAGCAGAGGAGACAGGGAAATGAAAATAAAGATATTCAGAAATGCAGTGCAGGATGAAGTCAAGAATTTTTAAAAGCACCTTAGAAGGGCATCAACCCAGCTTGGGGATAGGGAAGGTTTCTTGGAGAAGATAATACTTGAAACAAATTTTCAAGATAATCAAGAATTAGTTGGGAAAGGCAAAAGGGATTGGGAAAGTAGAGAGAAAAAAAGAGGACAAAAATATCAATATTTTTACATTTATAAAAATATTTTAGAATACAAAATGAAAACAAGTGGGAAACATGAATGCTCTTGCAAACAAAAGTGTAGAATTTTCTGGACAGAGTTCCTCAAAAGTGGGGTAAATATTAAAGAAAACTATATCTATTATAATAATCTGATAACAGTATATGCATTATGGTCCTAATATTTATATTTATGCATGTTTCTAATATTTTCTAAACACTTGCATACATGTCATTTTATATTTCCTCAACACTGTGACATTAGAAGAGCAGCAATTATTATTCGCATTTTATAGATGTGAAGTATAGAGTTCAGCGGAGGTAGAGATTTCATAAACCTGTTAAGGGTTGGATCAGAAATTGGGCCTTTCGGAGTCAGTCAGAAAGTTCAGGGTTTATTTCACTGTAATGTGTCATCTCTACACTGAAAGCTCTGTTCAAATCTATTTAGTTCTTTCCTTCATTCCAGAAAAGAGACCAACTGATGCTTACTTTTTGCCTTTAGGCTTATCCATACAAAAAGGGAACAAAATTATATTCTTACGCAGACATTAGTGCTTTGTTGATTTTCATGCTCCCAAAATGAATAATTTTTGTCGTTCTCCTACAATCATTAAAAGAAAGGGAAGACGTGATCAGCAGAACCACTACTGTAGCCAAGAAACCTCCTGGAGGACAAGCGGGCAATTGACATTCTCTCCTCAAGCAGGAAGCTGTCTCTGGAGAGCCACGAGAAACACAGAATCACAACACAGAATGGAGAACAAATTGATGGAATCAGAGATGGCTTCAGACCTGCAAATAGCTTTTTATGCTATTCCCATTACAATGTGGATTATAGTTTAGTTTTGCAAATTGATTAGGGAAAAAAATCCAGTTTTATTTCAATGTTTTACTTTTCATTTAAGACGAGAAGGTAGGTTTCTACACTCGAAATGATTCCTTTGGGTTGCTTTGTTAAAAACCATCAAATACTTTTCCTCCCCCTCCACCAAAAGAGCCTCATACGTTACACCGCAATATTTAACGCAAGCTCGGAGAATAATGTGTGCCTTTTTTTTTTAGTAGAGAGATTTTAATATTTTCATAAAGATCCTCTATTCTGCTCTTCGGGCATTTGCCTTTCATTCTGTTTTATTGAATTAGGCTGCAAAGCACTTGAGCATGAAGTTCTTTTTATCTCTAATCAGGCTGACATTGATTCCACGTACCCATATGCCTAGTCTGAGTTTATTAATCTGTACATCTATTCCATTGAAAAAGAGAACTACCTAATTTATTACATAAAAAGATAAGCCACCTCCACTGTTCATCTGCATGCAGGTATGCTTAAAAGTAGATTTGTTTCCTCAGACTTAGAGCTGGCTCCTTTAGTGGTATTAAACCAAGGGGAAAATGAAACTATATTATGGATTTTCTTGGTGGATTATACTACAACTATGACAAAAGTGGGCTCATATTTTGGGTATTATTTCTTTAAATATAAATACATTTGGTATGAAGAACTCCAGATGAGTAAAGCAAGACTGTACAAGCACCCCTCAAAAACTGCAAATTGCACTATTAATTCACCACCTGCCACTCATTTGGGTCAGACTGCCCACAGCTAAAGTAGAGGATTTACTGGGATGGTGAAGGACTTTACCGAGTGGCCAAAAATTTGATTTTCCTCCTGATTATTGCTCTTCCCAAATGTTGAGGAGAGAAATGTATAAAATATGCAAGAACATAAACAAGAATTTCAGCATCAGAAGACCTTAGCTTTTTTATAACACATCATCAGTTTAACCTTTCTTCAATGTTCTTGCATTTGAAGCAGATTAAATAATATGTAGTCAGGACATTTAAACTCACAGAAAGTTTTCAGGTATTTCTTTGGGGGTTGGTACAGGAATTGAACCCGGGTCTCCCACATGGAATGTAAGCATTCTACCACTGAACCACCCATGCACCTATTTTTAGGAATTTTTTAAAGCTTCTCTTTCCCCTTATTCTTATTCAGAGGTCACCACCTCTGCTAGGAAGGGCAGGTACCTGGTCCATTCAAGCTACAAATATTGATTGAGAACCTCCACTGTGCTAGGCACTATCCTGGGTGCTGGGGTAGAGTGACAAGCAAGTCAAATGAAATCCCTGATCTCATAGAAAACAGACACCAAATAAATGATTAAATTAGAAAGCTTCAAAAGCAATAAGTATAAGGAAGAAAATTCAATATGGCAACGTGAAAACACTGGCTGATGGAGCATTGGTAGATAGCACGGCCAGCAAAGGTCTGAGCTGAGACCTGCATAAAAGTCAATTATACAAAGTCAGGGGAAGTGGTCTAGGTAAGGAAACTACAGGTACAAAGACCTGAGCTGGAAAGAGGACCTAAGACTGGTCCATTCCAGCCAGAACTAGAAGGTAACTCATCTCCCATTTACTGAAAGTCTCTTTGGTGGAGCCTAGGAATACAGAGGTGAAGAGCTTCCTTTTCTATCCTTAGAGAGCTCAGTGTTGTGGAAAAGACAGGAAGGCAATTAAAACATAATATGGTTAAGTTCCACGACCGCAGTTTGTACAAAATGCTTTGAGACAAGGAAGGGGAGAGCAGACAGGGTTGTACAACCAGTCATAAAGTAGCTGCCAGGAAAAGTGGGTTTTCCTCCTAGATCTGCCATCAATTAACATGAACCTTGACAGGGAAAAGTTATTCCCATGTCCATGCACAAGTCAACTGGTAAACAAGCAATTATGGGAGGTCATAATATTCCAGAACTAGCTTGTAGGGAATCTATATTATTTAGGGTACTTTTTGGTTAATAATAACAGAAGCACAACTCAAAATCTCAAAACGGCTTAAACAAAATGGAGATTTATTTATTTGTATAACTGAAAAATACCAAGAGCTTGCCTTCAAGTACAACCAGTTCAAGGGCCCAAACAATGAAGCTGTTAACTGTCAGCTTCCCTCCCTCCCTCCTTCCCTCCCTCCCTCCCTCTCTCTATCTCTCTCTCTGTCTCTCTCACTGTCTCTCTCTCACTCGCTTATTTCAGCACCTCTATCTCTATCTCCCACCTGTATTTTTTTTTACTGCCTTCACTCTGTGGAAGGAAGGCTCCATGTGGCGTACATCCTCCCAACTTCAAGTCCAGCAAGAAAAGAGATTCTTCCTCCTCAGCAGTTCCAACAAATGATTTAAATCAGACAGGCAGCTTTAGCCAAGTTCTCATTCCTACAGCAATGGCTTTGACCAAGGGAACTGCTGTTCTGACTGACCAGGCCTGGATCATGTCCCGCTTTTGGAGTTCAGGGATCCTGTCAACCTACCTGAAACAAATTCAACCTGAAAGGATATATAGATTCTCCAGAATAAAAGCGCTCATACAGGAACCAGGGTGAAAAAAAGTTGGGCACGCAGAAACCACAAAAGTCCACTATAGGAACCAAGGATAAACAGACGTAGCCCCTGGGTCAAAGAACTCACATCCCTTCAAAAGAAATAAATGACTCCCCCAAAATTACAATATAATGTACTACACACCTTAGTAGCTATAGATATTTTCTTTTATTAATTAAAAAAAGAATTAACAAAACAATTAGAAATCATTCCAATCTACACGTACAATCAGTAATTCTTAATAACATCACATGGTTGCATATTCATCATTTCTTAGTACATTTGCATCGATTTAGAAAAAGAAATAAAAAGACAACAGAATAAGAATTAAAACAATAATAGAAAGAAAAAAAACAAAAAACCTATACCTCACATGCAGCTTCATTCAGTGTTTTAACATAATTGCATTACAATTGGGTAGTATTGTGCTGTCCATTTCTGAGTTTTTATATCCAGTCCCGTTGTACAGTCTGTATCCCTTCAGCTCCAATTACCCCTTCTCTCTCTCTTTTTTTTTTTTAATTAATGGAAAAAAAGAAATTAACCCAACATTTAGAGATCATACCATTCTACATATGCAATCAGTAATTCTTAACATCATCACATAGATGCATGATCATCATTTCTTAGTACATTTGCATTGGTTTAGAAAAACTAGCAACATAACCGAAAAAGATATAGAATGTTAATATAGAGAAAAAAAATAAAAGTAATAATAGTAAAATCAAAACAAAACAAAACAAAAACCTATAGCTCAGATGCAGCTTCATTCAGTGTTTTAACCTGATTACTTTACAATTAGGTATTATTGTGCTGTCCATTTTTGAGTTTTTGTATCTAGTCCTGTTACACTGTCTGTATCCCTTCAACTCCAATTGGCTATTATCTTACCCTGTTTCTACCTCCTGCTGGACTCTGATATCAAGGACATATTCCAAATTTATTCTCGAATGTCTGTTCACATCAGTGGGACCATACAGTATTTGCCCTTTAGTTTTTGGCTAGACTCACTCAGCATAATGTTCTCTAGGTCCATCCATGTTATTACATGCTTCATAAGTTTATCCTGTCTTAAAGCTGCATAGTATTCCATCGTATGTATATACCACAGTTTGTTTAGCCACTCTTCTGTTCATGGAGATTTCGGCTGTTTCCATCTCTTTGCAATTGTAAATAACGCTGCTATAAACATTGGTGTGCAAATGTCCGTTTGTGTCTTTGCCCTTAAGTCCTTTGAGTAGATACCTAGCAATGGTATTGCTGGGTCGTATGGCAATTCTATATTCAGCTTTTTGAGGAACCGCCAAACTGCCTTCCACAGTGGTTGCACCCTTTGACATTCCCACCAACAGTGGATAAGTGTGCCTCTTTCTCCGCATCCTCTCCAGCACTTGTCATTTTCTGTTTTGTTGATAATGGCCATTCTGGTGGGTGTGAGATGATATCTCATTGTGGTTTTGATTTGCATTTCTCTAATGGCCAGGGACATTGAGCATCTCTTCATATGCCTTTTGGCCATTTGTATTTCCTCTTCTGATAGGTGTCTGTTCAAGTCTTTTTCCCATTTTGTAATTGGGTTGGCTGTCTTTTTGTTGTTGAGATGAACAATCTCTTTATAAATTCTGGATACTAGACCTTTATCTGATATATCATTTCCAAATATTGTCTCCCATTGTGTAGGCTGTCTTTCTACTTTCTTGATGAAGTTCTTTGATGCACAAAAGTGTTTAATTTTGAGGAGCTCCCATTTATTTATTTCCTTCTTCAGTGTTCTTGCTTTAGGTTTAAGGTCCATAAAACCGCCTCCAGTTGTAAGATCCATAAGATATCTCCCAACATTTTCCTCTATCTGTTTTATGGTCTTAGACCTAATGTTTAGATCTTTGATCCATTTTGAGTTAACTTTTGTATAGGGTGTGAGAGATGGGTCTTCTTTCATTCTTTTGCATATGGATATCCAGTTCTCTAGGCACCATTTATTGAAGAGACTGCTCTGTCCCAGGTGAGTTGGCTTGACTGCCTTATCAAAGATCAAATGTCCATAGATGAGAGGGTCTATATCTGAGCACTCTATTTGATTCTATTGGTCGATATATCTATCTTTATGCCAATACCATGCTGTTTTGACCACTGTGGCTTCATAATATGCCTTAAAGTCAGGCAGCGAGAGACCTCCAGCTTCGTTTTTTTTCCTCAAGATGTTTTTAGCAATTCAGGGCACCCTGCCCTTCCAGATAAATTTGCTTATTGGTTTTTCTATTTCTGAAAAATAAGTTGTTGGGATTTTGATTGGTATTGCATTGAATCTGTAAATCAATTTAGGTAGGATTGACATCTTAACTATATTTAGTCTTCCAATCCATGAACACGGTATGCCCTTCTATCTATTTAGGTCTTCTGTGATTTATTTTAGCAGTTTTTTGTAGTTTTCTTTATATAGGTTTTTTGTCTCTTTAGTTAAATTTATTCCTAGGTATTTTATTCTTTTAGTTGCAATTGTAAATGGGATTCGTTTCTTGATTTCCCCCTCAGCTTGTTCATTACTAGTGTATAGAAATGCTACAGATTTTTGAATGTTGATCTTGTAACCTGCTACTTTGCTGTACTCATTTATTAGCTCTAGTAGTTTTGTTGTGGATTTTTCCGGGTTTTCGACGTATAGTATCATATCATCTGCAAACAGTGATAGTTTTACTTCTTCCTTTCCAATTTTGATGCCTTGTATTTCTTTTTCTTGTCTAATTGCTCTGGCTAGAACCTCCAACACAATGTTGAATAATAGTGGTGATAGTGGACATCCTTGTCTTGTTCCTGATCTTAGGGGGAAAGTTTTCAATTTTTCCCCATTGAGGATGATATTAGCTGTGGGTTTTTCATATATTCCCTCTATCATTTTAAGGAAGTTCCCTTGTATTCCTATCTTTTGAAGTGTTTTCAACAGGAAAGGATGTTGAATCTTGTCGAATGCCTTCTCTGCATCAATTGAGATGATCATGTGATTTTTCTGCTTTGATTTGTTGATATGGTGTATTACATTAATTGATTTTCTTATGTTGAACCATCCTTGCATACCTGGGATGAATCCTACTTGGTCATGATGTATAATTCTTTTAATGTGTTGTTGGATACGATTTGCTAGAATTTTATTGAGGATTTTTGCATCTATATTCATTAGAGAGATTGGTCTGTAGTTTTCTTTTTTTGTAATATCTTTGCCTGGTTTTGGTATGAGGGTGATGTTGGCTTCATAGAATGAATTAGGTAGTTTTCCCTCCACTTCGATTTTTTTGAAGAGTTTGAGGAGAATTGGTACTAATTCTTTCTGGAACGTTTGGTAGAATTCACATGTGAAGCCATCTGGTCCTGGACTTTTCTTTTTAGGAAGCTTTTGAATGCCTAATTCAATTTCTTTACTTGTGATTGGTTTGTTGAGGTCATCTATGTCTTCTTGAGTCAAAATTGGTTGTTCATGTCTTTCCAGGAACCCGTCCATTTCATCTAAATTGTTGTATTTATTAGCGTAAAGTTGTTCATAGTATCCTGTTATTACCTCCTTTATTTCTGTGAGGTCAGTAGTTATGTCTCCTCTTCCATTTCTGATCTTATTTATTTGCATCCTCTCTCTTCTTCTTTTTGTCAATCTTGATAAGGGCCCATCAATCTTATTGATTTTCTCATAGAACCAACTTCTGGTCTTATTGATTTTCTCTACTGTTTTCATATTTTCAATTTCATTTATTTCTGCTCTGATCTTTGTTATTTCTTTCCTTTTGCTTGCTTTGGGATTAGTTTGCTGTTCTTTCTCCAGTTCTTCCAAGTGAACAGTTAATTCCTGCATTTTTGCCTTTTCTTCTTTTCTGATATAGGCATTTATTGCAATAAATTTCCCTCTTAGCACTGCCTTTGCTGCATCCCATAAGTTTTGATATGTTATGTTTTCATTTTCATTTGCCTCGAGGTATTTACTAATTTCTCTTGCAATTTCTTCTTTGACCCACTCGTTGTTTAAGAGTGTGTTGTTGAGCCTCCACGTATTTGTGAATTTTCTGGCATTCCGCCTATTATTGATTTCCAACTTCATTCCTTTATGATCCGAGAAAGTGTTGTGTATGATTTCAATGTTTTTAAATTTGTTAAGACTTGCTTTGTGACCCAGCATATGGTCTATCTTTGAGAATGATCCATGAGCACTTGAGAAAAAGGTGTATCCTGCTGTTGTGGGATGTAATGTCCTATAAATGTCTGTTAAGTCTAGCTCCTTTATAGTAATATTCAGATTCTCTATTTCTTTATTGATCCTCTGTCTAGATGTTCTGTCCATTGATGAGAGTGGGGAATTGAAGTCTCCAACTATTATGATATTTGTGTCTATTTCCCTTTTCAGTGTTTGCAGTGTATTCCTCATGTATTTTAGGGCATTCTGGTTCGGTGCGTAAATATTTATGATTATTATGTCTTCTCGTTTAATTGTTCCTTTTATTAGTATATAGTGTCCTTCTTTGTCTCTTTTAACTGTTTTACATTTGAAGTCTAACTTGTTGGATATTAGTATAGCCACTCCTGCTCTTTTCTGGTTGTTATTTGCATGAAATATCTTTTCCCAACCTTTCACTTTCAACCTATGTTTATCTTTGGGTCTAAGATGTGTTTCCTGTAGACAGCATATAGAAGGATCCTGTTTTTTAATCCATTCTGCCATTCTATGTCTTTTGATTGGGGAATTCAGTCCATTAACATTTAGTGTTATTACTGTTTGGATAATATTTTCCTCTACCATTTTGCCTTTTGTATTATATATATCATATCTGACTTTCCTTCTTTCTACACTCTTCTCCATACCTCTCTCTTCTGTCTTTTTGTATCTGACTCTAGTGCTCCCTTTAGTATTTCTTGCAGAGCTGGTCTCTTGGTCACAAATTCTCTCAGTGACTTTTTGTCTGAGAATGTTTTAATTTCTCCCTCATTTTTGAAGGACAATTTTGCTGGATATAGGAGTCTTGGTTGGCAGTTTTTCTCTTTTAGTAATTTAAATATATCATCCCACTGTCTTCTAGCCTCCATGGTTTCTGCTGAGAAATCTACACATAGTCTTATTGGGTTTCCCTTGTATGTGATGGATTGTTTTTCTCTTGCTGCTTTCAAGATCCTCTCTTTCCCTTTGACCTCTGACATTCTAACTAGTAAGTGTCTTGGAGAATGCCTATTTGGGTCTAATCTCTTTGGGGTGCGCTGCACTTCTTGGATCTGTAATTTTAGGTCTTTCATAAGAGTTGGGATATTTTCAGTGAAAATTTCTTCCATTAGTTTTTCTCCTCCTTTTCCCTTCTCTTCTCCTTCTGGGACACCCACAACACGTATATTTGTGCGCTTCATATTGAGTTCCCTGATACCCTGTTCAAATTTTTCCATTCTTTTCCCGATAGTTTCTGTTTGTTTTTGGAATTCAGATGTTCCATCCTCCAAATCACTAATTCTATCTTCTGTCTCTTTGAATCTATCATTGTAGGTATCCATTGTTTTTTCTATCTTTTCTACTTTGTCCTTCACTTCCATAAGTTCTGTGATTTGTTTTTTCAGTTTTTCTATTTCTTCTTTATGTTCAGCCCATGTCTTCTTCATGTCCTCCCTCAATTTATCGATTTCGTTTTTGAAGAGGTTTTCCATTTCTGTTCGTATATTCAGCATTAGTTGTCTCAGCTCCTGTATCTCATTTGAACTATTGGTTTTTTCCTTTGACTGGGCCATATTTTCAATTATTTGAGCGTGATCTGTTATCTTCTGTTGGCATCTGCGCATTTAGACAGATTTCCCTGGGTATTGGATCCAAAAGTTTGGAAGATTTTTCTGTGAAATCTCTGGGTTCTGTTTTTCTTATCCTTCCCAGTAGGTGGCGCTCGTGGCACACGTTTGTCTGCGGGTCCCACCAGTAAAAGGTGCTGTGGGACCTTTAACTTTGGAAAACTCTTGCCGTCCGGGAGGTTCGCTAGCCGAAGCGGCTTGAGCCGGCCCGGGGTCCGAACGCAGGGAGGGTTGCTGGCCGCCGCAGCCCGGGAAAGAGCCCGTCCGAATTTCCTAGTCGGCCCAGGGCGACAAGCGTGGAGGGAGGGCGCCAGCAGCAGCGGCCCGCCCGGGAGAGTGCACGTTCCCGGGGAGTCACGGGTTTGGAAGGGGCCTCCCCCACCCGTCACCGTTCTCCGTGGCCTGGGGATTTCCGATCCAATTCTCTCAGTTGGTCCGGGGGGCCACGTGTGGTGTGGGCGCCAGCCGCCTTGGTTTCAGGGGACCGCCTCTCCAATTCTCCCAGCCGGCCCGGGAAGGGGGAAGGGAGTAACTCCGGCCACTTGCCGCCCCGCCCGGTGAGGCCCCGCGCATCGGTGATCTCACCTGAGCTGCTTCTCTCTGCCAGCCAGCCGTTCCAGGATGGGGGACGCTGTCTTTTTTATCTCTGTTGTGGCTTTGGGCGCTTTCTGTATCGTTTCTACTCCCCTAGTAGCTGTCCTGGGGAAGAAACTAAGATCTGCGCGTCTTACTAAGCCGCCATCTTCTCCGGAAGTCTCATCATCAGTTTTTCTAGATATTTAAGCCTCAATAATATCTTCAACTCTTCCCTTTGTTGAGTATACAGACTTTCTCGTGTCTCCTTCCCTGCACAACACAGGCTTCTCAGATCCCTCCCAAACTGTACACCAAGACTTCCACTTCCCATGACTTCTTCTCCTCTAGCTCTTCCTCCATCCTTCCCACTATGAAGGGGATGCGTTCCCACTGACAGTTCTCTCTCCCTTTCTTTACCTCACTCGTTCTTTAGGCCCTTTTATTCTAACATTGAAGACTATATTTGTTAAAGTCAAAAGTTTTATTCTTCCTTGACTTTTTCACAAACACAAGTTTAAATAACAACGATGTTATCCTGACCAGCAGTCACAAACTGAACAGCTTTCTGTTTTTTATGTCTTTGCCCATAACATGTGTAGAGGAGGGATTTCTTCCCCCACCCTATCTACCATTTTCCAATCTCAGAAGTACAAAACTGTGGCCTTCATTTATAGATAACCTTGCTTATATTTTGCACACAATTAAAATTTTCCTGATCTTTGCAATTGTGTTCCATCTATCAGTTTTATTTCTTTAATTGGTCCCATGTCTTAAAGGGACTCTGTGAAACATTTGCAATTTGATAGATCCCGTGGGTCTTCACTGCTGACAACAGTACCGCCATCTCTAAGTTTGGTTTATAGTCAGATGCATATTGTGTTCCTAATTGCTTTTATTTTTAATGGAAATTTGATGAGGAAAGTTCTCTAATTCTTCAAAACATTTATCGTAAAATAAGTCCCTGTCTCAGATTTGTGCTCAGAATCTGAAGCCATTTCAGATAAGTTGGCTGAGATATGAGTTTTTTCCATCCCCATAATTGTTGAATATAAAAATCAATAATGCCACCACTCTGCACATTTATCTAATGTAAGAGTCAATACCAATACCTTTCCTGATATTTACTTAATCTAATAATCAATAATAATATTGTTTGTTTATTTGATGCCATTGACCAGGGAAGAATACCAAATCTGTGTGTTTTTCCACCCTATGTACATTAAGACTGTGCTATCCACTGCTAACATCTTCCTTCTTCCTCTTATGTCCCCCTCTCCAGACCTGAAGAGAGTGCCCTTCCTCTCTTTGCTATGTAGGGTGATGGTCAATAAATTATCATATTTAATGAGACAATCAGCATTTGTTGAATCTCATTTCCACATTGTGCTTTTAGAAAGTGAAGGAAACAAAGAAATCAGATATGATTTACCCGTATATCTGTTAGGGTAACACTGGCTGCAGTAACAGAAAAGCCCTGAGATACCAGCCAGCCTCTTAATATATGGCAAGTTGACAAATTGGTTTCTCACCTTCTTATAGTAAATATGGTTATTCCCAGTGGGTGGGCTATCTCCCTGTAACACTTCAGAGACCTAGGATTTTTCCATCTTGTGAATCTACCTTCTCCTAAAACCTCAAATTCCTCTGCAGCCAACCCCGAATATGGGAAAAGAGCATGGAAAATCATATGAAGGGGGTTTTAGTAAGTCAGACTTGGCAGGAGTGCTCACAACTTCTGTCCATGTTCCTTTGCTGGAACTCAATCACATGGCTGCATGTAATGCAAGGCAAGCTGGGAATGTGGTCTAGCTCTATTTACAGAAAGAAGGGACTGGACTTGGTGAGCTGCTAGCCAGTCTCTGCCGCCATCCCTATCCTTGACTTACTAATAATTCAAAGAGAGAGACAAGATAAAACAAGTGAAGTGTCATATACAGAAGGGAGAGATCATTAGAGAGCAGATTGTGAGTGTACCTTATAATGTACCTTCAGG
This sequence comes from Tamandua tetradactyla, assembly GCF_023851605.1. Classification (NCBI taxonomy): domain Eukaryota; kingdom Metazoa; phylum Chordata; class Mammalia; order Pilosa; family Myrmecophagidae; genus Tamandua; species Tamandua tetradactyla. The sequence continues at coordinate 168,258,943 of NC_135333.1, forward strand.
ACATTATGCTGAGTGAGATTAGCCAGAAACAAAAGGACAAATACTTTACGGTCTCACTGATATGAACTAACATTAGTGGATGAACTTCGAGAATTTCAGTTAAGAACAGAGACCATCAGGAGACAGAAATAGGGTAGATATTGGCTTTCTAAGGAGAGACTTTTTAAATGGGTATAATTTGGAGATAACAATGAACAATTCCAGGAAGTAATCAATACAGTATAAGCAAAAGCAGAGGTAGAGATGGACAGGTAGGCACTGGAAAGGGGAACGAGAGGAGCCTATTCTGGCAGCAGGGCAGTCTATGACAGGGACCAGAGAGCACCATATCTATGTAAAGAGACTGGGATGAAGCTACCTTGACCAGAAGCACTGATTTGTCACCTGAACACGTGTCCACTGCTCTCAGATTCTCCTGGCCCAGACAAGGAGCCCAGCATACTTTACCACCTCTAAGTAATCTCTAAATCACAGCCGGCATCTCAAGTAGAAAATGGTGACATAGCTTGTGACATCTCAGAAGGTATCCCTCACTAATTCTGACTTTCTTAAAGAACAAAAGGAAAAACAAATAACTTTTAAGAGATGATTATTACCCCAAAATCACTTCTAAATTAAAACACAGGTCTTTGTAGTACAAACAAGCGACGTAGTCATTGAGAATCAGGCATTCCAGTTGGGGACACACAGAGTAGACAAATAAATGCTTTGGCCAGGGACATTGAATTACAGCAAAGTCAAAGTAGAAATTAACAGCTAGCAATGCTTTCTTTGGCTCAACTCCTAAATATCCACAGAATGAAGCGTCACAGTCAAATCTTCCCTACGTTAGGAACTTCCTAAAGCTTAACTCACGCGTGGTCCAAGCAGAAGTCCTCATGTGGCTGTGTTCCTGAACCTTTGGGGAGGACACGGTTGCCATGGGAACACATCTCTGACCCTCCAGTGCCTCAGTATGCCCCAGTGTCCATCTTGCTGAGCTGAAAACCGCCTGGTCAACTCCTACATGATTCGTGCCCCATCCTATAGGACACAAATGGAGCAGTCTTTTGCCCTTGCAGAAATTTGGGAGCAGTAGTTATTTACCTCTGGATGATCTTGAACACTTCTGGAATTCCAAAGGGACCTGTGCCTCCTGTCGCCCAGAAAAATTCACCAGATAGAAGGAATCTCATATTATATATATAAGAGAAACATTCCTGAGACCCTCTCCTAATTTAAAATCCCTGGTTTTGAGCACCATTTTCTCACAGGCGCACCCTTGGTTTCTACAGGGCCACACACCCTCTCAAGACAGTCGGCTTCCCACAGCGGCTCTCAACGTCCCCACCGTACGCGCGAGGAGAAGGGTGCACGGGGCGTCACCCGGTACGCGCGAGGAGAAGGGCGCACGGGGCAGTCGCCAGGTGCCGGCGAGGAGAAGGGCGCACGGGGCGTCACCCGGTGACGGCGAGGAGAAGGGCGCACGGGGCGTCACCCGGTACGCGCGAGGAGAAGGGCGCACGGGGCGTCACCCGGTACGCGCGAGGAGAAGGGCGCACGGGGCGTCACTCGGTGCCGGCGAGGAGAAGGGCGCACGGGGCAGTCGCCAGGTGCCGGCGAGGAGAAGGGCGCACAGGGCGTCACCCGGTGACGACGAGGAGAAGGGCGCACGGGGCAGTCGCCAGGTGCCGGCGAGGAGAAGGGCGCACGGGGCGTCACCCGGTGACGACGAGGAGAAGGGCGCACGGGGCGTCACCCGGTGACGACGAGGAGAAGGGCGCACGGGGCGTCACCCGGTGCCGGCGAGGAGAAGGGCGCACGGGGCGTCACCCGGTGACGACGAGGAGAAGGGCGCACGGGGCAGTCGCCAGGTGCCGGCGAGGAGAAGGGCGCACGGGGCGTCACCCGGTGCCGGCGAGGAGAAGGGCGCACGGGGCGTCACCCGGTGCCGGCGAGGAGAAGGGCGCACGGGGCGTCACCCGGTGCCGGCGAGGAGAAGGGCGCACGGGGCGTCACCCGGTACGCGCGAGGAGAAGGGCGCACGGGGCAGTAGCCAGGTGCCGGCGAGGAGAAGGGCGCACGGGGCGTCACCCGGTGCCGGCGAGGAGAAGGGCGCACGGGGCAGTCGCCAGGTGCCGGCGAGGAGAAGGGCGCACAGGGCGTCACCCGGTGACGACGAGGAGAAGGGCGCACGGGGCAGTCGCCAGGTGCCGGCGAGGAGAAGGGCGCACGGGGCGTCACCCGGTGCCGGCGAGGAGAAGGGCGCACGGGGCGTCACCCGGTGCCGGCGAGGAGAAGGGCGCACGGGGCGTCACCCGGTGCCGGCGAGGAGAAGGGCGCACGGGGCGTCACCCGGTACGCGCGAGGAGAAGGGCGCACGGGGCAGTAGCCAGGTGCCGGCGAGGAGAAGGGCGCACGGGGCGTCACCCGGTGCCGGCGAGGAGAAGGGCGCACGGGGCAGTCGCCAGGTGCCGGCGAGGAGAAGGGCGCACAGGGCGTCACCCGGTGACGACGAGGAGAAGGGCGCACGGGGCAGTCGCCAGGTGCCGGCGAGGAGAAGGGCGCACGGGGCGTCACCCGGTGATGACGAGGAGAAGGGCGCACGGGGCGTCACCCGGTGACGACGAGGAGAAGGGCGCACGGGGCGTCACCCGGTGCCGGCGACGAGAAGGGCGCACGGGGCAGTCGCCAGGTGCCGGCGAGGAGAAGGGCGCACGGGGCGTCACCCGGTGACGACGAGGAGAAGGGCGCACGGGGCGTCACCCGGTGAAGACGAGGAGAAGGTGAAGACACGGGCCGGTTCCGTAGCGTGGCCTCAGCGCGGAGCCGCGGACGGCGGCCTGCAGTCTGCCTCCGCCAACGTCGCACGCAATCCGATCGGGTGGGGACGCCACTCCCCAGCCCTACTGTAACAACATATCCTTTTCTTTCTTCTTCTTTTTCTCCTCGTTTTGTTTATTTTTTCTTCTTTTTTGTAATATATCCCTTCATTTAAAAAAAAAAAAAAACCCTCCCATCCGGGTTCCCGCCCCGGCCTGGCGTGGCGGCGGAGCGCAGTTGCTGGCACCAGTGGGGCAGCCCCTCTCCCCTCACCCCAGGCAGGCAGCATAGCTGCTCGGTCTGTTACCATTAGGCTGTCAGCATGGAGGCACGTTATTTCTTTTCAGCCTTAGTGAGTTTCAGGCCACACATCAAGGCAAGACCCGGACCAGACCTGGAATTGTTTTACACTCCCCAGCCTCCGTCATGGGACAGCAGCCCCCTCCTCTCAATTTATTCCAACTCTGGCGCCCTAAGACTGGCAAATAGACACCCACTGGTCAGGAAAAGAAAGACTACGATCAAAGCTGTCTTGGGCCAAGTTCAGACAATTTGTCCTTATTTTCCATTTAAATTTCCTCTTCTTGGTTTTATGTGAGTGTCATGGTTAGGGACAGGTGTCAACTTGGCCAAGTTGTGGTACCTGTTCATCTGATTGGGCAAGCGCTGTCCTGTCTGTTGCAATGAGGACATTTCATAGGATTAGGTCATGATCACCTTAGCTACATCCACAGCTGATTCCATTTGTAATCAGCCAAAGGGGAGTGTCTTCTGCAATTAGTGATGCTAAATGCAATCATGGGAAGCCTTTTAAGGAGGACTCAGAGGAGACAGGTTGCATTCCTGCTTTGGCTGGTGAGTCTCTCCTGTGGAGTTCATCCAGGCCATCCATTGGAGTCATCGGCTTCGCAGCCTGCCCTGTGGATTTTGGACTCTGCATTTCTACGGTCACGTGAGACACTTTCATAAATTTTATATTTGCAAGTGTTCCCTGTTGATTCTGTTTCTCTAGAGAACCCTAACTAATACATCTTGGTACTGGAGAGTGGGGTGCTGCTGCTGCAGTTTGCAAATACCAAACATGTTGGAACGGCTTTTTAAATGGATAAAGGGAAGATTTTGGAACAGTTGTGAGAAGCTTGATAGAGAAAGCCTAGAATGCTTTGGAGAGACTGTTGGTGGAAATGTGGACTCTAAAGATACCTCTGATGAGGCCTTAGAAAGAAATGAGGCACGTGTTATTGAAAACTGGAAGGAAGGTGATCCTTGTTTTAAAATGGCAGATAATCTGGCAAAGTTGACTAATGGTATTGGCTGGAAGGCAGATTTTAAAAGCCATGAACTTGGATATTTAGCAGAAGAGATCTCCAAATTAAATGTCAAAAGTGTAGTCTGGTTTCTCTTTGCAGCTTACAGTGAAATGGGACAGGAAAGAGATAAGCTGAAAACTGAACTCTTGAGTAAAAAGAAACCAGAAATTGAGGTCCCGTAAAATTCTGGGCCTACAGAAAGGGAGACTACAGAGTATGGTGTGGATTTAACCAAATGTGGAACCAGTCAGCCATTTCAGAGAAAGTCAGGATCGGACATGGCGTTATCCAGGAAAGATTTGTGGAAACTCCTTATGTCTGATGGGTATGATTCAACACTACTGCATAGAAAGCCAACGAGAGTGCTGTGGGACCTGTATAAACAGAGCCGCTGCCAGTCTGAACTGAGGGGTTCAGAGAAGGGACACATTGGAGGAAAAATAACTTCAGAGGCAAAACCGTGGAGGCTGAGGTCTGAAGTCAGGAAGCCTCGGGCCAGGAGAGTGGACCCACCCAAGCCCGTGAAGAGGGTGAGTTTGCCCCAAAGGCAGACGATGGGCCTTCCACCTCGTTGCACTGGAAAAGTCATGCCGCCTCAGGTCTTGGAGAAGGTGAAGCACATTCTTTGAGGTTTGGGGGGAGCCTGGCTGCCACCACATGGAGGGGTTGAGCGTGTGCCCTGGAGATGGCAGAGAGCCCGGGTGTGGCCCCAATGCTTGGAGAGGGTGGAGCTGAGAGAAAGGTGTTCTCCCCAATATCTCCCAAGGTTGCATTCAGAGAGAGGCAGGCGTAGGCATTTGGAAAGGATGGGACTGCCGCTTTCTAAAGCCCTGAGGATAAATGAGTCTCAGACTTTGAAATCTAATGGACTTTGCCCTGCAGGTTTTCAAAACTGTATGGGTCCGGTGACCCCTGTGTTCCTTCCTCCCTATGGAAATGTGTCTATGTATCCTATGAATGTTCCTCTTTTGTTGGCAGCAAATAACTTGTTACGAGTTTTCAAAGGTCCAGAGCAAATGGAGAGAATTTTGCCTTAGGACAGACCATGCCTGTAACTGACTTGATGAGATTTTATACTGTCTCTAATTTTGTACTTCATTGTATTACTACTGATAGGTTTAAGGATTTCTGATATTGTTATGAAATTAATGTATTTTGTATATGGGAAAAGCATGTCTTTTTCAGGGGCCAGAGGGTGGAATGCACTGGTTTGAAAGGAAGTATGCCCCCTAAGAAAAGCCATGTTTTAATATAAATCCCGTTTCTTAAAGGTTGAACTCCCTATTCAATTCTGTATATTTGAAACTGTAATGAGATCATCTCCCTAGGTGATGTGATTTAGTCAAGAATGGTTGTTTAACTGGATTAGGGGATGACATGTCTCCACCCATTTGAGTGGGTCTTGATTGGTTTATTGGAGTCCTATAAAAGAGGAAATATTTTGGAGAATGAGCGATTCAGAGAGATTCAGAGAGAGCAGAACGATGAAGCCATGAGATGCAGAGAGTCCACGAGCCAGCAACCCTTGGAGATGAAGAAGGAAAACGCCTCCTGGGGAGCTTCATGAAATAGGAAGCCAGGAGAGAAAGCTAGCAGATGACACCGTATTCGCCATGTGCCCTTCCAGCTGAGAGAGAAGCCCTGACTGTGTTCGCCATGTGTCATCTCACTTGAGAGAGAGACACTGAACTTCATCGGCCTTCTTGAACCAAGGTATCTTTCCCTAGATGCCTTTGATTGGACATTTCTATAGACTTGTTTGAACTGGGACATTTTCTCGGCCTTAGAACTGTAAACTTGCAACTCATTAAATTCTCCCTTTTAAAGCCATTCCATTTCTGGTATATTGCGTTCCGGCAGCTAGCAAACTAGAACAATGAGGAACACTTCATTTAATCCAGATGCATAGTTTTTAAATTTTTTTTAATGGGGCACTTGTAAGTTTACAGAGAAGTGATGAAGAAAGTACAAAGACCCCATACACTTCGGCGCGCGCACACACACACACACACATGCATGCACACACCCAGTTTTTCCTAACAGCAGTTTGCTTTAGGGTGATACATTTGTTACAATTAAGGAAACATTATTGTTTCTGTTATTTTTATATTATTAACTGTGGCCCATAGTTTCCATTAGGGTTCACTCTTTGTATTGTACTGATCTATTCTGATAACATATGTACAGTCTAAAAGTAATCATTTTAGCCACTTTCAGGTTTACAATCCAATGGTGTTAAATGCATCCACAATGTTCTGCCCTCACCATGATCTACTACCAAAACTTTTCCATCACCCCAAACAGGAGCTCCACACCAACAGAGCAGATGCATTGATTTTAAATACAGGATTTTCAAGCGCTTCGTCCCTCCACCTTGCCAGAGAGACTTTGTAGCTGTAGGTGCCTCTATATAATTCCACACTAGGTATCCAGCTCCAACCCAGCAACCATGAGGAAGGCTTGAGACATCTTCACCCCTCCATTACCTCTATCTGCACCTCCCACTTCACGCCAAATACATATTCGACATAAAAACACTCCTCTTACTATATAGTATAATGCAAACAACTTAATTAAATTTTCATCTGCCTACCCCCAAGCTATTCCAAATAAACATGCAAGTCTAGTAAAAGCATTCTCTTTACTATACAAATGCTCCTTTAAGACAAATTCTTTAGCAGGCTCTACCACCTTCCTGATAGATATTTTGAAGCCCCATCTGTACTAAACACCTCAATACAATTTTATGGCATAATTCCACATTTTTTCAGCCTAAAAGTATTGGGTGTGGAACCTGAATTCACACTCCTTGAGTCGTGTGAAAATCTGTAGCAGAGAAGCTAACATAAAACTGGTACAAAACCACTGAAAAGCACGTGCTTCGGTGAAAGTACCCCCATAGAGGGGTCTTTTCGATCAAATTACAGCAAGGTTCCCCCAGGAGGCAAATCCAACTGAAGATGAGCTCATAATCAAAAATCATAAAATGCACAGGACATCCACTGCCCTGAGAGAAAAAGGAAACAAAAAAATGGGGGGGAGGGGTTATTGCTGGAAAGAATTAAGACAGCAATCTAAAATAAAGGCTTCAAAATAAGTGTGTTCTTCACCAGACTTTAAAAATAAACCATGCATCATAGTGAAACTGCAGAACATCACAAATAGAGATGATTTTTAAAGTTACCTTGGAGAAACAGCTGTTCATCTACAAATCAACAACAATCAGACAGACAGAAGGCTTATCAGCAGAAACAAATGCCAGAAGCCAAGGATAAATATTTTGAATGTTCCAAGTAAAATAACCTGGAATTCTCTACCCAGTGAAACTAGCATTCAGACGAGTAAGAGTAAAATAATGACATTTTCAAATATACAAAGAATGAAGGAGTTAGCTACTCACAGACACCCACCTGCACTAAAAACTGAACTTGAGAAAAGCAAAAAAAAAAGCAAAGGTGAAATGGAATACAAAAAGCAATTGTGGAGAAGAAGGGGTTAGAGGCTCGTTATATGCACTTCTGAAATGAGAAGAGAAATAGCAGTGACAGATTAATGACTGGCTTCAATGATCTATTACACATTAGTTAATAAGCTCAGATGGTATCCACCAGAGGCTACTGTGGACTATTAAGAATATGCTTTCAGGCACTCTAGAAGACTTCCTGGAAGATGGCGGCTTAGTAAGACGCGCGGATCTTAGTTTCTTCTCCAGGACACCTACTAGGGGAGTAGAAACGATACAGAAAGCGCCCAAAGCCACAACAGAGATAAAAAAGACAGCGTACCCCATCCTGGAAAGGCTGGCTGGCTGAGAGGAGCAGCTCGGGTGAGATCGCCGAGGCGCGCGGGCCTTACTGGGTGGGGTGGTAAGCGGCCGGAGTTACTCCCTTCCCCCTTCCCGGGCCGGCTGGGAGAATTGGAGAGGTGGTCCCCTGAAACCAAGGCGACTGGCGCCCACACCACGCGCAGCCCCCGGACCAACTGAGAGAATTGGATCGGAAACCCCCAGGCCGCGGAGAACGGTGACCCCGTGACTCCCGGGGAACGTGCACTCTCTCGGGCGGGCCGCTGCCGCTGGTTGCCCAGGGCCGACTAGGAAATTCCGACGGGCTCTTTCCCTGGCTGCGGCGACCAGCAACCCTCCCTGCGTTCGGACACCCTCCCAGCGTTCGGACCCCGGGCCGGCTCAAGCCGCTTCGGCTAGCGAACCCCCAGGACGGCGAGAGTTTTCCAAAGTTTAAGGTCCCACAGCACCTTTTACTGGTGGGACCCGCAGACAAACGTGTGCCACGAGCGCCACCTACTGGGCAGGATAAGAAAAACAGAACCCAGAGATTTCACAGAAAAATATTACAACCTTGCTGGGTCCAACACCAAGAGAAATCTGAATAAATGCCCAGACGCCAGCAGCAGAAGATAACTGTCCATGCTCAAAAGATTGAGAATATGGCTCAGTCAAAGGAACAAACCAATAGCTCAAATGAGACACAAGAGCTGAGACAACTAATGCTGAATATACGAACAGAAATGGAAAACCTCTTCAAAAATGAAATCGATAAATTGAGGGAGGACATGAAGAGGACATGGGCTGAACATAAAGAAGAAATAGAAAAACTGAAAAAACAAATCGCAGAACTTATGGAAGTGAAGGATAAAGTAGCAAACATAGAAAAAATAATGGATAGCTACAATGATAGATTTAAAGAGACAGAAGATAGAATTAGTGATTTGGAGGATGGAACATCTGAATTCCAAAAAGAAACAGAAACTATAGGGAAAAGAATGGAAAAATTTGAACAGGGTATCAGGGAACTCAAGGACAATATGAACCGCACAAATATACGTGTTGTGGGTGTCCCAGAAGGAGAAGAGAAGGGAAAAGGAGGAGAAAAACTAATGGAAGAAATTTTCACTGAAAATTTCCCAACTCTTATGAAAGACCTAAAATTACAGATCCAAGAAGTGCAGCGCACCCCAAAGAGAGTAGACCCAAATAGGCGTTCTCCAAGACACTTACTAGTTAGAATGTCAGAGGTCAAAGAGAAAGAGAAGATCTTGAAAGCAGCAAGAGAAAAACAATCCATTACATACAAGGGAAACCCAATAAGACTTTGTGTAGATTTCTCAGCAGAAACCATGGAAGCTAGAAGACAGTGGGATGATATATTTAAAATACTAAAAGAGAAAAACTGCCAACCAAGACTCCTATATCCAGCAAAATTATCCTTCAAAAATGAGGGAGAAATTAAAACATTCTCAGACAAAAAGTCACTGAAAGAATTTGTGACCAAGAGACCAGCTCTGCAAGAAATACTAAAGGGAGCACTAGAGTCAGATACAAAAAGACAGAAGAGAGAGATATGGAAAAGAGTGTAGAAAGAAGGAAAATCAGATATGATATATATAATACAAAAGGCAAAATGTTAGAGGAAAATATTATCCAAACAGTAATAACACTAAATGTCAATGGACTGAATTCCCCAATCAAAAGACATAGATTGGCAGAATGGATTAAAAAACAGGATCCTTCTATATGCTGTCTACAGGAAACACATCTTAGACCCAAAGATAAACATAGGTTGAAAGTGAAAGGTTGGGAAAAGATATTTCATGCAAATAACAACCAGAAAAGAGCAGGAGTGGCTATACTAATATCCAACAAATTAGACTTCAAATGTAAAACAGTTAAAAGAGACAAAGAAGGACACTATCTACTAATAAAAGGAACAATTAAACAAGAAGACATAACAATCATAAATATTTACGCACCGAATCAGAATGCCCCAAAATACGTGAGGAATATACTGCAAACACTGAAAAGGGAAATAGACTCATATACCATAATAGTTGGAGACTTCAACTCACCACTCTCATCAAGGGACAGAACATCTAGACAGAGGATCAACAAAGAAATAGAGAATCTGAATATTACTATAAATGAACTAGACTTAATAGACATTTATAGGACATTACATCCCACAACAGCAGGATACACCTTTTTCTCAAGTGCTCATGGATCATTCTCAAAGATAGACCATATGCTGGGTCACAAAGCAAGTCTTAACAAATTTAAAAAGATTGAAATCTTACACAACACTTTCTCGGACCATAAAGGAATGATGTTGGAAATCAATAATAGGCAGAGTGCCAGAAAATTCACAAATACGTGGAGGCTCAACAACACACTCCTAAACAGCGACTGGGTCAAAGAAGAAATTGCAAGAGAAATTAGCAAATACCTCGAGGCGAATGAAAATGAAAACACAACATATCAAAACTTATGGGACGCAGCAAAGGCAGTGCTAAGAGGGAAATTTATTGCTCTAAATGCCTATATCAGAAAAGAAGAAAAGGCAAAAATTCAGGAATTAACTATCCATTTGGAAGAACTGGAGAAAGAACAGCAAGCTAACCCCAAAGCAAGCAAAAGGAAAGAAATGACAAAGATTAGAGCACAAATAAATGAAATTGAAAACATGAAAACAATAGAGAAAATCAATAAGGCCAGAAGTTGGTTCTATGAGAAAATCAATAAGATTGATGGGCCCTTAGCAAGATTGACAAAAAGAAGAAGAGAGAGGATGCAAATAAATAAGATCAGAAATGGAAGAGGAGACATAACTACTGACCTCACAGAAATAAAGGAGGTAATAACAGGATACTATGAACAACTTTACGCTAATAAATACAACAATTTAGAGGAAATGGACGGGTTCCTGGAAAGACATGAACAACCAACTTTGACTCAAGAAGACATAGATGACCTCAACAAACCAATCACAAGTAAAGAAATTGAATTAGTCATTCAAAAGCTTCCTAAAAAGAAAAGTCCAGGACCAGATGGCTTCACATGTGAATTCTACCAAACGTTCCAGAAAGAATTAGTACCAATTCTCTTCAAACTCTTCCAAAAAATCGAAGTGGAGGGAAAACTACCTAATTCATTCTATGAAGCCAACATCACCCTCATACCAAAACCAGGCAAGGATATTACAAAAAAAGAAAACTACAGACCAATCTCTCTAATGAATACAGATGCAAAAATCCTCAATAAAATTCTAGCAAATCGTATCCAACAACACATTAAAAGAATTATACATCATGACCAAGTAGGATTCATCCCAGGTATGCAAGGATGGTTCAACATAAGAAAATCAATTAATGTAATACACCATATCAACAAATCAAAGCAGAAAAATCACATGATCATCTCAATTGATGCAGAGAAGGCATTCGACAAGATTCAACATCCTTTCCTGTTGAAAACACTTCAAAAGATAGGAATACAAGGGAACTTCCTTAAAATGATAGAGGGAATATATGAAAAACCCACAGCTAATATCATCCTCAATGGGGAAAAATTGAAAACTTTCCCCCTAAGATCAGGAACAAGACAAGGATGTCCACTATCACCACTATTATTCAACATTGTGTTGGAGGTTCTAGCCAGAGCAATTAGACAAGAAAAAGAAATACAAGGCATCAAAATTGGAAAGGAAGAAGTAAAACTATCACTGTTTGCAGACGATATGATACTATACGTCGAAAACCCGGAAAAATCCACAACAAAACTACTAGAGCTAATAAATGAGTACAGCAAAGTAGCAGGTTACAAGATCAACATTCAAAAATCTGTAGCATTTCTATACACTAGTAATGAACAAGCGGAGGGGGAAATCAAGAAACGAATCCCATTTACAATTGCAACTAAAAGAATAAAATACCTAGGAATAAATTTAACTAAAGAGACAAAAAACCTATACAAAGAAAACTACAAAAAACTGCTAAAAGAAATCACAGAAGACCTAAATAGATGGAAGGGCATACCGTGTTCATGGATTGGAAGACTAAATATAGTTAAGATGTCAATCCTACCTAAATTGATTTACAGATTCAATGCAATACCAATCAAAATCCCAACAACTTATTTTTCAGAAATAGAAAAACCAATAAGCAAATTTATCTGGAAGGGCAGGGTGCCCCGAATTGCTAAAAACATCTTGAGGAAAAAAAACGAAGCTGGAGGTCTCGCGCTGCCTGACTTTAAGGCATATTATGAAGCCACAGTGGTCAAAACAGCATGGTATTGGCATAAAGATAGATATATCGACCAATGGAATCGAATAGAGTGCTCAGATATAGACCCTCTCATCTATGGACATTTGATCTTTGATAAGGCAGTCAAGCCAACTCACCTGGGACAGAGCAGTCTCTTCAATAAATGGTGCCTAGAGAACTGGATATCCATATGCAAAAGAATGAAAGAAGACCCATCTCTCACACCCTATACAAAAGTTAACTCAAAATGGATCAAAGATCTAAACATTAGGTCTAAGACCATAAAACAGTTAGAGGAAAATGTTGGGAGATATCTTATGGATCTTACAACTGGAGGCGGTTTTATGGACCTTAAACCTAAAGCAAGAGCACTGAAGAAGGAAATAAATAAATGGGAACTCCTCAAAATTAAACACTTTTGTGCATCAAAGAACTTCATCAAGAAAGTAGAAAGACAGCCTTCACAATGGGAGACAATATTTGGAAATGATATATCAGATAAAGGTCTAGTATCCAGAATTTATAAAGAGATTGTTCATCTCAACAACAAAAAGACAGCCAACCCAATTACAAAATGGGAAAAAGACTTGAACAGACACCTCTCAGAAGAGGAAATACGGATGGCCAAGAGGCACATGAAGAGATGCTCAATGTCCCTGGCCATTAGAGAAATGCAAATCAAAACCACAATGAGATATCATCTCACACCCACCAGAATGGCCATTATCAACAAAACAGAAAATGACAAGTGCTGGAGAGGATGCGGAGAAAGAGGCACACTTATCCACTGTTGGTGGGAATGTCAAAGGGTGCAACCACTGTGGAAGGCAGTTTGGCGGTTCCTCAAAAAGCTGAATATAGAACTGCCATACGACCCAGCAATACCATTGCTAGGTATCTACTCAAAGGACTTAAGGGCAAAGACACAAACGGACATTTGCACACCAATGTTTATAGCAGCATTATTTACAATTGCAAAGAGATGGAAACAGCCAAAATCTCCATCAACAGAAGAGTGGCTAAACAAACTGTGGTATATACATACGATGGAATATTATGCAGCTTTAAGACAAGATAAACTTATGAACCATGTAATAACATGGATGGACCTAGAGAATATTATGCTGAGTGAATCCAGCCAAAAACTAAAGGACAAATACTGTATGGTCCCACTGATGTGAACGGACATTCGAGAATAAACTTGAAATATGTCATTGGTAACAGAGTTCAGCAGGAGTTAGAAACAGGGTAAGACAATGGGTAATTGAAGCTGAAGGGATACAGACTGTGCAACAGGACTAGATACAAAAACTCAAAAATGGACAGCACAATAATACCTAATTGTAAAGTAATCATGTTAAAACACTGAATGAAGCTGCATCTGAGCTATAGGTTTTTGTTTTGTTTTGTTTTGTTTTGTTTTGATTTTACTATTATTACTTTTATTTTTTTCTCTATATTAACATTCTATATCTTTTTCAGTTATGTTGCTAGTTCTTCTAAACCAATGCAAATGTACTAAGAAATGATGATCATGCATCTATGTGATGATGTTAAGAATTAATGATTGCATGTGTAGAATAGTATGATCTCTAAATGTTGGGTTAATTTCTTTTTTTCCCTTAATTAAAAAAAAAAAAAAAAAGAGAAGGGATAATTGGAGATGAAGGGATACAGACTGTACAACGGGACTGGATATAAAAACTCAGAAATGGACAGCACAATACTACCCAATTGTAATGCAATTATGTTAAAACACTGAATGAAGCTGCATGTGAGGTATAGGTTTTTTGTTTTTGTTTTTTTTGTTTTTTTTTCTTTCTATTATTGTTTTAATTCTTATTCTGTTGTCTTTTTATTTCTTTTTCTAAATCGATGCAAATGTACTAAGAAATGATGAATATGCAACTATGTGATGTTATTAAGAATTACTGATTGTACATGTAGATTGGAATGATTTCTAATTGTTTTGTTAATTCTTTTTTTAATTAATAAAAAAAAAGAAAAAAAAAGCAATTGTGAAAAAGAATTAGATTTTCATTTGTAAATCTAAATAGACACTATCAAATAGTGATAATAGTGACTAATTTTGAGGGCTTGTATAAAAACACAGGAGAGCTAAACTATGAGGACAACAGGGAAGATGAAGTAGGGATGACAGGAGAATTAAAACACTTGCAGGTTCTTGCCTTTTACAGGAAAATGATAGGCAAAAATAAAGATTTTGTATTTTCAGATTTCCTAAAGAAGCAAGTGATATGCCATAGCTGTATTTGGGTTGTGAGTCAGGGAAAGATGGTTAAGATGTCTTTTTTTCTAAAGCTTCTGACAATAAGTTTATGCCTTTCTCAAATGAAGTTAATATCAATTGCTTTGAAGGCATTTTGATATTTTCCCTCCTATGGGATGAAGTAGCATTCTACAAGAAATTTAAAGAGCATTGCTCATGTCCCGTAATGAGGGAAGTTACTTGCTCCTTCCTTGACCTTGTTGTGAGCCAGATACTATAGAACTAATTTTGCTATTCAGCTTCCAAGATTGGTACTTGTTTCTATCAGTGGCCCAAACTCAGAAATTCCCCATCTAAGTAAATAAATAACCTCACTACTTCCCTACACTTTACAAACGTAAAATAAAAGTAAGAATTGAAAGTCCTAAAAGTCCTCTAGGATGGCATCTCATATTCTTCTAAAGGATTTCGCAGGTAACCCTTTCACCTTTCCTGGGGGGAGAAGTCTTAAATAATTATCAGGATCAGAACTGCCCTCTCACCAAGGAAATCATTTGGAAAGCCACCTGCTGATTCTCCTCTGACCTGAGGAAAAACGAACATCTGCAAAGTGGTCTTCTGGAGGGTAGCACTGCACTGACTAGCCACTGCTGCCTGAAAGAAAAACTCGTACTTGAGCACAAGATGCTAAGAACTTAATTTTGTTTTTTTCATTTTGTGCTTTTAAAAGACTAAATTGCAACTCACAAAGACAGTTATTAAGGTCTGAATAGAAATGTTTAGATTAAATATCATGCTTACTTTCAAGAATCATTGCAATTGGTCCATTAAACAGCAGCCCTGCAGTGGGGTGTGTATTTTTATTTGCTTCATTACTTAAATTGAATAATGGTTATTAGTTATGTTGCAGTGGTTAAAGATTCCATAGTTTACTTTGTCAATGGTGAAATTTAACCTCATGTCAACTCATTGGCAATTTCTTCTATTCATGTAATATTGATTGAGTGATAGATGATGGTGTGGCTGAATTCTCTGATTTTATATCTATATATATATTTTATATATATATATATAAAGTTTAGAAAGAGTCTAGTGAGTAAGGTGATGGTTTAGTCAAGGTGTAATGGGTTGTGAACTTTAATAATCCCCAAATCTCAGTAATGACAATGGTTTGTTCTTCTTCACTGAAAAGAAAAAGTAACTCTTGTTTAAGAAAGAAAATCAGATAAATTAAATTCGTGGACTCAAAACACTAAACAGTGTGACAATGAATGAAAAATATTATTCTCACCTGAAAAACAAATTTTGGTTCAAGATTACAAAAAGTAAATTGTTCTGTGACTTCCTATTTAACAAGGAATGAGAGAAATATAGAATGTCCTTGTATAAGAGAACTTTAAAGGACATGACCACTTATGAAAAAGAAATTTTTCAGAAAAGTCTTCTAAGGGTATTTCAGCAAAAGAAGCTTATATTTCAATTTCATTTTGCATAAGGGATGGAAAATATGCTTAAAAGACAGGCTAAAGAATGAAGTTTGAACTAATTTTGACAATTTAACACTGCTAAACTCAATTACCATCTCAGGCATGTTTATGATTTGTACTTTTAAAATCTTGAGAAATTTTTAGAAAGCTAAGAATATTAACTGCAACTCTTAAAAATGTTTTGATACCATGGGCAATATTAAGAAGCCCTCTGTGCCAGTTTGAAAGAATATATGCATCCTAGAAAAGCCTAATCCCGTTTTGTAAAAGCAGTTTCTTCTAATCCCTATTCAGTACTGTATGTTTGAAACTTTAATTAGACCATCAACCTGGAGATGTGACTCAATCAAGAGTGACTGTTATGCTGAATTAGGTGGAGACGTGTCTCCACCCGTTCCAGGTGGGTCTTGATTAGTTTACTGGAATCCTATAAAGGAGGAAACATTTTGGAGAAAGGAGGAGATTCTGGGACAGCAGAGAATGACAGGCACGAGAAGCAGAGAGTCCACCAGCCAGAGCGTCCACTGTCCTCCTTTGGAAATAAAGGAGGAAAACACCTCCCAAGGTGGGGGGAGCTTCATGAAAGGAAGCCAGAAGAGAAAGCTAGCAGATGACAGCCATGTTTGCCACATGTCTTTCCAGATGAGAGAGAAACCCTGAACTTCACTGGCCTTCTTGAGTCAAGGTATCTTTCCTTGGTGCCTTAGATTGGACGTTTCTATAGACTTACTTCAATTGGGACATTTCCATGGCCTAAAAACTGTTAACATGCAACATGTTAAATTCCCCCTTTTCAAAAGCCATTCTGTTTCTGGTATATTGCGTTCCGGCAGCAAAAACTAGAACACCCTCAAATTTTAGAGCAAATTGTCAATATTTGAGGCTGATCCTTTTTTTCTCTTTATTCAAGGAAATGAACTTTAACACAGCAGTTAACTTGGTGTGACTGTTAGAACAAGGTCACAAATTAGTAGCCACATGAAACCATATCCTTGGTTTGTTTAAATGTCAATAATGCTTTGCCACAAGTAGCTCTGTAAATTTGGTGACCACTGAGACCTCATCTATTTTATGACTATAACCCAAACCCAAAATTAAATTGACATGAGCCCAAGAGGGCTTCCTAATGTTCAGATTTGGAAGAATATATAGAAACATTTAGCACTGTAATCACAACAAAGATCAAGAATTAAAATAAGTTCAAATGTATAGCTCACCCTCAAGCCCATTGAGTCCATAAATATTGTCTGCAGTCCATTAATAAGCAATTCTATTTATTCTTCTAAGAAATTTAAGAACAGCTACATCAGCTTTGCCCTGAGTGCATCCTGGAAATTGGTAATTCAGTGGAACTTAATTAATGGTTATGGTTATGTGACAAAAAGATTCTGTAATCAAATAAGTTTGGGGGAAACACTGTGTTAAAATAAGTTTACTTTTGAAAAGTTCTCAAAGCTATTAAAAGACCAAGGTACATCATTAATCTCCAATAAAGAGCAATAGCAGGTTGCATTTTTCCAAATTTATTTGAACACCGAACCTCTACTTTTGTTTAGGTCATCAAATGGGACGTGGTTCCATGGAATACACTTTGAAAAGTGCTAAATTAGGTTTTCCAAGATGTTTAGATTATTATTGTAAACATTATCTAGAGTTGAAGCTTGCATCACATCTATACAAAATTATTAAATCTCTCCATTTAGACAGAAAATGGCTAATGATCATTTCACAGCTGATTCAATGACAATGATATTGCAAATTTCCTTACTCTCCATTGATCTTCAGATGAAATTTAAAGTTGTTTGACAATGTGATCAATCATTTCATTATCAAGAAATTTATAAAGAAAGGGAAAAGGACAAATTAATTGGTAAATGTTTTGATAACCCATATCGTATTTTAGCAAACATATGTGAATCATACCTCAAGGGTCCCTTCAATGACACTGAAATAATATAGATATGTGGCAAGAGGCAGTGATTTTCCCAGAAAACCAGTCCAAGTAGGGCACAGGCTGATGATATTTTGCGGGAAGAAGTCAATCTTGCTTTCCCTTCAAGGGACAAAGATGCTGACAGTCTTTGAATTGTCAAGTTGAAGGCCACAAGTGAGCTGAGCATTAGCAGCCCAAGAGAAGGAACTTTGTCAGCTGACTTATCTTCTTCACTAGAAACCCCAGTGGGAGGTAGGGTATAAAATGCAAGATGCTGGCACAATGTCTCTAGTTAATGATGTCGTGAAATTCTCAAGGTCTGTTAGTCACCAGGCCAAAATACCGCCTCAGTGAGACCTGCCCTGACCATCCCATGAATATTGCAACCTGCCCCTTCCCTGCAGAGCCCCTGGGGCTCTCCACCCACTTCATACTGCTCCAGATTTTTCTATAGCTTTTGTCACATTCTAACATAGTATATAATTTACTTGTTTATGGTGCTTAATGTTTATTTCTGTTTCCCTCTGCTAGTTTAAGCTACTCAAATATTTGTTGATATAGGGAAGAGAAAAATGCTCAAAACCTTTTGTTCTTATGGAAGTTTCTCTCATAGCATTTCTGAAGATGTCCATTCCAATGGCACCCACCTTCACTGCCCCTCCCTGCCATCGCCAGGAGGGGGAAGAAGGATGAGGGGACATTGCTGGAATACTAAGCACTTTCCAGTCTAAGGACAGTGTCTGATACTGCCCTTGACTCCCTGTTGGTTACCCTCTCTAATCAGAAGGATTAGATGGCATATACATACAGTGGAATATTATTCACAAGTAAAAAGGAATGGCATTCTAATACATACAACCACATGCACGAAACATGAAAACACCATGTTGAGTGAAATAAGGAGATACAAAAGGACAAATATAACATGAGTCCACCTGTATGAAATACCTAGAATATACAAATGAATAGAGACAGAAAGTGGGTGACAGGTTTCGGGGGTGAGAGGATGGGGAGTTATTACCTAATGGGTAAAGAGTTTCTGTTTGGGTGATGGGTGGTGGTGAGGGTAGAAAAGTATTGTGAATATAACGAATGCCACAGAAGTGTACACTTCAAAGTAGTTAAAATGGAAAATTTTGTGTTGCAAATATGTTACCACAATAAATTTTTTTAATGTTTTCTCTTCCTAGAAAAGAAAAAGAAGATTAGAGAGGCAAGGAGGGTGGAGGCTCTCTGACAATGCTCCCTAATCACCTGTGAGACAGGAGAACGTAGGTGCAGAAGCCTCCTCGCTGGGCTCCTGCACCTCCCCATACCTCACCTGAGTCGATTCTTAACACGGAAGCCTGGGTGTTCCTTTCTGAAACACGTAAGTCAGATCACATCACTTCTCTGCTCAAATGGCCCCTCTAGTCTCAGTAAAAACAGTCATCCTACAGCAGCGTGCAAGACCCTACACCATCTGCCCTCACTGCGCCCCCCTCACCCCACCCAAACCTCCTCCACATTCATCACACAACCCAGGCCCGCCCCTACCCCAGGGCCTTCCAACCAGCTCTTTTCTCGGCCTTCAGTTCTCTCCTCTCAGCAGATATCTGCTTGGCTGCCACAATCACCTACTTCAAATTTTTGTTCAAATGCCACCTTGTCAGGAAGGTCTCCCTGGCAACTCTGCTAAATACTGCAACCTTGTCCCCCACTCATCCCCACTCTGTGCCTGATCTCTCTTTATCACTTTCTAACAAATCATAAAGCTTACTTATTTATCATGTGTATCGTCTATCTTCCCCAACTTAGAATTTAAAAAAATGTTTCATAAGGGCAGGAAATTCTTGCAGTTTCTTACATCATGTCTCCCCAGTGCCTGGAATAACACCTAACACATAGTGAGAGCTCCACGAAGATCTATTGAATGAAGAGTGTTTAAAATAATGAATCTGCAAACACCAACTGGATATATATCCCAGCTCTGCCGTTTATTAACACTTATGTAATCTTCATTAAATTTCAGAAGCTCTCGAGCCCCAGTTTCCTTATCTGTGAAATGAAAATAGCAAAATCTAACTCATAAAGTGCAACGCCTAGTAGGGTGAATAAATGAAGGACATATAATGCAATGTGGGAGCTTCTTTGGGGAGAGGAATAGCACTATGTCAGAAGATGGGAAATGGAGAGTGAATGTACTAAGTTACCTTCCATCTCTGATTATGTACATGCAAAACCAACATATATTGTGGTTAATAATGAACTTAACCAAACTGGATCACCTACACATTTGATTCAATGAATAATGCAAATAACTGCAATTAAGACAGTTACCTGATACAATGTTTTGAAGGTTAGAGTGTTGCTTTGTAGACTTTTAAAATATTGCCAGTATACACTATTAAAAAAAGTTTCCTTTTAATGCTGCAGAATCAAGACCTATCTGGCATTTCAAGGTCATTCAAGCTGTCTTCGTTTCATGCATTCTGGAATGTCTGTACTGACTTTGCACTTGCAGCTCCTCCCTGTGTCTGTTAGACTGGCCTTGGCAGCATGGAAGGGCCATATGGTGTCCATCCATATGGATGGGCTGGCTGGGTTTTAGAATCGTATTCCCTATTGATGCTACTGTTCTATGAACAGAATAACTTCTATTTAAAAGTAGAAGATGTGGAATTACTGCCTTGCATATTGTATCAGTTAGAAAATCTGTTCAACTGTGAGTAACAGAGACCTGAAAAGCAGAGCTTCATCAAATTTGGTATGGCTCCCCAACCTCATTATGGACTCTCTGCTCTGCCATATCTGGTGTGTGGTTCCATTCCTCATGGATGTCTCATGCTTACAAAGTGGCTACTGGAACTCCAACCATCCTTTCCTCATTCCAGGAAGGAAGGAAGGAAAAGAAAAGGAGCAAAAGGTGCATGCCAACTGAGTCATTGCCCCTAAAAAAAAAAAATACTTTGTAATTTGAAATACTTCCAAACTTACCAGAAAATTAGAAAAAATATTACAGACCCCATACTGAGAACTCCAACACCCCCCTATACCCCCAGATACCAAATCCTTGACGTATCATTCTATCTACCCATAAATCTACGAGTCCACCTATCTATCCATCTATGCGTATCTATTCATCAATCCATTTTCTGAACACTTGAGTGTAGAGCGTATACATCATGCTCCTTGAACTCTTCATACTGTCATGTACATTTCTTAAGAACAGGGATATTCACTTAAGAAATTCAACATTGATAAGAGCTTACATTTTATTTACCAATTTTTTCATATGTCCCGCTAACGTACTTTTTTACCCTTCTTCTCCCAAATGAGAACTCACCCAGGATCATGTATTGCCCTGAATTGTCACTGTTTCCTTAGGTGCTCACTCTTTCAAATTGTGAGAACATATTCACAACATAAACCTTCCTGTCTCAACCCCTTCCAAGCATACTATTCGGTAGAATTAATCTCACTCTCAGTGTTGTGGTACCCTGATCACCTGCCATTACCAAAACTTTCCCATCACCTCAAACAGAAACTCTGTACCCATTAGGCATTAACTTCCCCTGTCCTCAACCCCTGGCAAACTGGACTCTATTTGAGGTCTCTATTCGCTTGCATATCGTCTGGTATTTTCATTGTAGTTACCATGGGGCTTAAATTTTACATCCTAAATCCATACCAATCCTGTTGTTTTGAAACAAATTTAACTTCAATAACAGATACAGACAATGCTCCCCTGTCCCTCTGTCCCCTCCACTGTTGTGTACTTCTTGTCATAAACTAGATGTTTACATATGATGAGTTTAAAACCACTTATTTCTCATTATATTTTATGCATTTGCCTTTTAGGTCCTGTAGGAAGTAAAAAAGTGGAGTTACAAGCCAAAAATGTACTGGTACTGACATTGATATTTACCATGTAGTTCCCCTCACCAGTGATTGTCGTCTCTTCATGTGGCTTTGACCTGCTGATTATATCCTTTCCTTTCAAACTGCAGCACTCTCTTTAGCTGTCACTTATAGGGCCAGTCCAGTGGTGACAAACTGCCTCAGTTTTTGTTTATTTGGGACTGTCTTAATCTTGTCCTCATTTTTGAAAGATAAGTTTGTCGGGTAGAGAATTCTTGGTTGGCAATTTTTTGCTTTCAGCACTTTAAATATGTCATCCCACTGCCTTGTCAGCCCCATAATTTCCATTGAGATATTGGTACTTAATTGCTTCTTTCTTATGGCTTTCAGAATTCTATCTTTGGCATTCAACAGTTTGATTATAATCTGTTGTGGTGTGGGTCTATCTAGGTCTACTTACTTCGAAGTTCATGGATTCATTTGGATGTATATATATTCAAATCTTTCTTTAAATGTGGGGAGTTTTCAGCCATTATTTCTTTGAATATTCTCTCTGCCTCTTTCTCTCTTTCTTCTCCATCCGGGACTTCCACAGTACATATATTGATACACTTAATGGTGGTCCACAGTTTCCTTAGGCTCTGTTCAATTTTCTTCACTCTTTCTTCTTTCTGTTCCTCAAACTGGATGATTTCAATTTGTCCTATCTAAAAGTTTCCTGATTCTTTTTTCTGTCAGCTCCAATTTTTTTTTTTGAATCCCACTGGGGAATTTTTAACTTCCGTTACTGCAGTCTTTGGCTCTGTTTGGACTCTTCATAATTTCCATCTCTCCATTGATATTTTCTTTGTGTTCATGAAACATTTCACTAATTTCCTTTAATTCTTTGTCACATTTTACTTTAACTCTTTGAACATATTTAGGACATTTTTTTTAACACTTCATCTGGAATGTCCCAGGTCTGTTCATCCTCATTTATGGTTTCTAATGCTTTAATCTTCTCTTTTGCCCAGGTCATCACTTCCTATTTCCTTGTATGTTTTGTAATATTTTGTTGAAACCTGGACATTTTGATATTTTAATGTATCTCGCTGTAATATAGACTCTGAGGTGTCTTTTCCTTAAGCTTGTATCTAACTAGTGTTATCATAGAGCTTTCCTTTAACACCGAGAGGAAGGGAGGAAGGGAGAGAAGAAAAAAGGAATGAAGAAAGTGAGGGAGGGGAGAAAGGGAGGAGGGAAGGAGGGAGGAGAGAAAGAGAAAGGAAGGAAGGAAAAAAGGAAGGGAGGGAGGGAAGAAATACACTTCCAAGTCTTTGCAGATTGACCTGTAGAAGTGCTTTCCTTCAGAGCTTATCTATAAAATGAGTTTAAATAATAGCTCAAGGCCAAAGTATAGAGGCGTCCCTGATCTTTCTGCAGGGCATGCACATGTGGCCCTAGAAATTCCCCCATTTACACAGCTACAAATGACCCCCCTTCCTTAGGAAACAGTTTCCTCCCAGTTCAGGTGCTGCACGTATGTCCTATAGCCAGCAAACCCTTGCTACAGACGTCTACATCTTGACTGCTGTTCCAGAATAGGAGAGCTCTGAGTTTTTTGTACATGCAGGGCAAGTTCTGGAATAGTGAATCTGCAGCCTGTGTTCTAGTTCAGTCCCTCAGGCCACCACCAGACAGATTGTGCCAGGCATACATGCTCACACCATGTACGCAAGGGAGGTCTCTGCTCCATCCAGAACCAGGACCTGAGACTTATACTTGGAGCACAGGTCAGCTCTGTGCTGAGCCAGTCAGGGGATGTGAGAAGGGTCAGCCAGGGCACTATGAGATTATACACTTTCAAGTTGCCTTTTTCTTGATTCTTTGCTCACACTGTAAAATATTTTCTGGAATACTGAGAAACATATTTCTGACAGTTCTTGCTGTGTGTTCAAAGCTTCTACGGGATGCTGGAACCCTAAAGCTTCTCAGTCTGTCATCCTAATCAGGGAGGGGTCCTTTGTCCCTTTTAAAGAGAGTTACCAGAAGACACACCCAATAACTTCATCTTACATTTCATTGGCTAGAACTTAGTCATCTACCCCTGACCTTCAAAGGAGGCTGGTAAATATAGTATTTTTTAGTTAAGCACACTTCTGTCCCAATTAAAGCGAGACTCTATGACAAGGAAGAAGGGGTGAATGTATGCTAAATAGATATCTGGCAGTCTCTTGTCCACATGAACAGTTAATTTCTGCAATAGACAGAGTAGTCAAAGAGATGAGAGTCTTAAAAGATAACTCCTCTTGCTAATGACCCTCTAGATACCTTTGCATCAACCTAGAAATTAAAATTCTCCCTTCAGTTCTCCAAGAGGTAGCTTACAAAGATCATCTTTTTTAAAAAGATAAACCTTAGGTTGCTGTTCTACCCCACCAAGTCTTCAGTTCAACTTTCGCCATGCAGGTTCCATTTGGCCAGCTGTATAAGTGCTACCAATTATTCCTTTCTAGGCTCTTTAGGAGACAGCACTTCTCAAAACCCATCATTGTGATCATTATTTCTGCAGCAGTGCTCCAGATCACAAGGTTCTAGTGTGCCTGAGAACACTGCCTGATTCTTACCCCTACACAATACACACTGTCGAATTGATATTTGGGGAGCCATATTCATTTCAACTGAGAAAACTCTCTAAGAATACTTTAAGCACTCATTAACTCTTTCAGGTCACCAGGGAGCCATTTTGGTACATTTTACCCTAGCCAACAATTTCTGGGAGAACCATTCCAAGGACTAATTTACTAAATGATCCCTCAGTTGCCTGAGTTACACAGCTTCAGAAAGTGGCTGACTGACTCCCAAGCACTGGCCCATCCGCTGAGAAGATCAGGCTTCCAAAAACATCATAGAATGCTTGTTGCTAATTCTTTTCCATACTATCTGAGAAATGGGAAAGTATAAAAGTCTTTGATTTGTTCTAAAGACCAGGTATTCAGCTCCTTGGGATACAGCCCATGAAAAACACACATTTACCCACACTCACACTTACACACAACCCACAGCTCCCTCTCTTCCAAACCCAGTGCTTCCCTTTTGTTCTCTAAACAAAATAGAGCCCAGAGCCACTCTGGGAAAGATAATCCTTTGATTTGGGCCTGAATTATTTTTCTTCCTTCATGAAGATGGCTCCATGGGGCTTTCAACTTGTCAGATATAATCTCTCAGGCCACACAGTCTTGAGAGGACAACAACCACAGAATCTGTGATATCAGATGAAAATGGGATAGAACACAGACGTTAAGCCATCACAGAAGTGATGAACATGAAGTTCTGCCTCCCTGAAAAGTAATGAAAAAGACGCTGGACCTGGAAGGAGAAGTTTCAACAAATGACATGAGCCTCATGGGCACAGCATAGCAAGAGCCTGGGCTGGGCATGTGGACAGTTCCTGAGGGCTGTGTGTTCTCACATCTCTTGTCAATCCCATTGAGATATGTGGAAGGATGGCCAGATTGCACTTCATCAGAATATGCTGATGCAGGCAGACAGCTCAGCCAAGGTGGTTTTGGCGAACACGCCCTATGGGATGAAACGAGTTCCCCTGTGGTCTGCTGCCCTGCTGCTGTTAAACTGAAACCAGAGGAGCTCGGAGTTGCTAAGAGATTGTCACATTGCTGAGGAAAGAATTTACACAATAGGCACCCTCAGGCTAGTAGTGCTGAATCTGTCAGTATTCAAAACTGTGTAATTTTGTTAGCTATTTCTTCATTCCAGCTTCTATGGAGCACAGCCTTCTCTCTGCACATACTGAGTGAGCATTTACGGAACTGCCAGTTCTGGGGGGAGGGCAAATATTGGCAACAAGAGCTGTGGGTTCAAGGGCTGGACCCGGGCAAAACTGGGAAGCAAAAGCAGTCAACTCTGGGTTGTGGCCAGCTCCAGTCATAGACAGGAAAAGAACCCGGGCGTAGGTTAGCCAAGGCAATGGCGGAAATGAGGAAGTCTCCCTAGAAATTGGCAGTCCTAACAGAACTGGGCTCTGGAACTTGCTGAGCAGTCCACTGGTGGGTTTGTGCTAGGACTAAAAATCAAAATTAAATAGCAGCACAGAACCAAGTTGTAGCCTGTAGGTTGCTCAGTTTGCCCTTCCCCTGTCCGCTCATCAAAGAATCTATAGGGGCTATGTGACCTCATGCACCCTAGCCACATGTCAAAGAAACATCTGACTCAAAGACAAAATCCACTGGCTGATCAACAAGCCATCTGACTCTCTCTCTTGAGAATCTAAAATACAAGAGACACTGATCGCAGCTAGTCAGAGAGTGGTGGCACTAGATCTCTAAAGTCATGACTTCATGCACGTCGGGGTTAGAGGGTACAGAAAGAAGATACGCTCAGAGTAGCAAAGGTGAAGGATTGTACGGCCTCAGTAGGAAAGGCAATTGGGGAGAGTAGCAGTCAGAGAGTTTTCAAGGTCCCAAGAGGCTAATGGTTCTTCCTTCAAGGAGTTCTCTAGAATCTCCTGCATCTTTCTAAGCTAACAGGGAAGCCCTGATGTTTTGTGGTCTCCCACATTCAGCATATAGCTTATTGCTGTAATGGGCAGGTTGTTCCAGTCAGATTCTTTAAATTGCAAAGAACAGAAACTCACTGAGGCTGCCCGAAGGAAGAGTGAATTTGTATACTGATTTCCATGAACTGGGTCGAGGCCTGGGAAATGTCTGGAAACCAGGCCAGCATTTAGGACCAACTGCCTTCTCTCTCTTTCTCTCAGAGCCGTCATGGTCACTCTGTGATGGTCTCTCTCCCCCTTTTATGCCTCTGCCCCATTGTCTTCTATCAATTGGATTATTCTTTCCCGCCTCTCTGCTTGGCTTTCCTCTACTTCAAAGATTCTGCTCCCTCCTAGCATTTGTTTCCTCATCGCTTCAGCCTGTTGTGACTCCTCATGGCCCCACCTTACCTCAAGGCTTCTCTTCATCCATCCCTTTTCCATCAACTCCTACTGCTTCCTGTTTTCCCTAGTTCAGCCTGAAATGAAGGAACATGACTAGTCCTGCTCGTCCTTCTGCCCCGGGTCATGGGCGTAACCCATGGTTTGAGGACTTTGGGCTCAAAGCACACCCCTAAATCAACCAGCTCCATCACTAGGTTAGAGTCACCCAGTAAAAAGAGCACAGCAGCCCAGGCAGACATTGTGACTGACACATTTAATGTGCCAACCCCTCCTTGCACAGATATCCTTAAGGTAACATCCTGTGTTTTCCAAGAAACAATGACACGATAAACAATCTTACTTGAGGTATTAGCAATCATGTTGTAAAGAGTTTACATGATTTATTTTCTTCTTTTGCTTTTCAGAAGTTTCCAAATTTTCCATAATTAATGTGTACTACTTTTATAATCAGAAATAATGGATTAATTTTTAGAGTATTGCAAATGCAGATACAGTCACACTTACTCAACAAAAATACATCCATATACCAGGCTCTGTACTACATGCCGTGGATGCAGCAGTGACAACAGACGGATCTCTCATTATAGAAAGGGGAAGCACATGACTTACCAGGCACATCAGGACACTTTTGAGAGGGAAAAGGAGCACTCTTCATAATTAGACCAGAACAAAGCTGGACCTGTGCTGCGTAAACCAGGGCAAATGGTGGATATTTTCACTTATGAATGCCAGAAACATTCTAACATTCTTGTGTTTTTCAGTAGAGAATTGCCACATATAAGGCCTTATCTCTCCCCCTAAAAATTAATTTCTAAAAGCAAGAAATTCAAGAAAATATGCCAGACAAGTATTTGGGAAGCAGAAGTCCTTTAACAGTCCCTCAAATCCCAGCAAATAGACTCTACATCTTCATTCCACACTTTGAAGAAGTGGTTAGAAAACACTGGTTGGGAAACAACCAGTGATCCCGCCCCGACAGCGAAGGGGAAGGATGACATGGTAGAAGGAGAGAAGACGAATGTTTTCTAAGCGCTTCCCATGTGCCAACCACGGGGTTAGATGCATTCCATCTATAATCAAAGTTGATCTCATGACAGTTCCCTGAAGTGGGGGTTATTCTGCTCATTCTGTGATGAATTACCCAAGGCTCAGACAGCTCAAGTTCGTCAAGGTAACGCATATAATACTGGAATTAAAATTTGAACCCAATTCTAGCTAACTCCACTACATCAAGCCGCCTTTCAAAAATTAAGTTGGAAATCTTCGGCACTGAAAAATTATAAGCCCTAGTTTTCCCTAAAGTAAGTGTGAACAGTGAAGGGTCTGTCATAAAAAATCAAGTTACAGTGGGCATTTCCGCCATACCATGAGCTGCTCAGCTTCCACCAAGGAGAAATGTAGAAAATGAGTCTAACTGGATGCTGCTTCTTGGAGCATTTCTCCTGGTCCTCATGTAGGTGGTATCTGAATTTGCCATGTAATTTGAAAATAAGATTTTTGAAGGCAATTAAAGGAAAACATCTCAACCATACCCAGAGAAAAATGGTCAAAATGCTGAAAAGCATTTGGAACTGATTTCCTAGCAGTTAAGTCAAAAGAAAATAATTCTATTGATAGCAAATTGGTTAATTAGAGAAATATGTCAAATTCCATTTCAACAGATAACATCACAACTCAAACCTCTGTTCATTTTAGTGAGATTTGACCTGCATCAACTGGTTACAAAGAATGAAAGTGGAGAAGAATAGATTTTGCTGGGAGGATTTTGCTGTGTTTGGGCTTTCCCAGTTATTATAGTCTGTATACACTGCCAAAGGAAAGGCCCTTTGCATCAAAAAACCAGAGGAAAGGAAAGACTCAAAATTGCCTGGAAAATGTTTTCACTGCCCTATCTTAGCAAAATTCATTCACATACTAACATTAAAGGAATATCAGGAAAAAAATAAAATAAAAATTTAAAAAAGAATATCAGAAAACATAAAAACAGTATGGAAAAACATATTGCATTTATGATTTTTGTCATCTCTACCTGAGAAAACCATCGTACATTTGGGCTAAATGTCTTTGAAGGAGCTGCATTTACAAGACCACAATTGGAAGAAACTTCAGAAAGAAAAAGTATCTTTTTATCCTAAGATCTCCCTTGAAACAAGGGAGCTTCCTAAAGATATATTTTGTAAATGCTAAAATTAAAGTTCAGGTTTATGTCCTTATCATACTTAAAAATTGTGAGATGAAGAGATGAGAAAGTGAACTCTTTTCGAGATTTGAATGTTTGAGTTCAACACATAAATAGAATTGGTAATTTCACTTAATGTAGAAGGAAAACGGGATCCCTTTGTCCCAGATAAAATACTTCACTCCAAGTAACTGATGGATCTATTCCAGAATTTGTACTGTTCTTTATCTTTAGATCTCAAGACTGTAATTCAAAACCAGTGTTTTAAAATACTTAGGGACTTTATTCTCCTTCAGTTTCTTTCATTAGCAGGGAAATACAATCTCCTTTCATGTTGTGTAGCTGATAACAAAAACTGGCTAGCACAAGAATGCCCACTGAATTCATAGTCGGCTGTGCAGACTGAATTGTGTAGAAATAAATGCAACTACTTACTGTCTCACTGAATTATAGATTTTAGAAAACTGTTTAACAAAGAGGAAAACACTTAAGACAGCTTCTATTAAATTGGGCACACACAGAAAGCTAACATGAAACAGGAACTGATAACAGATTGTGTTGGAAAGTTAGGTTGTAATCTTATGACAGTTTGGCAGCCTGGATATCTTCACAAGAATTAACCCCACAATTACCTGTACATTAATACTCTTGAAAATGTGCATAATTAAATTTTTAAGTAGTCAAATCTTCCTTTACCTACATTTTAAGTTAAATACTTTTGATATTTCTGGGTTCTTTATTTAGCTTCTGCATGTGCAGAAAATAGTAAATGCTCCAAATGCTTGCCACATCTTCTTCAATTGTTCCACTTATGAACTGTAAGTTCCTCAGCACATGGCGACCTCTTAAGACCTGTGTCTTAAAACCTGTTCATCTTTGTATCTACCAGGGCACTTAGTAAAATGCAGACACAGAACAGGCTCTCAGAAAAGAAAAAAATTTAATTGATTTAAATTTATATTGTAAACCCAAAACCTCACAAGAATTCTTTTGTTTGCTACTTTTACATCCTTTGTCCATTTCTATTCCTGATAACCACCAAATGTCCACCACTCAGCCAAACCAATAGAGGGAACTAGTTACTGCCCGCATGCTGCAGCAGCTCCAGCCTAGCACGAGGGAACAGATGAGTAAACAGGAAAATGCAGTACTGTGGGATAAGCACCGAATGTGATGGAAGCATGTGGAAGATGCACCTAATTCATTCAGAGACAGCTCCCAGCAGAAAGTAAGTGAAAAAAGAGAAGGAGGATATTCCAAGCAGAGGGAAAGCATATTGCAAAGGCAGACTTAAGAGAAAGAACCATAGATCGAGGAACTTGGAACAGTTCAGAAAGGCCAGAGCATAAAGTATGCAGTATGTAGGAACCAAGACAAGAGCAGTGCGGGGGCAGAAATTTGGAGAGCTTTGTCTCATGCTAACTCATTTTTCACACACAACCATAGGATATAAACTTTTGATGCTCATGTTCTTTTCATTGCCAGGAGTTTGGACTTCTCCTAACCCCCAATATAGAGCCATGACTAGGGCAAGAGAAACAAATGAGGATATGTTTTTAAATCAGGCCAAATAATTCAGCAGCCATTCTTTGAATCCGGTTGGTTTTATCATATGGACACAAACACTTCATACACTTTTTTCTGACTTCTACACTCTTCCTTTGCCTCCTTAAATCTTCACTAGGTTCCTGCCTTAGTTTCCAGACTGCTTTGACAAATACCACACAAGCATGTGCCTTAAGCAACAGGAACTTATTGTGTCATGGTTTTGGGGGCTGGAAGGCTTGCTGCCTCCCAGCCTGGAAATCCTGGGCTTTCCTGGGCTTTTCTGTTCTATTCCCAGTTCCCGCGGCTTACTGTTTCTGCCTCCTGCCCAGGTTTTCTCCTTGTCAGGCATTTAGTAATAGAATTCAGGCCCTTTCTTAATCAGCTGGCCATGTTAACTGAAGTAACCTCATTAAAAAGTCCTATTTAACCTCGAGATACACAGAAGCTAGAGACGGGTGAATGGTTGGCTAAGGAGGGTGAGCTTGAATATAAGGCAATAGAGAGAAGTGAAGGTGGTTCACTAGCAGGTCTATAAGTAATATTGCCACATTGAAACTGAACGTGATCGAAAGGGGTTGTACAGACCCATGTGTCCCACTAATTAACACTACAAATATAAGTAAGTTCTTGCATGAGCTACTTCAAAGGTATGAATCTTGTACAAAGAGTATAAATTTGGGGTATAGGGGAAAAGCATTGCTGTTGCATGCTATGAACTATGTTTAACCGGCATACATCAGCAGTACCACTGCAACGCCAGGGGTAAATAATGGCGGGAGGGACAAGAGTTAAGGGGAGATTTGAATTTTCTATTTGGTGAGGGTGTGTTTGTTGGTTATCTTTCTCTTGGGGACAATGAAATTATCTAAAATTGAGAGTGTTGATGGACTGTTGACTTTGGATGTTATATATGATACCCAATGAAAGCAGGTGGCTGGAAGATGCAGTGACTGAGAAGTAGATTGGCAAACAATGGTGTACACATATGTTCAAATATTGTGCTGCTACAAAAAGGAATGAAGTTGTGAGGCATGCAACGTTGTGAATGAACCTGTGGGATATTTGGTGAGGCAAAATAAGCTAGAAACAAAAGAGCAAATATTGTATGGTCTCATTTAGAAAATACTTATAAGAAAACAGGGGCCTAGATTGTAAGCTCTTAGAGCTGTCCAATTTAGTCCAGAGTAGTAATTCTTAATCCTGGATTTCAAAAGGCTGTTTTATATATATTTATATATCCTGATATTTAGAGATAAGAATGAAGCTGACCAGGTCGGGATTAAGGTAATTTGGAATACAGGGATAAGGAAGACATTGTCTGTATTTTAGAACCTCATTTACTTTTTGGGACTAAAGGAAGAAAGATTTATTTTATCCAGAACTTAAATTTTCAGTAGCACATAGTCTACCTCAACTTATCTGGATAGATCATTTAAACAATCCAAACACAAGGAGCCCAGAATAAGAATGAGGGCCTTTAATCCTGTATAGCTTAATGCAATGCCTGGATACATCCCAGAGTATATTAAGCAGCTAATCAAAAAGTATTGGCAAAGTCCTTTGAGGGATGGGAGAAAGAATATGAAACTTAAACTTTACCACTGGAGAAACCCCTGATACTGTGTCAAACATTAGTGACACCCAAATCAATAGGCCAAGCCCCTGACCTTGAGGCTTGCTCTTGTGAAGCTTATGTAGGTAGTGGAGAAGCTTAGCCTACCTAAAGGGATGCCTAAGAGTTACTCCTGGAGGACTTCTTTTGTTGCTCAGATGTGGCCTCTCTCCCTCTCTCTCTCTCTCTCTCTCTCTCTCTCTCTCTCTCTCTCTCTCTCTCTCTAAGCCCAACTCTGCAAGTGAAATCATTGCCCTCCCAGTTATGTGGAACACAACATCTGGGGTGAAAGTCTTCCTGGTGACATGGGAGAGGACTCCCAGGGATGAGCCTGGCCCTGGCACCGTGGGGTCAACAATGCCATCCTGACCAAAAGGAGGAAAGAAGTGTAACAATTAAGGTATTGGTGTCTGAGAGAGTTCAAATAGAGTTCAGTGGATACTCTGGAGGTCATGCTTATACAAGTTTCAGTTAAACATTACTACCTATCACAGCTTGCCAAACCCCAACCAAAACCATTCCTGCCGGTTCTAAAGAACACCAAGGGCTTTATATAAGATTCTCAAAGACTCCATGTACTAGGATAACTTTCCAGAAACCTACAACCTCCAGATGGGTCCCTGGGCCAGATAAATCCTGAAATGCAAAGGGGCCAGCCTCTCCAGAACATCAACTAGTTCTATCCCCTTATCCATATTATCAACAGCCCCTTCCAACATGAAAAAGTTAGAATGGGTATAGCCCAAATACCCTGAAAGAGTGAGAGAAAGATTGAAGGTGGCAGTGGAGTTATACAAAGAAGGTAGGGTTTAACAAATGGGTATGATTGCTGAATCATTACATTGATATTTCTTTTATTCTCCAGTACCTTAGAGCAACTAGAAGTAAAAACTAAAAACTGTGCAATTATAACTCATACAAATTCTGAAATCCGTTCTATAACTAATAGATGTGATATGCTTTGAAATTCATTGTTCTTTTGCATATATATTATTTTTCACACAAAAGAAAAAAAATTGATTGTGAGAATAAATGCACAGCTATATGATGATGCTGTGAACCACTTGTACACTTTGGATGATTACATGGTATGTGAATATATAATAATCAATTTTTTAAAAAAACACTATTTAAAATGGATTCACAGCCACAGAATGAATTAAATTAAGAACATATTTTTTCTGAGGTACAGGACTGAATCTACTGCACTTCTCATTTCAAGTTTCTAAAGCCATCCCGTGAAAAGGGTTTTGGGGGGTGAGGGTAGAGGGGACCATGGTACAGGGCCTGCCCACTTACTTTTCAAGTTCCTTTCCAGATCAAAGGGTCAATGTAAGGAAAAGAAATGCTGGGGGAGAGGGGTCCATTCTTCAACTAAACTGAACATGAACGTTTTAGGAGGCACCACAGGCCATAATAGGTGAGGTATACAAGGATATCAATGTATTTACTTTTTATTAGAGAAGTTGTAGGTTTACAGAAAATACAGAATTCCCGTATACTCCACCCCCTCTCACACACACTCTGCATTAGTGTGGTATACCTTTGTTACAATTGATGAAACGATAGTCTTATAATTAGACTATTAACTAATTATAAAATAAAGTAAAATAGTCCATAAATTTACGTTAGGGTTCACTATGTTGTAGTACAGTCCCAGGGTTTTTAAAAATATCTTCATTCTAATAACATATACACAACCAAAAATTTCCCCTTTCAATTGAATATTCAAGTATATAATTCTGTGGTTGGTGCAGTCCCACCATCTCAACCAATGGCTTCACCACAAGAGGGAGAGAAAGCGCGGCGTGCTGGGAAACGTTTACTAACTGGTTCTTTGGGAAGAAAAAGTCATCCCTGGCTGCTGGGTCCCAGGATGGAAACATTCCAGTCAAGGCCAATTTCCAGCTATCAACGTGGTGTCACTGAACAGAGAGGTGGGAAGAAATACCCATATCAGCTCCATCACACAACTGGAAAGAAAGCACACAGACACACCTTGCTCCCAGTTTTCTGTGTTAAAAGTCACACGCACACACACACACACACACACCATTTCACTCCCAGCCCATTGGGCAGTGTTAGTCTCCCGGCCTGCCCTAACTACTAGAGGTCCAGAAGGTGAGAACAGGGCATTGCAGAACGCGGGAATGTTTTCAACAAGGTTCCATCCTTGGGCCTTCTCTTTCATACCTGCCAAATCCATCAGAAAATTTTCCTAAACAAACATTATTCTCTCCCTAAAAAATATTCTTTCACTGGCTACAATAATAATTATTTATTCTCACATATTACATACTTGATACACATGTAAAAAATACACAAAATTATTTCTAGTGATGAGCGTAGGAATTTTTTATTTTCTTATTTGTGTTTTTTAATTTTTCCATAATAAACATGGGTTGTTCTTATAATAAGAAACTCTTTTTTGTGTTTTATATATCATTTACATACATATAAATTAATTTTTGCAAAATTCCTGCAAACTTTTTTTATTTTTATTCTAAAACAAATGGAGGAAGCAGAATACAGAAACATTTGATTATCAAGTTTTTGATCACCGCCAGCACCTGTGGCAATCTTCCTTAAGTTTCTCTTCCAATTTTGTGATATAAACCTTACTTTGCATTGACTGGCAAAGTCATTAGAATCTAGATATTCAGACCCGTTTCCATTTACCCCAGTCAAACGAGGCAGCCTCCTCTATATCATGTGCTTCAGACAAAGTGGGTAAACGTCCCCCAAACTTCTCCCACAGCAAGGGTTAATGTCGAAAATGGAAATATAGAAATTATCTAAAGAACATACTTTTCCTTATTTCTTCCATTAAGTTACCCCCATCTGGTAGTCAATTCTTTGATTTTCATTTTCTACCTCATTTCCACGATCTGAAATTTGATCCTTAGGGTCCATTGACAGAATTGCTCAACTGGAAAAAAAATACCCTAAATGTGTGTGTGCATATTCTAATAAAATCTAAAACTAAGTAAATATAAGGTATTAAACTACACTGTAGTATATCCACAATTCATCTGTATTTCATATACATGACTTTCCTAAAGAGAGGTGCTGCTTTTTACATATACTTCTCTTTATTTTAATATCCTTCAGCATAATGCGTTTGTTAATAGATT
Source organism: Tamandua tetradactyla (assembly GCF_023851605.1). Classification (NCBI taxonomy): domain Eukaryota; kingdom Metazoa; phylum Chordata; class Mammalia; order Pilosa; family Myrmecophagidae; genus Tamandua; species Tamandua tetradactyla. The sequence goes on from NC_135333.1 coordinate 168,294,015, forward strand.
AAAATAATAAAGACTTGCATCTTCATTTTAACCTGGAATATGTTACTTTACTTGTAACTCAAGTTATTTTTCAAAGTGCATTTTAAAATACCAAATGCATAAATCCAAATTTTTCTATTGAAGGTAAAAATAAAGAGTAGGAACCAATGTATAAACCTGTCAGCAAATGTCTGGCATAGCTTTATTAACTCTACAATAATCCCCTCATATCAGGTAACCATATCCCAGTACTGGGTGTTTTGTCAGATAATGGAAGAATATTCATTGAATTGAAAAGAGCTAGAGTACAACATTAGATTACAACTTTTATATCCAGGAGAAGTACATCACAGCAATGCCTTTTCTTCTTTTTATCTGCTTCCCCTTTTCCTTCAGGCAAAAGTATAAATGAAAAATACCTTCTACTTTCAATCAAATACCAAAGATAAAATGCTGATTGCTTGCTTGACTGCTGTCAATGGAGGTATAACAAATGTTAATCTATTTCTGTGGCCAACAGAGAGGGGAAGCTGGAAAGGGGAGAAGAGGATTAGAAGAGATTTTCCTCAGTGGCATTTTTGAGACTTCAAAATGCTCTTAGAAGCTACTTAGCAACAAAATCAGTTGATCCTATTGTTGCAGCTCTGAATTCTATTTCAATATATAGCAGCTTGAGTGAGGAGGCTAAGGTGCTTCGAGTGGCATTAATGCATTGCTCATGGATACTTCCAAAGGTTTTTAATTATAATGCTTTAAAGAAGCCTTTAAAAAAAATCCTCCATTCTCTCACAAGACCTGTGTCTCCAAGGACCAGGCCCCCTGTGGGGAATATCAAAGGCCCAGATCACTAGCTCAGAAGCAGGTTTTGTTCGTGGCCTCAGCTCTGCCCAGCCTCCACCCATGCACCCATGCTTTGGTCGCGCCCCCTGTGTGGTGAGGGGTAGGCAGGAGACCCTCTCCCCCGACCCCAGGGGCTTCTTATGTCTCCCAGATGTGCTGCTGCTTTGTGGTCTCGACCCTTTGCTGCAGCCCCCAGTGCCCAGCCCCAAAAACTAGCACCCGCTGGGCGTCACTGGCCCACAGCACTACCCCTGAGGGTTCAGGTCCTGCTCACCAGCTACAGGGAGGAAGAGGAGGCCATGAGAGGCAGCATCTTTCGTCCCTTACCAGCAACCAGAGGGTAAAGGGCGGCTTGTTCTCCTGGGATCCCAACCCCTCAGTCAAGGAGTCCTCCAGCCCTCCAGGGGTGGCATGTGACTCCCCTCCAAACAGCCCTCAGGGCCTGTAAACTAACCCACACACTAAGGTTTGGCAGGAAATCAGTAGTAAAATAACCGTCCTTTTCTCCCCGTGACTGTACCTAACCCCAAGACCAGGGCACTTCCGTTCCTCTCCCAACCGAAAGGACACTTTCCTTCTCTCTCTCTCCTGGATGGCTGATCCTGAAGAGAAGTGGCTCTTCTAGTTAGTGAGAACCTAACACTGCCAACCATGGGATCTCTGGGTAAACCACCTCTGGACATGCACCTCTGTCTACCACACACCTCATCCTCATGGAGCCTCAGTATGGGCGGTTTTCTGCAAGGCTCCAGTGGGTGCACAATTCCCATTCCGTTTGCCGGGGCAGTCCCCGGGGCCAAAGTTTGGACCAAGAGAACAGTCCCAAAACTGTTGGGACTACCTTGGGGCTTTTCATTCTTTCTACATCTTTGGCATGGACATTGAGCTGTTCTCTAGAAGCATAACTCAAACTCTGGTGTCATCTTCTAGAATCCTCATTTGGAACCCAAAGTCATAACTCTCCAAACTGATGAATCTTCCTGGTTTGTGCCCTTTCCATGTGACCTTGAAGTATTTTGTCATCCTTTAGCACCATCCATCTTTTAAGGATGACCAAAATGGCCTTAAGTTCCCTTTGGTTTGACTAACCTGTAGACAGGTTTCTTCCTCTCTCCCCAGCCCTTGACTAACCGGGCACCTGGAAGTGTCCTAAGGAGGTAGTTCCTTATCTCCTTCTTCCTCCTTCCACAACTTCACAGACTCCTGTTGGCCTAATTACTACAAAGAAAACATTCCAAACCAGGGGTCCTAATTGCAGCCTCAGTACATCATCTTCCCAGTGATCGATCCCCTACCATCCTCCAACCTACTCTTAGCCCTTGAAAGCTGGCTGTCCTTTTTTTTTTTTTTAACAAATTTGAGTTCTTCTCTCCTTCTCCCCTGCAACGGTGACTATGAATAAAGTTATCCTTAGTCATCCTTACCTGTTTCACACTGTCTGTGCAATTTTTCTTTGACATTAGTCAAACTCTCTCATATGCTTTGTCCCTCACCCAAACCTCAATACATTTCTTCTCCAATCACTGTATTCTGGTTTTTTCTCCAATACCATGAGTTTATGGAAAACCTGGGGAAAACATAACATACAAGTAGCCAATTGGCCTCTGTACCTCATCTATATTTACTAGCTTCATTGACATAAATAAGGCATCAAAATTCTCTGGGGAATCAGCCCTGCTACTCCCAAGGTACAAGAAAGAAATATAAGCTCCCCTGAGAGATTTAAAGCTATCTTTGTAGTAACTGGGAAATAACCAAATGCAACAGCTCCACAGAAGCCCAAGACCCAGTTAATTACAATTGCTTAATTAAGCCAAGAGACTCTCTAACTGAATGCCCAGCTAGGTTGTGAAGTAGTCACTAATTAACTAAAAGGTATTCCAGAAACCAGGAGAACAGTACTTTGGTCTGCCTGTAAAGGCAGAGATTTCCCTTCTGGTTTCCTTCTGGAAAGCTGTTGACACCTAAGAAGAAAGGGGAGGAAAAAGATTTTGGAAGAAAGGAGCAATACATAGAAATGAGGCTCTCCCTAGAGAGTGAGCCACACTTCCAGAAAACTGAATAATGGAACAGAAAAATCAGCAGAATTAGCAAGTTCATTGACCATAGAAAGAAAAGATATGCTGAGTAATTCCTCTGCTGAAATGTATGGAAACGTTCTGACAGGGCTAATAGTAGAGTTTACTGTCTTGTCAGCAATGCAGAATAATTTTTAAGAATGCAAGAACTAAAGATGTTCTGAGATCAAATCCTGGCTCACCATTTAGGTGTGTCATCTTGCTGTTTCCTTACATGTCAAGTGGAGGTAGTCACAGGATTGGGGTAAGGAGATAATCTGAATGGAGTGCTTAACTAGTTGCTGATAAATGGTAAACATTTTATAAATATCACAACTGATCATCAAATATGAGGATCCCACAGGCAGTTTCCCACAAACCCTCCACTCCACATTCTTGCTGAATAAGTAAAGAGAAATGCCCCAACAGAAAAAGCTTGGGATTTTGAAATACTCAAAAAAAAACTGAAAGAGCTGGAGGCAATATTAGCATTTATATCCTACGTAATGTTAGGAGATATGAAAGAGAAGAAAGGAATGAGACTTCATGAAGTGAACAGCGGGAATTATTAGATGGTGTCAGAGAATGGAATTTGGCTTCCTAAATCTCAGAAAAACAGACACATGGCTAGGGATAAGGATGACATGTAGGAGAACTCACGGTCTATCGGCAGGAGATTGGATGAACAAATAGGGGTATCCATGCAAAGGAATCCTTTTGACAATAAAAAAGAATAAAGTGCTAAACACATAACATGGATGAATCTCAAAAACAATATTGTGAGTGAAAGGAGCCAATTATAAAAGAGTGCACACTGTGTAATTCATTTATATTAAATTCTAGAAGAAACAAACTAATCTAATGATATTAGAAAACAGAACAGTAGTCCCTGGGATGAGGGGAATAGATAAGAAAAAGCATAAGGAAATTTTCTGGGATGATGGAAATGACCAATATCTTGTTTTGGGTCGGGGTTTGTCAAAACTGAACTCAGCCATGTGTGCTTATTGTATCTTCAGTTTATAAATGAAAAAAAAAAAAAAAGAATGAGGGCAAAATAAAGATGTGTCAGGCTAACAAAGGCTGAGATTGAGAGAATTTACCACTCACAGGCCTTCTCTGAAAAGCACTAAGGGGTGTTCTTCGGGAGAAGAGGACTTGAATTATAATGAAGAAGAATAAAGAAACTAGGGAAGAGTTGATTACATGTGTTTTAAAAGGTGGAATTAAATGTTATGTAATACTAACATGAAGGGTGGCAGCTACTGCTTTCTTGTGAAAAGAGCAGAGATGTTGATTAAATTTAGAGTTTTTAAGTCATTTATGCATGCTAAAACTATAATGGTAACACTTAACACCTTAGAAAGTGGACTAGTGTAGAGTTTCTGGAGTTGGAGGTTGGAGTGGGAAAATGCAGAAGAAGAAAGAATTTTCAATGAGTCTAACAAATCCCACCCAAACAGACAAGCAAAAGGCTAAAAGAGAGAGAGATTGTTTTAGTGTGCTAAAGCTGCTACAATGCAATAAACCAGAAATGGGTTGGCTTTTCCAATGGGGATTTATTAAGTTACAAATTACAGTTCTTAGGCTATGAAAATGTCCCAACTCAAGGCATCAACAGGATGATACCTGGACTCTGAAGACAGGCCTCTGGCATCAGGGACACCTCTGTCACACGGGAAGGCATGTGGCTGGCGTCTCCTGGCCCTTCTCTTCCGGATTCTGTTGCTTTCACCTTCTGGCTTCAGTGGCTTCCTCACTGTTTTCTGTGGGTCCTCTCTTAGCTTCTCCGGGACTTTCCTCTAAACTTCTCTGGAGCTTTCTGCTGTCTTTTACCCTCTTCTAAAAGACTCTAGTAATAGGATTAAGATCCACATTGAATGAGTGGGTCACACCTCAGTTGAAATAACTTAATCAGAAGGTCCCACCTACAATAGGTCTGGACCACAGAAATGAATTAAAAGAACGTGATCTTTTCTGGGGAACACAACAGCTTCAAATCAACACAGGGATGGACAGGGAGAATTAAAGAAATGCGTGGTAATTATAAGTACACGATAAGATGGTAGAAATAATAGGGACACCAGTAATCACAATAAACATTACAGATTAAAGTCACTGTTACGTTAATTTTTAATCATGTGCATTCCAATTATAAACTGATTACAAGAGATACTTAAAACATAATGCCAAAAGGGCTAAAAGTAAAGAGGTGAAAAATTAAATTTTTAATGGATGGAACTCAATCAGAACTTATGAGCAATCATAGCCTTAAAGGGATATATTTGATAAGAAGATCAAATATAATGAACTTAGCATCTAATTCAAAATGTTAGATAAAAAACATTTAAGCTCTAAGGAGGGGAAGAGAAAGAAAAGAAATGAAAGCTATAAGAGCAGAAGTTCATCATATAGTTGTAAAAGTTCATCACATAGAAACAAAGAAAAAATTAGGGAAGATCAACAAAACCAAAAAGCTGGGTGTTTACAAAAACCAAAAACAAGCCAATCCTTGAGCAAGACTGACTGAGAAAAAGAAATAAGGCACAAATTTTCCAGATTAAGCATGAAGAAAGAGATATAATTACAGATTAGAAATGAGAAATTTTTCTCCCCCCCAAAAAACATCAAAACTCTTGCATGAGAAGAAAAACTGAACACCTGAATTAATGTTTATTAAAGAAATTGAATCTGTAATTTAAAACTTATGCTTCCCCCCACAAAAAGGGGGGCCCAACTGATTATACATGAAAATTCCTCCAAGAAATAAGTATTTTCCAAAGTATGCACCTGTTACAGAGCAGGTAACATAGAGGAAAAATTCCCTACACATTTTATGCAACCAATGTAACCTTAATATCCAAACCTGAGGATAATATATGAAAAAAATTAATTCATAGGCCAGCATCACTCTTGAACATAGATGCAAAAATCTTTATTTATTAAAAACTAAATGCATGAGGTATTTAAAGAATAAATATCCATGACCAAGTAAGGCTTATTTCAGGAATGTAAAGATGATTTAACATTAGAAAATCACTAAAGTTACTACACATTCCTAACAGATAGAAGGAGAAAACCTATATGATTATCTCAAAAGATAGAGAAAAAAATCAGATTAAATTCAATATCCACTTATAGTAAAAATTCTTAGCAACCACGATTGGAGGGAAGCTTTCTTTACTTGATAAAGGGTTTCTACCAAAAACCTTCAGTAAATATTATTCTGAATAAGGAAATGTTTAAGGCATTCCATTTTAAGGAATTAGGATGCCCTTTGGCGCCACTTAGATTCAGCATTCTCCTGGATGTCCTAGCTAAAAGCAGAAAGACCAAGGGGCAAAAGAAGATGAAAAGACTGGACAGAGAGAATCAAAACTGCCATTATTCACAAATGATATGATTGTCTACATGAAAAAAATCTATGAGAATATATAAAGAAACTATTAAAACCAATAAGAGCTTGGTGGATACAAAATAATATGTAAAAATCAATAACATCTCTATACACCAGCAACATCCAATTAAAAATATAATTTTAAAATTATATCAGTCACAGTAGTAAAAAATATATAAGGCACATAGGAACAAATCTGACAAAAGATATGCATTAATATTATGGAAGCAGTATAAAACTTTATTGAAGGATGTAATTTTTTTTTAAAACTGAAATAATAGAAAAATGCAATACGTTCACGGGTAAAAAAAAGACTCAATATTACAAAGACCAATTTTTTCCAAATTAATCTCTAAAGTCAATCCTTCTGGAAGTTTTTTAGTAGAACTTGTCAAGCTGATGCTAAAATTCCTATAAAACAACAAAGGGCAAAGGATAACTAGGACAATTTTGAGGTATAATAATAAAAGGTTCTCACCTTAACAGATATCAAGATTTATTTCAACATTGTCTCACAGAGCAAGGCTAGACAGAGGAGAATTGAAACAGATTTGAGCAAAGTTAGACAGCAGACAATTGGACAAGTGGAAACAGACCCAGGTTTATATATTGGGACTTAGTATACAAAAAAGTACCTTAAAATTTGGTAGGGTGGGGCGCCAGGGTAGCTCAGTAGTAGAATTCTCGCCTGCCGTGCAGGAGACCCAGGTTCTATTCCCAGCCCATGCACTTCCCAAACAAACAAACAAGCAAAAAATTCAACAAATGGTGTGCAATAGATAGTCAATAGAAAAAGAATGAAATGTGACCCCGCCATACAACATACAAAAAAAAAATTTGGTGGGGAGCATGTCTATTTTTCACAATATAGACAAAATATTATTAATAATAAAGCTATTAACACAAACTGCTGGCAAGGAAACGGGAAATGGAAACTCACATGTGACTAGCAGAAGGGCACATTGTGGCCACACTTTGGAGAGCAAAATAATATCTGTGAATCTGAAGACAATACATACACTTTCAACTTGGCAGTTTCATCTTTAGATAGCTACCTTAGGAAAACCCGAGCACATGCACACAACGAGAGGTAGGAAAATGCCCATCGTACTATTCGTGAAAGAGAATAACTGGGTCAAAACTAAGTAAGTGCTCATCAGAATATACAATCACATGCAGTTTATTCCTAAAATGGAACACTGTAAGCCATTACAATGAACTCATTCTAGGAAAAAATATTGATGGAAAAAAGCAAATTGCGAAATGGTTTGCACATGCTAAACATGGTAAACAATACTCTATGTGTAGTTAAAATAGAAACGCAATCAGGGGACTAGCACCCACTCACTTCAGGATGGGACTTTCTGTCATTTCTTTAAGAGCCATAAGGTAAGCAGATAAAATATTAAACTCTGGTAGATAGGGTGATGCTACATGAGCACGTGATAAATTCTTTTCTATAGTTTCTTGTGTGTATGAAATGGGTGACTAACCCACTGAAGAAGTAAGCTGAGAATTATCTGTAAAGGTGTTGGCTAAAAGAGCTGAGAACAGCTAAGTTCAATTAGGATGACATGAGGTGGGCAGAATGGAAGTATTACTAATTGAATGGAGGCTTAAAGAAAGAGGGACAAGAGAACATCACTTGGCAGGGCTCCTGCTGCCCATCCAAGAAAGAGAAGCACAGAACTCCACTCTTTTTCCTGGAAAAATCATAGTTCATTGGGCCTCACCTTATGAACCTTCTTGAGCTCATAAACTATTTCATCAGAATCCTTCCCTTCCTATCTCCCCCAATCCATGTGCAATAACCACATCTGAAATTAACCCAGCTTCCCAGTACCCAAACACTCTGCTATGGCTAGTCTGGAGAACGGTCAGTGGAAGTAAAGACTAATCCTGCCATGGAAAGAATGATGGAGCAATTATGGCCTAGCCTCTGAATTAGGTTTGAGACACCCAAAGTTCAGATCCTCCTTTATCAATAGCTGCCTGACACTGGGCAAGTTTAACCTCCCTGGGCATCATTTCTTCATCTTCGAAATGTTATAACGAAGACTTACCTCACTGGATTCTTGTGAAGTTTAAATATTATAATGTATACAAAGCAGTAAGCCGGGTGCTTGTCATGTAGTAAATGTTGAATAAGGTTACCAATGGTTGTCATGATTGTATAGGTTAGGATGCTTTTTGGCCACAAGGAAAAGAACCCAATTCAAAACTTATTTCCACAATGGCATTTGTTGGTTCACACCACTGGAAATTGAAAGGAGGGCAGCCTCCTGGGAAGGTTATTCGGGTATCTCAAGAATATATCAAAAACCTGGTTCTTTCAAGTCTTCCATTTACATACTCCTGAGACTGACTCCATCCTAAGGCTGACACCCCAGTGATCATAGGAAAGCTGTCAACTGCAATTGAGGCTAGGTAATTTCTTGTTTCATTTTGGAGAGAGACTGGCTTCCTGAGGCTCTCCTAAGGACAAAGAAACTTCTTCCCTAGAAGCTCTTGATAAGCAGATCCTGGAATCTTACTGGACCAACCAGGCAAGGGGTTAGGACATCATGACTGGATTAAACAGAGCCTCTCAACCTGTGGTCCCTGGACCAGGAACAACAGCTGCACTTGGGAACTTGTTAGAAATAAAAATTCTCAGTCCCACCCCAGCTTTATGAATCAGGAGCTCGGGGGGGGACCCAGAAATCTGTGTTTTACTGGTCATTCTGACGCACATTAAAGTCTGAGAACTACTGGTTTCTATCAGAATCTCTCCTAAAACTAGGGGTAATTGGACTCCCTTGAGGCACTTGAGCTACACAAAGGAGGGGTGGATATTTAAGCAAAATTAAAAAGTTTCAATAACAGGGAAGGGAGATGCTCTTAGGCAAGCAGAGAGACGCTGGGTAAGCAGAGAAATGTGCACTAACTCTCCTTAAGTTAACCATTTTGCATACATAATGTAACAACTCCAGGCAGTATTTTTATAGGCTTAATGGATGCAGAAACTGAGGCACAAAGGATTTAGGTAACTTTCCCAAGATAACACAACTAATCAGAGATACAGCCTGGCTCCCCATCGAGCTGTATGACTCTAGAAATTTCCTTCTAAGCTACACTACTGTCCAGGTTTGTATGTGTTCATTTTTGTTTTCAAAATTTCTCTACCTGCATAATGAAGGAGCAGTTCCTGACCCAGGGTGACCCTCACCTGCAGGAAACCCGCCTCCCAAGGTTACACCTGTAGCTTGCCTCTCTCTAACTCACTCTATAGATAAGGAAACTGAGGCTAGGGGGATGCTAAAACACTTTCTGAAACTGCACAATCAGCTGTCATCATGACTGGAAGATGTAATCCAGTTCTCTTGGAATCAGAAGAGTAGTGATATCTGTAGAAGCCATCTGTTTTACTTCCTTTTCTATGTTCAGTTAACTTGTTTTAAATCTGGAGTTTTAACAACTGAGACACTAGCAGCTTCTTGTCTGGAGTGGAAACTGCTTCAGAGTAAAGGTCATAAATGAGTTTTCACTTCGAGAGGAAAGGCCTCGCTCTTCCTTCATGAACCCTCTGAAAACTTGTCATTTGGGCTGCGATAGCAGCTGTTCTATTCTCATATTTGACTCCAAAGGGACTAACTTCGGGGTCCTTTTGAAAAATTGGAAATCAATGTCAAATCAGGTAATTAAGAAAGCCAATGAGAGTCCTTTGTCCATATTCCCTTGCCATGGGGCACGGATGTTCTCCACTTCACTGGCATTGATCTGATAGCAGACAATTGTCTGTTTCTGGTGTGGGCACACCGAGATCCTTCAACTATATTTAGCCTGGCATAGGCTGGACTTGCTTTAGATAGAAAAAAATCTATGTTTCTTTCTAAGACTTTTATTTGGGACAGTACTCAGAAGCCTTCTATTTCTGTCACTTTGGTCAAACTTACTGAAAGACTCAGTAGAAGTCCAGTCTATTTTCTACAAGTTGTTGCCCTTAAATTCCTAAATTTACCAAGGTGTTGTCAAAGAGTCGGGGCAATTAGTCAGCTAAAAAAAAAGGGTGAGCAGAGTGACCACTTCTTCTCAAATTGTCACTTTCACCTAATTTACTATTGCATCATTTTCTAACTTTATGGTGCCATCTTTCATCTGCTCAGCCTCTTCATGGTAGATTGGATGATCACTTCCTATTCTTTACCCCTCCACTGCCATGACCTCAACGTGGGCATAAAGTCTTTTCCTGCTCTTAAATATTGGGCTCCACTATGTGGCTTGCTTTTGCCAGGGGCAGGAGGAAAGAAGTGACCAACCCAGTCCTAGAACAGAAGAAGACTTGCACCTTTCTTCTTTCTTCTCTGCAATCACCATAAGAAGAACACGTCCTGCCACATCACTGCTCCAAGGAGGAACTAATCTGGCCTATACCTACAGTGAAAAGCAGAGCCATCACAGCACCACAACTTGAAGCAGAGACACTCAGCCGAGCCCAGCCAAGACGAGCCAACTTCCATCTAACTCATACATTCATGAGCTAAACAGATGTTACCATTTTACGCTACTGAGATTTTATGCAGCATTGTTATAACAATAGCCACTGCATTCTTTATTTTAAAATAATATTGGATAATTTCATACATAAGACAAGTCTGTAGAGGATGTAATTGCTTTTGAAACAAATATACAGAGCATTTCCAAATCCATGGATTTGCCCCCTGTGGAGGCTATACATTTACTCTATTGAAACTGCCTCTTTCAAAGAGTTTTGGGAATTTCTTAGGAATTGCTTTCTAAATCTGTAGTACAGATATTGGATTATCCTCAGTAATTGCACATCTTCATAACTTTGAAAAGTCTTTGAATATTTTTTAAAGCCAAGACATTAGGAGGTATTTGGAGTTCTTGAAGATCGACCCGAGTTATTTTAGTTTTTATTTAGTAAAATAACATAAGCATAGTTCATAAAGCTTATAAAATTAAAATAAACTTCACCCTGAAACGCACAACTACAACTCAATTGTTGGTCTGGTGTACTCAATTTCTTTTTTCCTCAGATGCATATGTTCTACAAGGCTGTCCCAAAAGTACTTTGCCATAAAGGTAAAGTTTTCTTGTTCACTAAGCTTGGTATGTGAAAGTGGAATTAAAAATAAACAATTGGTAGCAATATCAATCATGTTTAAAATCCCTCTGGCCATGTGTCCTTTATTTCATTTAGGCCCAGTAACAGCATCCAGAATACACAAAAACAAAATTGCCAGTCAAGTATCTCTGTTTTTCCTTTTATGAAGTCTTGAGTAGGAAGATAGTGACAGAAAAATTCATGAATTAGAGGCAAAGATACAATCCAGAGGTGTAAAAGTCAAGCGCCCCAGTGGGTGGTTTGAATAGAGGCCTCAGCAAAAGGGCCTGGGGTATGCTGGGTGGAGCTTTGAGTGAAGGGATTGTCTAATCCGCTTCCACATGGTAATTTCACGAAAGCTGCACTGGGCTCTGGACAACCAGCACGTGCACACGCAGCTTTCACTTTTATTCACGGCTTTGGTCTACTGAAGGCATCATATCCACTCAGTGCAGCAAGGTTCCAGCTCAACGAGAAATGTTTATGTCAGCGAAAACCTAGAACTTGGATGTAGTCCAAATTCTACCAGAGCCACGCTTAGGGATTTAATTGTGTCTCCCCAAAAATCATGCTCAAGTCCTTACCTCTGCTTCTGTGAAAGTGAATTTTTTTGGAAATTGGATCTTTGAAGCTGTTAAAACGAGAGCAAACTAGATTAAAATGGGCCCTAATCCACGTTGACGGCTGTACTTACGGGGGGAGGAAATTTGGACACTGAGAGACAGAGGCCGAGTTAGAGACAACAACGTGATGGGGACAGGGATTGAGTTATGTCTCCGCCGATCTGGGAATCCCATAAAATCCCCACCTGAGGCCAGGGGAGAAGGCTGGAATAGGTAAAGAAAGCATGTCTAGGCTGACACTTTGATTCCGGATTTCCAGTCTCCAAAACAGTGAGATAATGCATTTCTGTTCCTTAAGCCAATTAGTCTATGGTAAGTAATTACAGCAGCCCTGACAACAAACTAAGACAACCATGGATCTAGGATCACTAGGCTAGTTTCTTCCAACAATCCATATTTCTATGCAGATAGTCATGAGTTCTTTGCCTCCAATTTTAAGGAGTGACACTAATGTGAGACTGGACTGCCTGAGAGAAGATGAGTCATAATGAACATAAATGATGAGCCAAATTTCACAAAATAACTTTATTTAGCACCCAATGAAACTTCTGTTTATGGAAATATATTTATGAAAAGACTTTATAGGTAACTAAATGTTTCCTTTTTAATATGATTTCTTTTAAATTTATGCCAATCTTTGCATATAGTTATAATTATGATATGCCTACAAATGTTTCCTTTTTTAATTTACTATTTGCTCATAAGCATATAACTATGCATATTATATAGTAATTATATAATATTCCAGAATTTTATATTTATTTAATGACTAAATAAAATTCTGGAATAAAAATTCTGGGATATTATATAGTCATAAAATATGTTATTCCAAGCTTGTTTCGTGTTTCACAATGAGTTAAAATGTATCATTAGTGTATTAATGTAAATTTTTAAATAGTATAATTAATGTTAGTCATTGATAAACATCTTTATTTTATGCTATGACATTGGCCAGATCTTGTATTATATGCTTCCAACAACACTGTACAGTGAATATTATTATCCCAATATGGAAGAATGAATAAAAAATTCTTTTTTAACAACTGGGATCAGAGTGTTCTCATGGAGGGGACTGCCTTGTGTCTAAGCCATTTCCATAAAAGACAGGTAATTTATACTCCCCTTCCCTTTCTTTGCCCTTCTCTCCTTCTTTCTGCTTCCTGAAGCTGAGGGTGATGGCCGGGCCTGCATTTGGGTCCATTCAGACAGGCCACACTCTCAAGATGGTGGAGGGAAAACTGGGCCACCTGAAGCCCAGATGCCTGGGTCACCATGTGAGCCAAGACTGCTCAACACTGGACTTTACTGGAGAGAGAAGCATACTCCTCTCTTTTTAAGCTTATATTTTTGAGTCTCTTAATCACAACAAATCCCAATCCTACCTGATGGAGAGGGCATTGTACTTGGCTCAGAAGCCAATCTTACCTAGCATCCAAGATAGGATGGCCTCAGCTGACATCTGGGTCACAACCATTTTAAAGGTGGAGAAACAAAGACCTGTCCAAAGCGTTGGGTGGCAGATTAAGGGACCTGGCCAAACTTAGGTAAGTGGCAGAGCTGGAATTTGAACTTAGGTCTACCTGACTTGATCCCTGCATTCTTTTAATCACACTGCATTCTAAGGTATTCCTTCTCTCTTTCCTTCCCTCCTGATTTCTGCCTCTCCCTTGGATCTGACACTAATACTACTTTTTGGTTATTGAACTTGCCCCCTTTCTCAGCTACAGTCTACATTCTCACTGTTCCTGCCTTCCATTGTGGTTAGCCTCTAGGCTCAAGAGAAAACAGAGCCCCTCGCCATTCCAGTTGAGACTAACTCCCTCGGCTTTACCCTAGCATAGACACACGGACGGCTCTCCATGCTGGGTCTCCCCTGTAACAGAATTAGAAACTAACTCAGCTCTACTTCCATAAGACTTTCATTAAAGTTAGGCCTTCTTTTCTTGCGGCTGAGTCACAGTTTGATTTAAGAAGAATTTCTAAAAATACAAGGATAATACATTCAAAGCAGTTATTAAAGAAAGCTAGAGGCGTTTAGAGTATGTCGTTCAACCTTTTGAGATTGATATCACGGGAAACATGTCCTTTCAAAAAAGATTCTAGAATGCCACTGTGGGAGACAGAATGCTAAGCCAGAATGACCTTTTGCCATTTCTTTGGATCAAATCTAATAAATTCTTTTTCAAAATAATTTTTATCATGAAATGAGTTCATGTCCATCATAAAATAATTATAAAATAAAGAAGGAGTTTAAGTCAGTAAGAATCACTGTCAATATTTTGGTATTTTCTAGTGGCAGTCTCAACTTTATAAAGTATATCATTGTGATCACTTGGCATATAAAATCTTATATAGAGTGATCATCAATAACCATTTATTTTTCAAGTTATGATTACATATTGTTATTTTGGAAAATATAAAAAAGTATGTAAAATTGGGGGTGTGAGGGTAGTTCAGTGGTAGAATTCTCGCCTGCCATGCTGGAGACCCAGGTTCGATTCCTGACCCATGCATTCCCCAAACAAGCAATTCAACAAATGGTGCTGCAATAATAGATACTCACATGGAAAAGAATGAAATGTGACCCCGCCATGCAGCATACAAAAAAAAAGTATGAAAAATTAAAATCACCCAAAGAAAATTATAATAAACATTTTAGTGTATGTTTAACCATCCATCCTACATATTTTACACAATTGAGATCTAACTTTAGAGGTTAAATTTTAAGTTAGTTCAACAGAGAAACATCTAGAGTCTGTATAGATGATGTTGTGAAAAGTCTTTCCCTTGGAAACCTAGTCAAAGATCCTTAATATATTGGGTGGTGCAACGGTGGCTCAGTGGCAGCATTCTGGCCTGCCATACCAGAGACCCAGGTTTGTTTCCCGGTGCCTGCCCATGCAAAAAACAAACAAACAAAAAAGATCATTAATATGACTTTTAAAGAAGCAGAAAGTCATCACTCAAGTTCTCTGGCAAAGAACATGTTAGTATATTGCTCTTTGCAACTTGAATCATGTAGAAGGAAAAAATATCGTTCATTTAGTAATTTTTTCTGGCACAATATCCCCACCATGTAAATGGTTTTGTCATTCTTAACAAGTGCTTACAGAATAAAACCAATTATCCTTTCAAGTGGTTTTCAGACACAGCAACCCTGTCCATCTGAATTACGGTGGGAATAAAGAGGCCAAAAGACACCCCACATTTCCCTGTACTGGAAAAAGAACAGAAATAAAACTGAAGAAATGAGAGCCTTCCTTCCTTTTCACAGGAACCCCTTGGCTCTTCTCCTCACCTTTTTGTCTCATCCTATAATCCACTAATGAATCTGCTGCTTGTTCCCAGAGGCCACGCTTCCTGCTGAATCTGGGTTCCCTCCTTCCTACTTCCTGCTCCCACAGTTTTTTGCTTCCTCTAAAGAGGCAAAAACAGATGGGAGAGGGGGTAGTTCACCTCATGGACCTATGCAGAGATGCAGCTGAAACCCTGGCATGAGAATCCTCAGAATTCCACAACTCTGGAATAGTATTTGTGATTTAAAAAAATTAGCCCCCAAAAATGCATGTGACCACTGCTTGCCTGTGGAGTGGGTCTGTTATAACTGTAAAGCACAGAAAGCCGCATATCTTATTATGGCTTCAAAGCAGGACCATGTTTAAAGAAGTTTAGCCTAATCTTTGCTCTTGGATGCTTCAAATACTAAAGGGTATCCACAGCAATTCATTAGAACTCCCAGATATGTCTCTCTCCACTTCCCCAAAAGACGTCTCACTCCTTCATCTATCCCACCCTTTCCTGCCAGCCTGGTGCCTCAATGGCCTCTCCCTCCACACAAATCTCAACCTCAAATTCCAAGCTTTTGACACCCCTGTCTCCCACTAGACCTCAGCAAAGTTGTAATTCCTTTAGGCTTCTGACATTTTTTTTCATGAGAATCCACCTGGTTGGTTTGTTTGATCTCTTCTTGGAAAGGGAAAGGGAGGGGAGCTGAGGGGGCAGAGGAGAGAGAAAGGTGAAAGCTGTGACTTTCATGTCCATGACTGAGTTGTCTAGGAGAAATGGGGATGTTGGGGGTGTAGGGGAAAAAACTCAATGAGATTCCAGCATAAAGCAGTCCTACTCCAGAAACTCAGTAGAGTACAAAATTCTCCTCTAAGACACGTCCATCCTTCTCAAGCTCTAAAACTCGTGCACAAAAGTCCAGATTACCACAAGGGGACAAGCTCAATTCATGTGCCAAGTCACCATCAGGGTACCTGGAAACTATCTCCCACTGGAGACGCGGAACTAACCATCTCACCAAAGCCCCGCACCTCCCCTCCCCCACAGCTGCCTCCGCCTGCACCGCCACCCGTGGGCAAGTCACTCTTCTCTTTTAAAGTAAATTTTTAAAATATGAAAAATACAGAGAATAAAAGTGCCCCTGAGAATAGGTGCTCGTTAACATTTTGTTATGTGTTTTAGAGCCTTTTTATGATTTAACTTAGGTCACATTTGCATGGTTCAAATATAAAAAACACAAAAGATTTCCCGTTTATTTTGCACCCCCTTCCACACAAAATGCCGCAGGGAGAAGCATATGGTAAAAACCTCCCCCCACTGCTGTTGCTCAAACATCCAATGCTCTGTCCCACAAGCTATCATGCTTTAAATATTTTTCTTAATAAAGAAAATAAAACTTTATGGATATAGTGAAAGTCTCCATTTGTCAACTCTCCTTCCAAGTTTCCTAGAGGCAATGATGAATTTCATCATGAATTTGATGCAAACTTCCTACGCCTTTTTGTGGCTTTTACATGTATATGTATGTATTTATAAATGATTGAGCGTTTTATACTGTGTGGTTTTTGCCATTTATATCAACGGTATCATACCTTTAAGCACCATCTTATGCTGCCAGGTCATTCCTTTAACTGCTAAATAGGATTCCGTCATATGAATATACTGTATTTTATTCAGCCATTTTCCTATGGATGTGATGGGTAAGTTCATGTGTCAGCTTGGTCAGGTGATGGTGTCCAGCTCTCTGGTCAAGCAAGCACTGGCCTGTTTATTACTGTGAGGCCATTTCATGACTTAAATCATCAGTAAGTTGACAAAGTCTATGGCTGGTTCATCTACAATCAACTGAGGGGAGTGCTTTCAACAGTGAGACAAGTCTCATCCAATCAGTTGAAGGCTTTAAAAAGAGAATGGGTGATTTCAGCAGTCAGAAGGGTGAACTTCCATCTGTACTTCCGCCAGCCAGCTTCTCCTGGGGAACTCATCTGAAACCTTCATTGGAGTTCCCACCTTGCGGCCCGACATATTGAAAATCTCATAATATTTACATAATTTATATGTATTTCCTGTCAGTTCTGTTTGCCTAGAGAACCCTGACCAAGATACAGTGGACATGTAAGTTCATTCCCACTTTTCCAATAACATAAACAATTTTGCCATTTTGGTGTTTTCTACATTAAAAAATAACTTTGAGGCCAGTTCTCCCCAGAGTAATCTATAAATTCAAAATAACCCACTCAAAACCTAATAGGATATTTTATGAAAATTGACAAGATAATTCTAAAGTTGATCTGGAGGAGAAAACAAACAAGAATTGGCAAATATTTCTTGAAAAAGAAATGCAGAAAGTGTGCTCTTTAGTTTGATTATCTGCTTTTGTTTCCTTAGTATATATTATGCCTGTGGGAGGAAGGGCCAGCTGAGAGCTTCTAGGAAAGAGGGGGCAGCTCATCTTTCCTTAGAAGTTGTTCTATCCAGATGTGATGCTAGAAATGCTATAACCAATCTTTCTATGAGCCTAAGAGTGAAGCCAACACATCAGGTCCAAAGAAGAAGACTCAAGAGAACCTGAGCCAGACCATGAAATAATACATTCAGAATCAGTTCTATCTCTGTACATGCTAAGTTCTACCTCTGCACTTGTTATTTACTTGCTATTTAAATAGCAAATGTCCTCAGTTGTATAAGTCAATTTAAAGGGGGGGTGGAGCCAGGGGAGAGGATTGTCTTATTATTTGCAGCCATAAGTACCCTGACCAATACAACATCTTGTAACAATGTCTGAATTAAATGTCCTCTACTGTTAGATTTTATTTTCCAGTTTTTTACACAGACATACCCAACCGCCATCCCCGCAAAGCAAAATGATGCAAGGACTACACTTGTTACTAATCTCCATGCAGATCTATGACAATTTCCTCAGGATAAATTCTCAAATAATTCCTACCCAGGAAAAGTGGGACTTTGGGGATTACTCAAAAATTATGGATTATGGAAAAACATGGTTTGCTTGACAGAAAAGGTGTAGCAAATATTAACTCTGCAAGGAAAATAGGGAAATTCAGTACAATCTCTGAGCCATAACCGCAGACCCAAAGTCTCCTGCTTCCCTTACAGTGGTGGAAAGGTCAGCACATCTTCCTGCCTTGGATTCCAAGGCCCCCAAAAATAGCAACAGCAGTAATAATTGTTAACATTTATCATACATTTATTCTGTGTAACATTATGTCATTCAGTTTGCCTAACAACCTTATTACGGAGATACCATTATTATTCCCAGTTTACAAATAAGAGGATAGGGCTTAGAGAGAGTTATGACCTATCCAGGATCTCATTGCTATATGAAGGAGCTGGAATTCCAACCTGGATCTTTCTGTTCATGCTCCTGGTACTCCAACCTCTCCCAGAATCATTGCTGAGAGTTCTGCTTCCAGACTTCTCCTCCCATTTACCCTACTTCTGTCAAGGAACAAGTGGCAGAGATGCTGGATGACCTGCTCCCTCCATTACTCCAGAGGTGGGGCCCCTTAGTGGAGCTGTGCAAGAAACTTTCCTGCATCATCACCATCACTATGCTTCCTTCTCTTTCAGAACTAAGTCAAAACCCTCAGTACGTGCTACCAAATGTGACACACAAAGATCTCTTGAGGCAGACACTGTGGATGCCTCCCCAGCATCTATTCCTCCCTTCCCACTTCCCCAGAGCCCCTGATTCCCACTGGAGACCAGACAGTTCCAGGGAAAGAGTCTCCACATCCAGCACGAGGGGTGTACCAGACGATTAGGCTCAGCCTGTATAAGGTGAGTGGCCCAGCTGATGGCCTGGGCTAGTCCAAATAGAGTGGTTCTCGGAACTTTCCAGGTACTACTAGGACAAGGACAATCTCCCACTTTGATATGAACTGGGAGGTATATCATCCCGGTGGCAGCTGCTAACCATCTTGGCATCCAAAGGGAAGCCAGCCTTGCGATGATGCCAACCATCACCATGAACGGAAAACAAAGCAAAGACAAAGAAAAATGTCTACTTCCTTGAGGACATCATGGAAATACTGGGTCAAGTTTCATCCCAGTCCTGCCCTCCCTCTCACCTTTTCAAATACGCGAGCAAACAAATTCCCTTAATTATTTAAGCCGATTTGGATTGGGATTTTTAATAATTGCAACAACAATGAAAAAAATGTCCTAACTGGCATCTCTCCTCTCTGGAACTTTCTAGCATAAAACTTGGATCACAGCCTCCCAATAATAGCAAAGTAAAACTTACACAGCCCTTACTAAAGGCCAGATTTTGTACTCAGCTCTTCATGCATTTTGACTCATTTACTCTCCCAAAAGCCCTAGGAGGTAGTTGTGGGATTTTTTTTTAGGCCTGTTTTTAAAATAAGGAAAGTGAGGCACAAGAAATGTTAAATAGCGACCAAAGCTAGCAGATGGTAGGCGAGGATTCAAACCCAGCCAGGCCCCTGGCTTCAGAGCTCTTGCTCTGAATCAGTCTGCTAGTGCCTCGCTCCACGTGGCCTGGGGTCCTTCTGTAAGGGAGCCTAACAGCGCCCATGTTGGGCTGGCGAAGTTGGGTGTGGGATGCAGGCAAGGAACATGAAGGTAAATGTGTCAGTTTTCATTATCCCCAAAGCCAGGTGAGAATTTGATTGTGTCACTTTTCCAAGTCATTGATGAACCTTCTTCTGCTGGGTTATTTCTCAGCTGCTGACAGTGGTTGTCTACGGTTGGTCAATATTTTCATGTCTACTCATAATCCTATGTGTCAAGATCACTGAAAAATAAATGCCAGGTATTTTTCTTCCTGTTCTAGCTCCTGCTTCGATTTTAGACACAAAGTCTGTCTCCCAGGTATTATATGTATAGAACTGAAGAGCTGTAAATTTATGTAGAATTTATTTGCATACCCATGGAAGTGTTCTCAACCTTTGTGCTTCTGAAGCAATAGCAGTCCATGCATCAGCTTCATTTTGCCGAGGTGGCTGGGGAAGCTTCAACCGATGACACTTGGTTTTCAAATTATACCTTTATCTCCATGCCAATTACCCTTAAAATTTCCATTAAAAATAAAGAGAGAATGTGCTGCAAAGATTCTCTTTGCTATCAGGAGCCTGTGATGTTTCGGATTAATAATAATCTGCCTAATGTAACTGAATAGGCACCATTTCCTTCATTATTTTTTCTCCTCTGTCTTTGGCTTGGTTAAAACAAATCTATTTATTAATTCAATCACAAAAAGGACTCAAGAAGCAAAAGAAAAGGAAAAAAATGTACAGTACCTCCAAGTTCAATAGATCAGCTGGTGGAAATCACAGTCCATTCCACCTACAAGCCTGAGATGAGCGATGATTGAAAATGCACATTTCCACATGAACCAGAAAACGTTCCCTGGGAGCCCAGGTTTTGTTCGTTTGTTTGTTTGTTTAAGGAAGCTTCCACTAGTCCTGCGCTATGCAAATGATTCTCAGAGTGCTTTGTGGCATTAATCCAATTCTTACCCTCGGATCCACATCTTTTGGTGGAGGTTCTTGAGTATGACTTGTATGGTTTAGGATTAACCTTGTTTGTCTGAACAGTGCAATTGGCTGATGCTTCTGGGGCTGTAGGATTCAGACATTATCCACTCTTGTTTCCAAGGACTTTCCCCAAAAGCAGAACCAAATAAGGTATCTCAGGAAATTAGAAGAGAGGTACTGACCTGCAAATGATCTATAATTTAGCCACAGGTATTTTGTTTAGAAATATGTGCCTTGAGTTAAAATGAAGCCAAATCCAGCTGGCAGATGCAGATTTTATTTTGAACCATGAAAAAAAGTCAAAAACATCACTTTTCAGAACCTTCCTTTATTTGTCAATGTCTACTTATGGACCAAATATAAAAGGACACAACGCGAGACCCATTGTTGAATAGCTACTAAATGCTAAGTTCTAAACAGCTCCTTTAACAGCTACTGCATTTCAACCATTGTAAAAAGGAGGGAGCTGAAGAAATGTAGGTGCGATTCCAATAACAGATATGGACCCCTAACAAATACAGACTCGTGCTGCTTTTCCTAAGCAGTCAAAAAAACAAATGCGCATTGTGTAATAGGTACGCGCTTTTATTTGGGGTTATGAAATAGTCTTGGTTATGGATGATGGTGAAGACAGCACAACATTGTGACTGTAAATAATTCCACTGAATTAAAACCACTAAAAAAATAGTTAATATGGGAAATTTCATGTTAATATATAGTGCCACAAAAATAATGAGTAGCAGAAAAGAAAACAGATATGCATGCCGATAGATGTTTGATAACAAAGCACATAGGGCAATGATCTCAGTACAATAGACAAGCCATAGGAGACTCTCACAGAATGGAAATTGTTCTCGTCCATCCTCAGCCAGCCATAGCAGGCAGGCACAGCTGCAGAACTGGAATTCACCCATACCTCAAGGTCCACCATCACATATGTTCATGCAGTAGCTAACTGGAATAGGAATACAAAGCCAGTTGATGAAGACCCAATGCTTTAAACCTAATTATTAAAATCTTACCGACCTGGCTCCTGGTCTGCCCTCATGCTACAGCTCTGAGTCTCCTCCTCGGCAACAGGCACCCGCTCTTCCAGGACGCGCCAAGGCCAACTGGGCTGAGGAGGTTGGGGAGAGCCCCACAGGTGCGCAGGCCCCACAGGTGCACCAGGGCTCAGGCCCCACAGGTGCACCAGGGCTCAGGCCCCACAGGTGCACCAGGGCACGGGCCCCACGGGTGCACCAGGGCTCGGGCCCCACGGGTGCACCAGGGCACGGGCCCCACGGGTGCACCAGGGCACGGGCCCCACGGGTGCACCAGGGCACGGGCCCCACAGGAGCACCAGGGCGCGGGCCCCACAGGTGCGCCAGGGTGCGAGCCCCACAGGTACACAGGCCCCACAGGTGCAACAGGGCTCAGGCCCCACAGGTGCAACAGGGATCAGGCCCCACAGGTGCACCAGGGCACGAGCCCCACAGGTGCACAGGCCCCACAGGTGCACAAGCCCCACAGGTACAGCAGGGCACAGAACCCACAGGTGCGGAGGCCCACAGGTGCACTGGGATGCAGGCCCCACCGGTACACCGGGGCACAGATGCCAGGCTGCTCCCGGGCCTCCTGGCCTCACCTCACTCACGTGTGGTCAGGGCAGTGCAGGCCTTGCTGAGAAGGCCCTGGTCCCAAGGGAACCAGCCGCCTGCTGTGGGGGAGGGCACCCCTCTGCAGCTGGGGAGATCTCCAGTTCTGTGTGGGGTCTCAGCCACTCCACCTGCTGCAAACTGGTGTACACTGTATGCCTGGTCACTGACGTCCCCACAGCAGGTGTTTCGTATAGTTTCTGGCTATTTACTAGCTGCTCTGATGGACAAACTAAATTCCACACCTCACTATGCTGCCATCATGCCCCGCCTCCTGCCAATACTCCTACTGCCATCTTGACCCCCTCTTCCGCCCTCTTGTCCTGCCCTGAAATTGATTTTTGACATGGCTGCCAGATCCACCCAATTGTTAAAAAATAGTTTCTTCAATAAATGGTGATGGGAGATAGGGCCATCCATATTCCAAAGAACAAAAGAAGACACCTAGCTCAAACAACATAAAAAATGAACTCAAAATGCCTCGAAGACCTAAATATAAGAGCAAGGACTATAAAACTCCTAGAAGAAAAAGTATAACATCTTTAGGATCTTGCATTAGTCAAATGGTTTCTTAGGCATTAAACCAAAAGCACAAGCAACAGAATTTCTGTGGCCCTCAACTAAATTAAAATTTTGTGCCTCAATGGACCTTACCATGAAAGTAAAAAGGCAACCTACTCAATGGGAGAAATTATTTTGAAACCATACACATGACAAGGCTTAACATCCAGAATATATAATGATATCCTACAGACAAACAATAAAAAGACAACCAAATTTTAAAATGAGAAAAGACATTTTTCCAAAGAGCAAATAGAAATGGTTTAAAAAAAAAGAGAAAAAAAAAACATGAAAAGGTGTTCAACATCACTAGCTATTAGGGAAATGCCAATTAAAATCACCAAGAGATATCATGTCACACCTATTAGAATGGCCACTATTAAATGAAATAAAAAATTACAAGTGTTGGAGAGGATGTGGAGAAATAAGAACGCTCATTCTTATTTACTGGTGGGTAGATAAAATTGTGGAGGAAGAGGCACACTTATCCACTGTTGGTAGGAATGTCAAATAGTACAACTGCTGTGGAAGGCAGTTTGGCATTTCCTCAGGAAGCTAAATATAGAATTGCCATATGATCTGGCAATACCATTGCTAGGTATCTACTCAGAGGGCATAAGGGCAAAAACACAAATGGACATTTGCACACCAATGTTTATAGCAGCATTATTTACAATTGCAAAGAGTTGGAAACAGCCCAAATGTCCATCAACAGATGAGTGGCTTAACAAGCTGTGGTATATCCATACAATGGAATATTATGCAGCTTTAAGACAGAATAAGGTTATGAAGCATGTAACAACATGGATGGACCTTGAGACCATTTTGCAGAGTGAGATTAGCCAGAAACAAAAGGACAAACACTGTATGGTCTCACTGAAATGAACTGACATTAGTGAATGAACTTGGAGAATTTCAGCTGGTAACAGAGACCATCAGAAAATAGAAATAGGGTAGATATTGGGTAATTGGAGGTGAAGGGATACAGATTGTGCAACAGGACTGATCGTAAAAATTCAGAAAGACTGAGCTGGTATAATCTAGGAATGCCTAGAGTGTATAATGATAGTGAATGAATGTACAAATTTAAAAATTTTTTTGCATGAGGAAGAACAAAAGAATGTCAATACTGCAGGGTGTTGAAAATAGATGGTAATACATATCTAAAAACTTTAACTTATGTGTGAGACTAAAGCAAAAAATGTTTATTTGGTACAAAATTTATATTTTGACTAGTGCATTTCCTAATATAACTTATGTAGACAGCTTAATTGAACACCATAAGTGCATGGAACCTTGACTAGGACATGAGATTTTGTAGGTTTGTCCAGAGTGATGCCCCTATAAATCC
The DNA here is from genome assembly GCF_023851605.1 of Tamandua tetradactyla. Taxonomy (NCBI): domain Eukaryota; kingdom Metazoa; phylum Chordata; class Mammalia; order Pilosa; family Myrmecophagidae; genus Tamandua; species Tamandua tetradactyla. The sequence continues at coordinate 168,318,371 of NC_135333.1, forward strand.
CAGAGTGATTTGAACAGTGACTAAAAAAGTATTTGCAAAGTCCCCTTGAGGGAATGGTGAAAAAGGGGGAAAAAAAATTTTTTTTTTAAATTGTGCAACGACTGTGGAAGTCAGTCTGTCAGTTCCTTGGGAAGCTAAGTATAGAAATACAAACTGACCCAGGAATCCTACTACTACATATAAATCCAGAAGAACTGAAAGCAGGGATTCAATTAGATATTTTCCAAACATTATTCCTAGAGATGTTATTCACATTTGCCAAAAGATATAAGCAACCCAAGTTTCCATAACCCTATGAATGGATAAACAAAATATGGTTTATACCTACGATGGAGTATTATGCAGGCATAAAAAGGAATGAAATCTAGATGCATATAATAACTTCGATGAAGCTTAAGGATAATATGCTGAATGTGATAAGCCAGATACAAAAGGACAAATATTGTATGAGCTCACGGATATGAATTAATACGCAAACCCATAGAGTTGGAATCTATAATATAAATACGATACTAGGTGACAGATTGGGGATAGAGAATGAGGACTTGCTTGATTTATATAGAATTTCTATCTGTCTTGGTTGTAAAGTTTTGGAAATGGATGGTGGGGATGGGGACACATTATTGCATGTGTAAGTTACAGCACTGAATTATATATGTGAATGTGGTTAAAACAGGAAATTTTAGGTCATATACGTTACTATAATAAAAATTAAAAGATTTAACATTGGACGTTATGACACCATAATCCTATTGTATTGATAGGCTATAGTTAATCTTACAACTATAATAATGTTGCTTCATGAATTATAATAAATGCATGACACTAATACAATGTGTTAAATATTGGGTGGGGGAAAAAATACACCTAGTGTAAATTATAGACTATAGTTAATTGTACTATTTTCACCTTTTTCATTTGTTACAAAGGTACCACACTATTGCAAAGTGTTAATAATACTGGGGTATATAGTAATGCTTTATTTTTACATAAATATTCTGTAAACCTACTGTAATTAAATAAAATTTCAGAAAAGGTCAAAAAAAAATTTACAGGCTGAAAAACTGACAAGTCTGCACTTTTATATCAGCTCGTCTGGAGTTTATATCAACCCAAACTTCCAAAACAGACCTGAGATGTCAACAGAAGGATCCGAACAGGACTGGGACACTGTCCTTAGTTATTTTATCAAGGCTTTCGCATGGAGAGATTGGTAGGAAATACTGGCCCTGGAGTATAGTACTTTGTTTATAAGTAGAGCTTGTTTGCATCCTAATATGCTGTCATATAAACTGCATCCATTCCTCACTGTAGATTCAGCCATTCTCAAATCATTATCGGTGATCTCGCAGAGTTCCACATTAAAAGAACCACTCCAGGAAAGAAAATGTTTGCAGAGACTGGGGCCGCAGCCCCTGCTGCTCTCTTGCTAATAGTTAGCAGGTAGACCCAACTGACAATTGCTCTGGAAACTGGTAATTAAAAGAAAGACTATGGAAGCAGCACGAACCTCTTGGAAATGTTTCATTCCTGTTTGACTATTCCAGAGGTTAAAGAAGTAACATTTATAAACCTACAATGTTGAATATAAGGTTTGTCATGAAACACACACTTATTTACCAAAACAAAAAATATGCTTGAGAACCTAATTCTTCCAAATAGAAGCCAAACATTAAAATGCATGCCTGGCCATTATTCTTCTGAAAGTTTGTAAGATGCTGGAAAGAACAGTACAGATGTCAGAGACCATTTTGTACGTGAATGACTGCTAGCCAAAATAAAATATTCCACATGTTTCCAAAATTTACTTCATTTTAGGAAAACTGCAATAGTATGTATGTCTATATTCCTTGTTTTCCTTTACGAAAAATTCATGTTTTCCAAGACTAAATTCAAGTGTTTTAGCCTCATGCTTCTCGTTGGTTGTTGACACATTCTCATGAGTCCCCTGCACACCTTCAAAGTGGAAGCCTTGGAGAAAGAGGCTTTGTTTTGTTTTATGCAAAGCCCTTTGACTCCTGTAATATGCAGTTCACACCTTTAGAGTCAGATAAATGACAAAAATCATTGTTAGAGGCAATAACACATTCAGATGTGAAGTTTTACAGCAACCACCCTTTTCCTTCAGCTGCTAAAATCATTACATTTCTGACAATGGTGGATTAGTAGAACTGTACATCTCTGCTCTATTTACTTAATTTCCGAATTGACCGGAACGTGCTTTTAATGTGGAAATCGTATTATGGTGTTCAAATATCTCATGCTCTGAACAAGATTATTAGCTGTAGAAACCAAATGGGATTTTATCCATTGTCATCATTCTCTGCTTTCCTTGGCATGTCCATCTCATCCATTGGCAAATCAAATTTGATGTCAGAATCTGCTCCAAAACGCCAACAACATGCTTTGTAATTGCAAAACTAACACCTATGAATAATAAAATTGCAAACAAGCAGAGCAAAATCAAAACCTCAAGATGATTATTTTTTAATGATCATATTACTTCCTGATAGTATGCAAAGCATAAGGCATTATCTTTCTCTGGATTAAGTCCTACTGAATATCTGAGGCCCAGAACCAGGAGGGCAGAGCCAACATTTTTCCCATACATACAATAGTAGCTCATATCTTGGGAAGCAGGAAGTTGGATGAGAGAAAAGGATTCCTTGCTCACTCCCTATCTTCCCCCCAAACAGTTTTAAGCTAATATATGAAAGACATGAGAAATTAAATGGCCTTTGCCTCCAATGCTGGTTCAGGGTATAAAACAGAATGCCAGTTCTAATCCTACCATTAATCTGTAGGACTATTTACATATATTTAAAAATCTATATCGATTTAAGTTTATCCTAGAACCATGAGATGTTAGAGACCAACTAATAATCTAATTCCCTCATTTTTAGGTGATGAAACCAAAGGACTTTTCACCTAAGAGACTAAGCCAGCACCAATCTCCTTGATTCTATGCAACTTGCTTAAGCTCAAACCTGCCCAGTGTTGCATAGGAGGTCTCCAAAACCATCTTAGGATTCACTAGTGGTCTTGGTCCCCAACTACCTGCCCTGACCCAATTTGAGCTCCACGACTCAACCCTCTTACGATCCATTGCCCTTTCCTCTTATCTCACTGCCTCCAACTCCAACGGCAGAACTATTTTCCTTTAAGTTGCTCTGTTAAATTGCAAATGCCCTGGGAGGTAGAATGTCTTATTTTAAAATGTCTACCATTTATTGGATATTTTTTATGCTCCAGGCACTATAACAGGCATGCTGCAAACACACTTATATTTAATCTTCACAAGGCTATGCAACTGGCATCATTATACAGATGGGGAAGCCAAAAATCAGAGAATGCAATTAACTTGCTCCAGGTTACACCACCGTTAAGTGGTACCAGCAGGGCTGGGACCTCCCTTTCTCTCGGGCTCTTAACCACTGTGTGTACTGCCTGTGGTTTCCTCCTAAAGCATTATTTGGTCATCCATTTTTCAATACACGTTGTTCAACATCAAATACATGCCGGTGGCAGTGCTAGAAGAGCGGAGAATCAGAGATGAAAGAACTTGGGGCCACAGGGCCAATGGTGATTCTTGAGATCCTGAGCTACCATTATTCCCCAGAGCAGCAACTCTGGTACCCAGTCTGGAAATATCATGGAGTTTACAAAGGGGCAGATGCCTGGACGAATTGGACCTGGCCTGAACAGGGCATTTTTCTAAGTCTCCAAATTCTCAGGCGGATCTACAAATGCCAAGTATTTCTCTCTGAACATCCTTCCAGCCTTAGTTGGTATTCCCACTACAGTTCCTTGATTTAAAGAAGCTGCAGGCTCTTTTTGCCTGGATCTGTAAATCTAAGGAAAGCGTGGGGTTTTTCACCCCTGCATACCTTGACAGGATGTTCAGCAATCTCTGTTTTTATTTGTTATGTGCTTGCACGCTGTGGGTGCTTTATAACTCATTAATGTTCACAGAATTTCGTTCTCTGCTTCCCCGCCTCCTCTCTCGTCTGTTCTGGCCCTGGTATTTGAACACTGGGCTCATGCTTTCTTTTTTTAAATTAATTCTGCAATCAGCTCATTTACTGACCTTGCTCACCCATAGGTTTGGGGTTTCCTGTTTTGTTGGGTTTTTTTCTTTTTAGTTTCTCTCTTCAACAAAGCATTTGAAGACAGGGTTCAGGATTATGGCACTGCATCAGGCTGCTGGCACTTGCACGTAGAGTGCGTTTCACTTTCTGTGTGCTAGTCCCTCCGCCTCTCAGTCTCCTCGGACGGGTCAAGTGTTTTGTAATGGACTGCACAAGCCCAGGCGGGGAGCGGTGCCTGGCCTCTGGTTCTGACTTCTCATTTGAGTTTCCACATGTGTCTTAAGTGGGTTCCTTGAACTTGGGGAAAAAAAACAGCAATCAGAGCAACTAAATATCCATGAGATACAAGCAAAGCAAAACAGCTAAACTCTATGAAGATGAATTGTGTTTTTTTTTTTAAAAAAAAAAAAGAGTCAGATGATTTACTCATAGCAAGAAATTAAAAAGTTGAATAGAAAAGGCACAGTGAAGTATGAAAAGGAAATGCTGACAGCTAAATGACCCATCAAGTAAAGGAGAGAGAACCCTCCTGCCAGGGCTGGACGAGGGAGCCTTCATGCTAGAGCTGGCATTTAAATCCAGAAGGCCCTGGGTCTGCCTTCAGATCGTTACTGTGGTTCCCGTAATGTTCTCAGTTCTTTCTTTATGGCAATAAATGTTTGGGTGCAATCAGCCAGAGGCTTTTTGATCGTGAGCACATTTTCACAAAGCAGAAAGAAGTAAACATGGTATTGCTGCCTATTTCAAGACCTCGACGTGGTTGTTTTCGGAAGGGGCTGTCCACCCTGGAGACGGGCTTCCCACGTGAAAGGGTGTTCAGCACTTCCTGGGACCACCTTTATAAATCAACTGCAAAATTCAAATATAATTCTGTCACTCAAAAGAAAAGGGGAGAGTGTAATGGCTCTAGAGGCTTCTCTATGCATAAAGCTGAAACTAGCAAACAGTCATTTTCTTTCTTAGCAAACGACTCTGGTAATCAAGGGAAACTACTAATAACCCTTTGCAGAGGGCAGGATAGACTGTTCCCAAACACAGTGAGAGGAATCGTAGCGAGCAGATCGAAACCCAGGCAGATCCTTACAGAGAGAGCTCTGCCAAGAGCAAAATCTCCCATAAGGAAAAAACAAACCTGGAGAAGTCAAAACCCCTGAGAGCGTCCCAAGGCCTGAATCTGCCTGACGCGTTCGATGCAGTACCCTTTTGTGAAAACTTGCTTGTGTTCCAATTTTTTACAAAAGCAGATATTCAGCTGATCCATCCTTTTTTAAAGCAGGCATTTTAATGACTGTATTTGCCAAAGATTCTTAAGCAGGGGTTGGCAGATTTATACTGTAAAGGGCCAAAGAGTAAATATTTGGGGCTTTACCACCCATTCGGTCTCTGTGGCAACTACTCAGCTCTGTTGTAGAGAGAAAGTCATATACAACAGTAACAAATGAGCGTGGCTGCGTCCCAGTAAAACTGTCTCTACAGAAGCGGGCAGTGGGCCACATCTGGCCAGGGGGCTGGGGGTTGGGGCGGGGCTGTGGTTTGTTGTCCCCCACTCTTGAGGAAAGCGGCAGGCTCTGGTTTAAGGTAACAGGGTATGTCACAGAGCAAGCCGACAGCTTCCTCTCCCCAGGGTAGGGATTTCCTTGTACCTGATGTGAACTGTGCCCCCCCCAGGAAGATGAGCTCAGCCTTGGGGGCAAACAGCCCATTCTGGAAGTCTAGACTTGACTTCCTGAGCCTCCCGATGACACATCCCAGCATCATTTAGCTTCTTGCTCATCGACAATGAGTCACTGCTTGATATTCAAGACTCCCTACTTCAGTGGCGATATTGAAAGCCCACTAATATTAGTCACTGCAAGACGCTGCCCCTAAAACTGGAAGAGGAAATTGCTCGCAGTTATAATTGCAGCTTGGGAACAAAATGACTGCATAGCGAGTGGACTTCAGTGCTGCCATTGGTCTACCACAAACGGGGATGGCCCTTCGCAGGGCGGTGGCCTCCACGACAGGCCGGTGACTAGAGCCCTGCACTGAGGGTACCCAGCAGAGGGGCCTCACAATTTAGAGCCAAGGCCTGGGGCTTTGGACACGGGTAGACCTGCGTCCTAACCCCGGCCCTGCCATTTGCTGCCCTTGGAACCTGGACAGGGCATTCAGCTCCCTGAGTTCATTTCCCTGTTGGCAGAAGGATACCAGGATCCCTGCCCCCAGTCCAGCCCCAATTGCTTCAAGGGATCTCTGGACAGGAATTAGGGTGTTGGGGAAGACGGTGGCTGCATTGGGTAACGGCCAGACCCTGCTCTGCCTGCTGCCCAGCGCTCCTCACACATAGATTTTGAGCCCGGAACTGGCCACTTTGAGACTCAAGAGCTCTGATTCCCCACGGCACCTCCACTTCCACTCCCTGGGTGCACCTCTGCTGTGACCCGCAGAGGGGGCCCCCCTGGGCCAAATGCAGCCGGTCTCACGCGCTCGGTTCAGCAAGGGAAATTCTAAAGGCCAGACACTGATGCTGAGCATGTTGGACCCCAGCCTTCCCGTACCCTTTTCTACCTTCAGTTCTTAGGGCAAAACTCACCACGGGCACCTCGAGATAGACAAACAGGCGGGGAGACGTTGCAGCCTCGGGGAGGGAGTGGCCTCTCTGGCCTCCTGAATTCTCACCTTCCCCTCACGCTCCCCTCCGGGGGTCTGCAGAAAGGCGGCCCACCTTGCCATCCACTCCCCACCCCCTTTTCCCCACGACAAGCCATTTTTCCCATAAGAAGGTTTTCCTCCTCAGCCAAGATGTCCCTTTTCTTGGCTTTTTTCCATCTCTGCTGATTAGTTCTCTGAGTGCTCAAAAAAGAAAAAAAAAAATCATTTTCCTTCCTGCCGTGGTGCTGGGCCTTTGCAGTAGTCAGAGGCCTGAGATAGGCCCAGAGAACGAAGCGGCATGTAACAAAAATATCCTGTAGAGAAGAAAATGCAATTTAAATGGGGTGAAAGGGGGTCTGCCAACCCTGTTCCTGGTTGATAAAACTAAATTTTGTCAAAGTACCCACTTCTTACCCAATTACTTTCTATGATTTGCATGATTCCCTGTCAAAATCCCGATTGTTTTTAATGGGGTAGTATTTTGCTTTATATACCCTGATAAATTGACTGTAAAGTCCACATGGATGAATAAACAGATGAAAACAGTTAAACAAAGTTTTTATAAGAAAAATGAATGGATGTATGATTTACCTAATACCCTTCATTTTAAAACTGCGATACTGACATATGAAATAAAAATGGAAAGCCGATCAGTAAAAATTGCTTCACAATGAAATAGATGCCACTGTACCTATAATAAAGGATAAAGGCCTAAATTAAGAACTACCTCCTACAGGAAACCTTTCTGGATTATCTCACTTCTATATTAAATGTCCCTCTTTGGTAATAATATAGTATTCTGTAAATGCTTCTTTTTTATATATATATTGAAGTATGAAAGACATACAGTAGACTGTAAGACCAAAAGGTGAATCTCAATGAATTTGTACAAGGTAAACTTATCCATGTAACTAGCACCCAGATGAAGGAAGAGAACATCAGCAGAACCCTGGAAGCCCCTTAGTCACTCCCAGGGCAGCCCCATTCCCAGCCCCAAGGTCTCAGACAGGCACCATTTCCCTGACTTCTAACACCAGAGGTTGGGTTTACCTGTTTTTGAGCTTTCTATGAATGGGCTCACATCATGCATGCCCTTTTCTGCCTGGCTTCTTTGGCTCACACTTTTTGTAAGCTTTTTCTCTGTAGTTCTCATTGCCATACTGTACTCCAATGTGTGAATGCACCATAATAATATTTTTCCAACCTATTATGAATGGGTACTCGTCTTGTTTGCACGTGGGGACTATGGGCTGCCACAAACATTCTCGGACACGTCTTTTGATTGAATGCGGTGCACATTTCCACTGGGCGTACGCCTGGTAGTAGAGGTACTAGGTCATAAGCATGAGTTCATTTGGCCTTGGTAGGCAATGCCAAACAGCTCTTCAGAGTGGCTGCTCCAACTTCACACCCACCCACAGTGTGTGAGTGTCCTTTGCTCCACATCCTCAACACTTAGAATTGCCTGTTTTATTTTAGTCATTCTAATGGGTTTTCTAAACTTACATGTAAAAGTACACCATCACGCTTTTTCTCTTTCCTTGTCTATCTCCCACACAAGTCTGTAGGCATCCATTCCACATACTAAGAAACCAAAGCCCAGAGAAAATAAGAAATATGCCCAAGGTCACAAGCTTGTAAATAGCTTTTACAGCATCAAAGTCCCTGATGGATGATGTTCTTAGAATCTGAGGACAGACTCCCTTCTTGTAAAATGGTTGAAAAAGCTGCTTTCAGATCATCAATGCAACCTGCTCATACAGCGAGAGAGGCATTCTGACACACGCACGCACGTGTGACTCTGTGTGTGTGTGTGTGTGTGCGCTCACATCCAGCATTTCTAAATGGAAGGTTTAATTTGGAAGCACACTGCTGTTAGTTAAATGATCCTGCAACCAACAGCCACACATTTCTCCCTTATCTCCCTTTAGTTAAATGTTTTGAAATGAGTTTCAAGTGGGGATGGTTCAACTGACAGCTCTTCATTTCACCTGGTTTCTGCAAATGCCATTTGTGGGAATGTTTTATGGTTCTGTTAATTGCCCACATCCAGAGGTTATTTTATTGTTTCTAGAAAAATAGAGTTATAAATATAAATATTCTGAGGCAGTGAATTTCTTCTGTGAACTAAAATTAGGCATTCTTCCTATATGAATCTATACACATATTTTAAATTTCGCATCACTTCAGTTATCACCAATATCCCAAAATTGTTTCAGGCACAGGTCTATCTGTGGAAGAACTAAGGGAGAGTCTGGGCTTTCAGAGCAGACTGGAAAGCCAACAGATGTGCGTTTGAATCCTCACACCAACATTCAGACAACTTCCCTGGGCCTCAGTTTTCTCATTCCTAAATGGAGGTTATAAGTGCAGCTCTCGACTAATGTTGTTATGGGACCATATAAAATATTGGATAAAAGACCTGAAAATAAGCAATGATGATTGAGAGCCGAGGAATTCAGAACAGCATGAAGGCAAAACTCTGATGTCCTGGAGCCTTCTACCTCCGTGGAGATTCTGACGTCACAAGTTCCCAGCTGGGTCCCTTGGGCAGGTCACTCAGTCCCTCTGTGCCTCCATTTTCATGCCTGTAAAATGGGTAGCAATAGCAGGGATTTCATGGTGTTGTAAAGATTGAATGAGATAGACCCTAAAACCTGCTCAGAACTGAACTTGACACATAGTTGAGTGAATAAAAAAATGTTAGCTGCACACAGGTGTGGGCTTGTTCCAGGCATGATCATTTACATGTCTTCATGACTTACAGGGTTAAAATAAAGCTGATCTCCTTTGCTGCATGTCATGTGTCCCAACTCAGCCAGCACGCTTCCAATCTAATTGTTTGTTTGTGTTTTTTTGTCATGCTCCTTGAAATGGAAAACAAATGCCTTAATTATGAATAAAAATGTGATGTTTCTCTTCTAGGTCTATAAAAAAAATTTTTTTTTTCCTGAAGAGAAAACATAACTCTTCAGCCCTCCTAGCAAATCCCAGCCTGCGAGTCTGGCAGGGCCCAGCAAGGGGCTTTGGCGCTGGTTGAAAACCACGGCGTGCTGCACAGCAGCCCCGCTCACAGTGGGGCTGCGGCACCTCGGACACGGCTGGAGCAGCTCAACACTCAGACACAGATCGATGCCACCCAGTCAAGGCCACAAGGCACCAGTTCTCAAGGACACGTGGCCACCATGTCACCGGCCAGCTCCAGGATGGTCACCATGTCACCACCCAGCCCCAGGACAGGCACTGCGACTCGGGCAAGCGGGCACAGCAGACCTAGATGCAAGCCCCAGCTCCACCATCAACAAAGACCAGACTCAGGACAGGTAGTTTTATGGGTTTATCATTAGTAAAATGGAGATCAGAATAGTTACCTCTGAGATAACTATGAAGAATAAATGAGATAAGGTAGTTTATAGGAGGCACTTCTGTCAGCAGCTGGCACACAGCAGCTATTATTATGACTTTCAGAACTGCAGCACTAAAATATCCAGACCACTCCACAAATAACTTGTCCAGGAGAAAGGAAGGAAATGGAAGGTCCTGCAAAGAGCCTGGACTGTGTCTTCCCTCCTGCTCTTTGGAGTTCAGAAGCAATTGGCTTTTTCAGCTCCAAAAGGCCTCACCTTACCAGAGGCTCGGTCAGTTCAGGCTGAGGCACAGGCAGAGCGCAAGCCCCTTTCTGAGCACGCCTTTCACCTTCGCTTACAAACAGGCTAGCTTTCTTTTGTACAGAAGTTTGCTAGAAATGTCAAGAAGCCACCAACACACATCAATATTCTAACCTTTTTCAGCCATTTCCCGTAGAGCTACAGGCTCCAGAAACACAGTGTTACTTCCAAGGGTGCCACAGGCAATAGCTTATTAAATGCTTTGTCACAGCATAAGAAGGGTCACCAACTTCCCGACCCGTAATATTTTCATCCCTGCTGTCCCACACCTAGCAACTGCCCAGTAAGCCAATATCACACATTTGGGGGTTTTACAGCACTGTCTCATTTCTAGTATTAATTCCGTATTTAAAAGGATGAGGTTTCAGCTGCTCTGAGAGAGGCCCAGTATACGAGGGACTGGAGTCAGATAGCCTTGGTCGGAATTTAGACTTCATCATTTACTACTGAGTGACCTTGGATGCAGTACTTAGCAATCTGAGCCCCAGTTTCTTCATTTGTATAATGGAGGTGATCATAACAGTACCTCCTCAAGGAGTTGTTGCAAGTATTAAATGAGTTCATGTATGTAAAGTACTTAGGGCTAGGCATGTGATAAGTTCCAGGCTTGCAACAAATGTAGCGCTCAATACTATTAAACATCATGTGCTGGGCATGTGCTGGGCATCATGCTAGTTATTGCGAGGATCGGGGGTTATAGGCTGTACACTGCCTCTGGTCTCATAGACACCAGAGGGACTTGGATAGAAGCTGAGATACATAACATACAATTACACAGGTAATTATTTATACTGCAAGAATGAAAAAGGCTTTGAAGGAGGTATCTCAGATTGTTTGCATCCTTGTTAAACTGGGGCCTCTGAATTGAAGGAAGCATTACTGTGATGATCTAATGAACACAGAACCAACATGTGCAACATTCTCCACATAAAATAAATCTAGAAAAAGTCAACTCTGCTCACTGATTGCACTTTATATAACGCCTTAAAGTAGTGTGCATGGCATTTTCATATCTGCATGAGGCAACACGGCCTTGTGATTGAGAACAGTCTCACCAATCAGATGACCTGGGATCAAACTCCCACTCACCACTGAACAGCTCTGTGACCTTGTACAGTATCTACACCTCTCTGTGCTTCAGTTTCCTCATTTGTAAAATGGGTCAAATTGGTCAATACTACAAGTCACTTACAGCTGTCTTTAGCACATAGTAGGCCCTCAATAAACAGGAACTCTCATTATTCTCTCTCACATTTGAACTTATTGCTTCTATTTTACAAAGGAGGAAAGTGAGACTCGAAGGAATAAGCCAGTAATTTGCAAAACTGGAATGTGAACCCATGTTTCCTGGCTCTCCCCTATTTCTGGTGGCTGTTAGCAAAAAGATGTTCTTTTCAGAAAATCAACATAAAGAGGGCATAGGTTAAAGTGTCGCATGAAGAAGGAAAGTATTGTGACATATAGCTGAGTAAAATAGCAAAAATAGATAAAAGAAGAAAAAGGTTGTATTTTGAAAGGCAAATAAGGAGAAAACCAGCTGGCTTAGAATGAGAGGGGTTAAGAATATTTTCCTGCATAATTAAATCTCTAAAGATTTGGTTGGAGTAAAATAGTTTACATCAGGTTAAAACAAAAGACCAGGGTGGTGCAACGGTGGCCGAGTGGCAGAATTCTTGCCTGCCATGCCAGAGACCTGGGTTCAATTCACGGAGCCTGCCCATGCCAGAAAAAAAAAAAGAAATGAAAAGACAGTTTATTAAAAAAAAAAAAAAAAAAACCACATTAACAATTGCACAAGCTTACATGCAGTACTTTATCCACAAAACAATATTAATAAGTCAATTTTAGAGAGTCTGAACAGACAGTCACTGTAAGATAAAAGAAACAGGACATTTAAGGGGGCAAGACATTGAATGGCGTATACCCCAAAAATCTGCATTTATTCTATCACCAGCACTTACCTAGGAATTATGATTACTAAATGTAGCAACATTTTGAATCAGGATAACTTTCTTTCAGTCATTTCAGTTTTTGTAAGTTTACCACAATTTCAAAATTTTTGGAGAATTCAAATAAATGTATTTCATTCTGATTGGAAATTGTTCCCTATTTGTTCAAAGTGCTTGGAGCCTGCCCCCTAAATCTAAAGCGTGACCATCATTTTGATCACCTTATCCCTAATTTTTGTATCAGGAAGTTAAACAGGAGAGCTGCTTGAAATCAAGAGCAGATGACAAGGACAGAGGCTTCTAGAATCCATCTGAGGAAGAGCCCATCACCTGGCGTCAGTTCCATATCTGCTGAAACAGAACAAAGGAGGGGACGTTTCCTGCATCACAGCCCACCCACTTGCTGGTCCACAGGTGGGACGGAGTGCGGCTGCCCCAGCCTATGCCCATCATTTCATCTTCAAACGCGTTTGCCCTGAGAGGCAGAATGTTCTAGATGTCATCAGAGCCCCCAAAGAGACTTCAGAGCCTCCAGTTCAACGGATAACAAGTCGCGAAGAGACACTGTCCTTTGCAAATGACAATGAATTTTTCATCTCGGGCTTTTGATGTGTAAGGACATATATTTAGAAGGAAAAGCTTTTATTACTGTTCATCAAAGAAAAGAGGCTTTTCTTTAAAAGGGAAATTTATCAGGAGTTTCTTCGGGACGAACGGTGTGACCCGGGCCTTTGTCCCTGGAGAAGAGTCTCTGCGGCGATGGCAAGGACAGCGGGCATCTCGGTGGCGGCCCCGCCATGGGCCCGGGCAGTGCCCCAGAGAGGCTGCAGCCCGCGCAGGTGCCAGGAAGGCTGCCCCTCGCCTCGCATTTCCGTGCCGCCGCCTGGTCCCCCGGGGGTCGCTGCTCTGCTCTGAGCTTTGGAAACGCGCCATCCTGCTTGCTGACGACAGAACGCGAGCAGGGGTCTCAGCTATGAGCAGTGGCCATGGTTAGCCAAAGCACCTGGTCTGGAAAGCTCCAAATTCACTAACGGAGACAGTCAAAGAAGGCCGTTCAGACAAACTGCTATTCGTCCTGGTTTTGACTTTAGAAAAAGTGGAAGTTGAAAATATGTGTGTGGTGCGGGGGGATTCATGGAAATCCATCATTATAAAAAGCTCCATTGCGAAGGGGAAATTTTTAGCTACAATTCTGCACTTTACAAGGTCTACTTTCTTTGGCATTATGTTACTGTTGTGTCATGTAGAAGGGGATGTGTGTGTGTGTGTGTGTGTATTTCACCCTTGTGAGCTCTGTTGATTGACACTGCTGCTCTACCTTCTCTAAAGGAAATTAGGTCGGGCTCAGTGCAGCTGACGGGCTCGTTTCCCAGGTGAAAGCTGATCCTCGGGCTCTCTGGCCGCAGTACATTTACCCATCTGCTTTGGCCTCAAAGATTTGGTGAAAATGAAAACATTGAGGAGCATCTCTTTTCAGGCAGCCCTCACTTGTGAAGTGTTCACTTCAGTGGCACCATAATGCCGTGCCCCTCGGTGTGCCATCTTATTGTGAGACTTAACCAAAGGCAAAAAGGGAATGAGGATGTCTGGCTCAGGTGCAGGCGCCCCTTTGTTGGCGTGTGCTCCTGGGGCCGGGGACTGGTCTACGGTAGCAGGAGCTTATGCACAAAGGGGCGCCTGCCCTGACTCTGGCCTTCAGAATAAATTTCTGTTTTAAGGCATCAGGTGTGTTGTGATTTGTTATGGCAGCCCTAGAAAACGAATATGGGTGTGTTGTCCCAAGATCTAGGCTTGGGGGCAATAATAGGGAACCTGTCGGGCAGTTGTCTAAAGACATGCCTTCCGGTCCATTGTAACCAGCAAAAAAAAAATCCAATATTTGCCTCCACCTGAGTGCTACGTTAATTTCTCAGGAGGTTTTTAACTCAGAGGAGAATCAGGGGGTATGATATGAAGAATCCCCTTCACCTCCAACAAGATAGACCAATCTGGGAGCGAGTGGCCAGCCTGTGTTTAGGTCCGCGTCTGTGCCGTGGGTGTAGTTGTGTATGACCCCAGAGCTACCCAGGCTTGCTGATAAGTCCTAACAGCTCTCCTGGGCTGGCTCCTCGGCATTTTCACTGCTGCTTCTGGACCCTCATTGCCTCTCCCCGACTTCTGCCACCCCCTCCACACCCGGGCTCTAGTCTCGGGCCCCCTGCAACCCAGCCCACATGGAAGGTTTTGACTTCTTTTCAGGGAATGTCCACGTCATTGCTGAATGTTCCTCCTCCCCCAACTGAACGCCAGCACTGCCAAAAAGCTCTTCAATATTTGTCCCAGCTAGGGACATCAGGAGTGTAGAGGTGATTGTCCCTCCATCCTGTACCTCACTTCGTTTATCCCCAGCAAACTGAACAGCGCACAGAAGAGCTGACCACAGGGGTAAAGCACCACTCTCTTGGCCCCCCACCAACCTTAGTTGCCTCGTTGTCCCAGTACTGCAGCCTTGCCTCACCAATTTGACTCTAAGGGTTAAAGCAGGGCTATTGTCATTCAACAGAGCCCCAAACACAAGTGAACTATAGAAATTGGAGAGCTGTGCCAATCTTAACTAACTCTGCAGGGGAAAAAAAAGATGCTCTGAGCTTGACACATAACAGAATCAATATAAAAGCCTATAATTTGTTGTCTATTTAAGGGAATTTTAAGAGTAAAGTCTAACTTTCCATGAATGTAGGTATATATGCCCATCCTTGGAAAGCAACCCCTGCTTAAAGACATGACGCTATAGGGTCTCCTCCATGTGCCCAAGCTAATCTGCCCTTCGTTCAGTGCCCAGTTGCAGTCCAATTGATTTCCCCATGCTGCCTCTGCCCTCTGAGCCCTCAGTGACTCTCCTGCCTGTGGCTAACTTGATGTCCATTTCATTCTCAGGCATGCAACTGATGCAATCTCGTGTCATTGCCCATCTGGTTGCAGGTGGTGCAGGCACACGTGGCCAATCTCTCCGATGGGATTATAAGGGCCTTATCTCCCAGTCTTTGCATTCCTAGCATCCACCCAAAGCAAACATAGGATGTGAATGAAAGAATAACAAATGTGGTCCTTTAGAAAGACCCCAAAGCCAAGGTGCCAAGAAAAATGTTTGCATGTTCTGTCTGCCTAGAAAGTGCTTATTGGTCCTTGATGATTCAGAACACAAGCTGGCTCCTCTCGGGTGTAGATGGAGCACACACAGCTCTCAGCGCCAGCCAGACCGGGATCCAGGATCTTCTGTGCCACACCTGCTAAATGACTTTAATAGGAAGATGTCACTGAGCCTTGGTTAAGCAGAAATACTGTAACCCACGTTAAAAGAGCCAGAATAAAACAAAATAACAAAGAGGCAGTGCCTACAGCAGGGTAGGCATGGAATAAATGGTAACCATTACAATTACTCGTCAATGTGCTTTCCTTTTTGCTCCCACTGCACTGTGCACAGTCACCACTGCAGTGCTCGTTCCCCGGACTGTGAATATGTGAACCCATGTGCGTCTCCTCCACTAAATGGGAACCGTCACAAGCAGGGGTTACCTCACCTTTATGAGCACTAACTTCCTGGGAGCTTTGTGCTGGGGCCTTTATAAACATTTCGCCTTTAATTCTCACAAGCTACCATTATCTGCATTTTAAGCATGAGAAAATGGATCCTTGGAGGGCCTAGGAAACCTGCTCCAGTTCTCACAGGTACCAGTGGAGCTATCTTGGCGTCCACGTCTCCCCAAATCCAAGTCCAGACGCTTCATCACCGCACATGTTAGGGCCACGATTTTCTTAGCATCCTTGTATCACTCGTCCAATACTTTACTTGCATATAAGTGGCATGAATAAACATTTACAAAGTGATTATTTAATAAAAAGGGGATTTTGATTCCCTATAAATGAATGTGTATATTCTGCCTTAAGATAATCCTACATCTGGTCCACTGCCTAAGACAAAGATGTGCTCAATAAATAATGAATGGACTGCAAGGCATAAGTGACTGTTTCAGAAAAGGGCCTAAAATTGACCAGCTTCCCGTTTCAAAGGAGACCCATGTTTAGTACACGAAGGAAAATCCTCCCACAGATCCTGAGGGAGGCTGTGCATTGCCGGCTTATTTGCAGAGGCCGGAAGTTGGAGAGTCATCACTAGACAGATGTCCGTTCTGTTGCTGGGACAGCCATCAGAAGAACAGATCGTAAGTGGATGGCGGAACCTGAGTACATCTAAAAGGCAGACTTCTGAGTCAAAGAATAAGAAACGAAGTTGGATTTATAACAATGCCAGTTCTACAATGTCTTTGATAGAAATTAAAAATGCATGTCCAAAGAGCATGGCACAATGAGATCTAGTGATGAGGAGCAGGGACTGACGGCAGACCCCAACTGCTCACACGTAAACCCACCTTCACCACCTCCAACCTGTGTGACCTCAGGTTGGTCGCTCAACCTCTGTACACCTCAGTTCTCTCATCTCAGAAAATAATCTGGCACAAAGTGCATTCTACACGAGTATTATTTTTTATTATTACTGCTTTTATTATTATTACATTTTGTAAAAGCATATACAAAAAATACACATATTAAACACATTAGAATGACTTCTATAGGGAATGGTGTGGAGATGGGGATAAAAAGGAATAAGTAGGGCGGGTTTGATTCCCGGTGCCTGCTCATGTGAAAAAAAAAGGAATAAATAAACCAACAAGAGGATCCTTGCACAAAACAATGATGATAATTTACCATGGACAAAGACTTATGATTAATTCAATCCTCTTCTATTTACATTTTTAAAAATCACTGGAATTGACTAATCAAACTATTATCAACTATTTGCCTTACTGAATTGGTGATTGATTATTTGCAAGTTGCATTTGTAGTTGATTCAATTTAGTTCAAAGGTCAAAAAACTCACCTCAAAATTAGAATTGACTTATACTTAAGATAGGACCAAGCTAAGTCCACCCAAGCCCCAACATCAGCCGGCACAACACTGGATAACAAAAGAACATGCCTTTATTAAGTACATAATCTATGTAAGACACAGACTGGCTACTAAGAAATAGAAGCAAGTTGTTTCACATGTACTTTAAAATACAAAATGCTAAGTTTTAAAGACAAGAGAAGTGGTGCCGACAGCATGCGTCGGAAGTCCGTCTGATGCTTCTTCCAGTTGGGAAACTAGGAAAGACCTCACGGAGGAAGTGGGCAGCACAGCCACCCCAACCGTCGCTTGCCCAGCCTCTAATGGAGCTCCTTATTAAGATCCGAGTAAGTCACAAATACGCTAAGAGGTGCAGGGAAGGGAAGACCGTGCTGAAATGGTTCTGACCCACCTTAGCCTCCAGGTTAGCAAACTCCCCATGACGTCCGGCACCACACTTATAAGACAGGCCCCTTGGAGAAGGTGAGCCAGCTACTGTACCCTGGAGGGTAGATTCACACGGCAGGGATTATTCCTCCAGTGAGTGGGAAAAAAAGGTTTTGATACCAATTGCTTTGGGATCTTCTCAAAGCACTAATTAATTGCTAAACAATCAGCAATAAGACACAAATGCAAGTGATATGATGTTGTGCACAGGGTCCGATTTTGTTAATGTCTACCTTACATCAAACATCAAACTGTATGGATGATTTTTTACACTACCACGAGCCAGTCCAAAATCCAGTCCAAAGAGAGGTGATCCCAATTCTCTGTCATTACTCTCATTAGGAATCTTAGCAGTTCCAGACCTCCATGGCTCAGAACGATGCAAAAGTTTAGAATACACAAACTTCTGTGTGCCGACATTATCTATTTATTTTTCATTAGTGAATATCATGAAGTCAAGGGTTTGACTTTCCCGGCCTTTGTGTTGAAAACCATTAGGCTTGGTTGTTTTCCTTCCTTATTTTGATGAGATGACGTCTCTAAAATAAGGTCCTGTGAGGAACTCCCACTCCTTTAGGGCCTTAAAATGGTCAAATCATGTCCCGTTAAAGTCATGTCTTTCAAGACTACATCAATAATTAAATAATTATTTGAACTGGGTTTTGCTGCAAGTGATCAAAAACCCAAGAAACAGTAGAAAGACAGAAGTGTGTTCTCTCTCCAACAAATGGCAGCTGCAGTGCAGATGTGGTAGCCACAGTCAGCAAGGACCCAGGATCCCCAAAATGAGAGCCCACCCTGGGGTTCAAATGGTTCCAGCCATCACATCCACATTCCAGGCAGCAGAGGGGGAAAGGAAAGGGAGAGAGCAAGGACCTTTCCTTAAGAAAACATCCAGGTAGTCACACACCTCATTCCCCTTGCAGCTCATTGTCCAGAATTTAATACATAGCTTCAAGGGAGGCTGGGAAATGTAGTCATTATTCCAATGGGGAATAATGGGGCCATCAAACAAATAGGGATTCTGTTACACATCAGATGAAAAGAAGAGTGCATTTCAGAGGGCAATCAGAGGATTTGGCCACCCTGTGTCTGGGTAGCAATGTCTATTAGTTTTTTCCCTAATAGACTCATTCCCTATCTTGGGAAAACGATTCTAGATTAATGTGCAGTTCACAAATGTTGCTATCTGTCTCTCTAGAAGAATAAAACAGGAAAATAATATTAGAATATTTCCATTGTTCAAGAAATACTAGGCATTGTGCCCGAGCTGTTCCATTTGTTCACATCCAGTTTTCACAGCAAGGTGTCATCCCTTTTTTGGAAACTGAAGTTCATAGTATCAATGTGTGAAATAGGAGCATTTAAATTTAGAGCCCCACCCAGTTTTCTCCCCTATAAATGTATTTAACTAAATTATTCTCCTTCTTATAATCCATCAACATCCCCTATTCAATTCTCTTGAGACCAACGCTCTTTTTATATGAAGCACCGGTAAATGTATCAGAATTCTGCACTGCGTCTGTGGAAAACTGATTGCCTATGTTTGGGTTGCAGAACAAATTTTTGAATCCTCATTTTAAGTCATGAATTCGTGTTCTTCCTTCCCCCTTAAGTGCCTAGATGCTTTAGTTTCCCGCGTGCTATTAAGAAGGAGTACATAATGGCTTGCTCTAGTGCCGCCTAACCCTGGGACGCAGCCAGTATGATGCCATGCCTTCCTCTTTCCTCTCCACTCGAGAGTATATAGCACTGGAATTTCAAGGCAATTTAACTCATAATTATAGCAGAAAATACTTATTGAGTGTTTAATATGTGCCAGTGTTGTAGAAATGATCTACGGAGCAGAGTGGATTGCTATTATTATCTCCATTTTACGGATAAAAACACAAGGATGTAAAAAGGCTAAGTAACTTGCCCTCATAATTAAAATTTAAAAGAGCTGGGACTTGAACTCGCTTCCCTCTACCCAAAAGAGCTTATCCTCTTAGCCAGCCCCTCCACCAGGGGCCAGCTGAGGTGTTAGGAATACAGTAGACAAGTCAGAGTCAATCCTTGTCCTCAAAGACTTCAAGTCCAGTGAGGTCAGCAGGGACGTGCCTTTGGTTGCACTGCCCTTCATGAGTGCCAAGTCAGGTGAAGCCCCAATTGCTGTTGGAACCAAAAAGGGGAATAGCTAATTTCATGCTCAGAATGCAAGGCCTTGTGTTGCCGCCTACCTTCTATATATGTAGACTGTCTCTCTACCCAAGGGCCAGCATCTCACACACCTTTGTATTCTTATTCCCGAGCACAATTTCCAACACACAGGAAGCGGCAGAAAGAGGTCTGCGCTGCAGAGCCACTCTCCACAACCCAGAACGAAGAGCAGTTCCCTGGCAAGTAAGGCAATTTAGGACCAAACCCCATATGCTTTAGCTGAGATTTGTACTTTACTTGCCCAGATTTATACTGATTTCATTTTTCACCTAGTTGTACTCAAAGATACATGAAGCAGTTGGACAGAAAACTCCCAGAATGAGAAGCAGCCAGACTGATTTTAATCCCTGGAGAAGCTCTGGATGGGGAAGGGGGTGGAGTGGGGTTTTTTGTTTTGTTTTTTGTTTTGCTTTTTTGCATGGGCAGGCACCAGGAAACGAACCCGGGTCTCCATGGCAGGCGAGAATTCTGCCTGCTGAGCCACCATGGCCCATCCTGGGGGGTGGGGGGGGGTGGGGGTTGAGCAGTGGAGAGACCTGCATTGCTCAGGAGTAAAGTTGTTTTCTTTTCCAAAAATACCTGCCAAGTCTCTAAAACCCCCCTCTCCAGAAGCACAGAAATGAAGGCATTGTCCAATCGACCAAAAAGAGACATCTGAAAAACACCACTGAGATAGCAAATAGGAACAGAAGTTGTAGAAGTAAAATTGATTAATTGATGAAGTCACAGTGCTTTAAGTCTGCACTATGAGCAATTTCAGAGGGACTGAGAATTCTCTGCAATTGGAATATCAGCCCTAATACCAAAACAAAACAAAAACAAAAACAAGAGACATTCACACATGAACCCATGTAAATCAGCATGGAAAGCAGATCAGCAGGGACACGAAAAGTCACCAGCACAGCCCACGGGAAATACACGGTGAGCAGGATAACACGCTTTGGAAGCGAGCGCAGGATAAAGGGCCTGCCCTCTGAGGTTCAGATGACACGGGCAGGCGCCGCTCCACCACTCAGTAGTTGTGTGACTTGCACCAAGTTGCTTGACTTCTATTTTTTTTGCATGGGCAGGCACCATGAGCCACCGTGGCCCACCCTGCTTGACTTCTTTAACTCTCGGTTTCCTCATCTGAAAAATGGAGAAGCCAAATCAGGTCTTGATGAGGATTAAAATTAAAATGAAATGCTTAGCACAGTGTCTGAAACACGGAAAATAGGCAATTAATGTAAGCAGCTATTGACATCATCGTGACTAGTATCTTTTTATCTAGTACGTGATCAGGAACTTAATCAGATAAAGGGGATAAAATTCCAAAGGACACCATCTCAGTGAAAATCCCATGGAAAGATTTAATAGGACACAAAGAATGTATCGGGTGTTCTCTATGACAGCGGCAAAGGATAACTAGGAAAAAGGATGCGAACCCCCCACCCCAGAGAGGACGCCACCAGAGAGCTGCCTTTAATATCTTGTGTTTGATTGATAATTAATCTGCCTGAGAGTAAATTTACTTTAGACAGAGTTGCATAGCAGCAATATGAAAAAGTGTACAGGAAAGATTAAAATAATCTGCATACTTGTGAGAAGAGACAGCAAAAGAATGCAGCATAATAGAAATCTTCACAACATCCTCTGATATAGGCGCTATAATTATGCCCGTTTTATAGATAAGAAAACTGAGGCAGAGTATGTTAGCAATATGGTGGTCACAGTCAGGATCCAGAGAGAAAATATAGCCCCTAAGTAGAAATTTATAGGGAGAAAAAACAAAAAAAGATGGAGCTAGGATGATTCCCTTAAGAACACACCACAGAAAGATAGGTGCTTAATTATAGATGAAACGAGAGTTGCGAAAAAAAGTTTATAACCACCAAGTATGTATTCAGAATTGTCCCATATTATGAAATGCCAGCACCTTCCACTTTGGCATTCAGAGAAGCATTGTATTTAGTTCTATTTTCTTCCCACTTTTTGCATTATTTCTTTGAAACGTTATTCATTTTCCAATGGGAGAAGCTGCATGAAAGAGGCAGATTATTCTGTTTTCACCAGGCTCTGACCATCCTGTCTCTCCTGTCTGCTCAGCCCCGGAGGTCCCAACCAACACCAGGGCAGGCTTTGGTTCAAAGAGACTGAGATTGTAAGCAAAGAAGAGGAGCACCCACTAAAAATGTTTTGTTGATTTAACAAGGCAGTTTGTACCTTGTGGAATGTACAGGTTGGTAATTACCTGCATTTCTTCCCTTTTTATGGAGTACATTCCTGGTGTGGTGGTTTGTTTTATGTTTTATGATAGGTGCTATAGATACTGCGTTTGATTATGGATTTCATTAAGCCTTAAATCTGTGCCTCTACCAGAGGGAATGAATATTCTAGGCTTGGCACATAGTGCCCTCTCCTGGATGAAGTGAAGTCTTCTTTCTAATTTGCAAAGCTTGAAGATAACGAAATGGATGATTTCAAAAAAAGGGGGGGGGGGAGGCTCTATCAGCCCCATGTGGTGGGAAATGCTGTCTCAGTATCTCACCTGGGACAAGAGAGGGGTCACCTACACCCAGGACGGTTGGCAAGACTGACGCCCAATCTTGTTCCAGTGAAGGGTGAGAGGGCCCTGGAATTCTATGGTTATAAAGGAAAAAGGAAAAAGGAAAACACACACACACACACACACACACACACACGCCAAGGGAGAGGGTGCTCACTAAGTGTATTCAGAAGTCCAAGGGAAGATGTCAGATATGGAATACTTAGCATGCCCTCAGACATTAGATCCTGGCAAGCAGGAGAAGTTCATCTCCTGGATTTGTTTAGTTCCCATCAAAGCAACTGAGTCAGAAAGCATGAAGATTGCAGTTTATGAAGAAAAGGGTCCGCCAACTACAGCTCTCACCAAACTCCAGCTTACCACCTGTTTTTATAAATAAAGTTTTATTGGGACACAGCCATGTCCACTCATTTATGTCATCTGGGGGCTATTTTCAGGCTACAAACGTAGAGTTGAGTAGTTGCAACACAGACCTCATGGTCTACACAACCTAAAATATTTACTCACTGGCCCTTCAAAAAAAATGCGTGAACCCCTGCTCTAAGATGGTGGAACAGCATCCAGGCTGGACCACAGTGGACACAGGGCAGGAAAATGAAATCAGTTTGGATTGTTTCAAACCGCTGAGATTCTGAAGTGGTTTCACCACCTAGCATGTCTGAGCCCAAGCTGACAGATACACCTGGTGAAGGGTCTCTGACAAAAATAGAAATGGAGAAAGTATATCCAGAATCTAAAACACCTTGAAAGGAGCTCTCCAAACGTTAATGATATGGCTAAATATGCAAATTCAATGTCACTGCCGTTGTTCTTTCAGCCAGGTAGGGAATAAGCATATTCCCCACATGCAAATGAGGCTATTTATCAGTTAAGCCAGACAATAGCGTGATGTTTTTCCTCTAAATTCAAAACGAATTAATTTCCGTATCTAAGGAAGGCCAGCCAGCTTTAATCAGACATTAGTTTGTTTTATGAGAGGGGTGAAGAGACTCATTACAGTAAATCCCAGGCACAGGTTGATCAATTCCCCAAACTAGAATGCTCATAAAACCAGAACCACACTTCCGGTTGCCTTCCGCACTTTTGAATCACTGAGCCAGGGGCAGCTGCCTGATTTGTGACCTTCAGCTGTCAACCAGCCCTCGTAGATCATTTCCACCTAATAGAGCCTTAAAATTGTCATCATTTTCTTTACTTCAACATTTGAAAGAAACATTAAAGATGGATCCACCACTGGGTTGGCTATTTTGCAACTTCCCCCAGCTGGTTAAGAAGGAAGTCATTGAAAATAAATGGCGCTTTCCTGGACATCTTAAACAGTGGCAATCACAGCAATTTCAGCAGCACAGAGGGGAGGAGAGGGAAAGGGAGGGGAAGAGAAGACTAAATGTATCCGGCTCTCAGCAATGCAGTTCACCCCTAAGGGACCAGTGTAAAGCTTCACACGATTGAAAGTTGTAACCACCTAATAGCTAGTCAGGGGCTTAGAGGAAAGGAGCACTCCCTCCCCTTGTTTCCCATTAGCATGGACATCACATCTGGCTAAATTGAATTCCACCTCTGTGTACCAAGGCCGGATACTGAAGACCAAAGAGCCATGGTTCTGTTGACCCACTAGCAGTTTAGAGGCAGTTCCCCCAGACCCCAGGCAAAAGTGACAACACCTACACAACGTCACTGCAGATAAATAGGGGGCTTCAAACAGAAAGGCATTTGTGGACCTAGGGACCAATTCATCTGAAACTGAGGTTGGGACAGAGAAGTTGGCATGAAAGATGAGCTGAGTCTCAGGGATCAGCCTCCAGGCATTTTGTAAAGCAGTTGGCTCCCCCTGATGTTATGTATCTGTGTGGCTGAAGAATGCTTCATCCAAATTCAGCAGTTAGATGGAAATTCAACTAACTAATACAGAACTCCACACTCCCTCAGGCTGTGACAAGTGTTCTCTACAGGACGAAAAACTAAGGAGAAACAAGGGAAGGGTTCTTTCTTTTACTGTTAGTGCCAACCTTCTCTGTGAGCCTGTCTGATTCCGTCCAGTCTACCCAGAACGATAAGTAGGAATGAGCTTCCCAAGTCCTGCAGGGCAGGCAGGAGCCAGGAGAACAGAAACACTGCTTGGCTGACCCAGTTGAACCAGGCCCAGCATTTCTGGTTTTGTCAATCGCCTGGACTTGCTTGTTATGGTCACAGATGACTTCTAATAGGGGAGCTGCTGGGCACGCTGGAAAACAGGAAGTTCAAAATGGCCTCACTGAGTCAAAGGTGAGATGCAAAACCACCCAGAGATGAAGGTTAATAGAGAGCCCCTCCTGCATCTTGATTTAAGGGAGGAAGAATAAAACCACCCAGGTACTGCAGCAGGCAGGCCTTGCCCTCTTTCTGGTTTGGCTGTGCTCTCTGTGAAAAATCCCCAACCCCCTCTCCTTGCAGGCAAGTGAGATAAGGCACATTTCCTGGGATAGAAACCCCTCCCCTAGCCTTCAGGAACTGGTGAAGATGCACATAGGCAAGAGAAGACATTCCTGGGGTGGGGGCCCCTCAACGGTTCAGCTCTGGGCCATTCTCAACTTAAATCAGCCAATTGTTTACCTTGTCTTTAACATGTCAAAGAGTCTATAAAAGCTAAGGTTGCCTTTTGTTCGGTGCTCAGACTTTCGGAGGCTACTCGGCTGAGCCCTATAGCCATAGCAAATAAAACCTGCTTCCTGAAACTACGGATCCTTAGTCTCAGCCTGTTCTAACTTTGTGAAATGTTCCTGAAGGCCTGTGGCCTTGTTCCTGGTTTTCGCGCTACTGTACAAACCACATGTGAAACTGCTGGCCACGAGAGGAAGATCTGGCAATCTTAGTGGACAAGTCCCTTGAGTCAGCAATGTAACAGAAGTGCTAAACAAGAATATAACAGACAGAAACTATGAGATAACCCTCATAGATTCACACATTCTTTTATCCAGCACACTCTACTGACTGCCTTCTATGTGTAGGGCTCTGGACCTAGGGCAGAAGTGGAAAAACTATAGCCTGTGAACCAAATCTGGCCTATTACCTGTTTAGTAACAGCCCTTGAGCTAAGAATGACGTGTACCTTTTTAAACATTAAATGTAAAAAGAGTATTTGTCTTTCAGAGAGAACAGTTGCTCAAAATGTTGAGGACATTACCTCTTGGCCTGCCAAGTCTAAAATATTTATTATCTAGCCCTTTTCAGAAAAAAAATGCAGGTCCTTCATCTAGGGGTCCAAAGCTGAAAAAGGAATGGTCCTTGCCTTTAAGGAACTCACAGCCTGGTGTGAACTATGTAATCGGGGTCTCAGTGCTTTGTCTTTTCCCGGATTCACAATTTATAAGCAAGCTAGAAAATTTGAGGAAAGCTCATGAAAAGCTGTAAAGATTAATAGAATAATGGAAGCAGAATTTCTGAGAAAAGCTATAGGAATTTAGATTATTTATCCTAAAGAAAAAGAGTCTATGGAGAGACTTAAGAATAGTCTTCAAATATTTGAGGGAATATTATTAAGCGAAAGGCTTTCCATTATGGACATAAAGATTAATAGAACTTAGGCTAAAAAAAATGTATTATAGAGATGGAAGCATTTCCTGGAAAGCTTTTAAACTTCTACCATGAATTGAGAAATCCAAGTTTTTTAAGGCTTTCAACCCAGCATGTCTTCTCTTCCAGGTGGGAGCACTAAGTGTTGCCCCAGTGTTGTCCAAGGTGAAGGTGGAGGGTGGACTTGCTGCCCACTAGCCCTCTGATTCTTCCATACAGAAACTGAGGCTTTTGAGAAGGAGAAAAGCATCTTCCCTCTCTGGACCCCAGTTTCTTCTTCTTGTAAAATGAAAGTGTTGGATCCCATGTTCTTTAAAATCCTTCCAGCCTGATGTGCCCTGAGTCTGATCTTTGGACCAAAACCTTGATATGGTTCAGCAGTCTAGGAAATCAAAGCAGCTTAAATTGATTCATCTCACAAGGGAAGAGATGGGAGATGCTATTTCATACTTGATGTGAGTAGAGAAATTGAGACTCAATGTTTGCTTTAATTCAAAGATAAGCATGAGTTGAAAAAAAATAGAATATGTTCACTGGAGGAAAAAAAAAACAAAGCAAATTTGAATAGATGACCAAAGACTCTAAAAGAAAAAAAAATGGGGAAATGTCAGGGAAGTATATAGCACAAAAGACATAAACGAGGTCACAGAAATAAGGGCCTGAGCTCCACACTCAGCATCAAGGCAGGGGGGTGAGGCTCCTCTTACAAAGATGTGCATTCTTAGATTGTATTCAGAATCGAAATCCAACTGTATGCTCTTCCCAAGACAGACACCTAAAACCAAATGCCCACACGTGTAAAAATGAAAGGGTTTCGTAAGGAACTTGGTCAAGGATGTATAAGCTGCCATGTTTAGGGATGAAGTGTGTGAGGCCTGCAACTTACCATGAAATTCCTCAGAAAAGGTAACATTGACTGATGGATGGATAGAAGGAGGGTAGAGAGATAAGTGAAAAAGTTAAATATAGGAAAATATTAATTGTAGAAACTAGGAGGTAGGAATGGGTTTTTACTGAACAACACTTTCAACTTTTCTTTATGTTTGAAATTTTTCATAATAAAACACTGAGGAAAAAGATTAAGGGTTGGGCACAAATAAACCAACCTAGTGCATAGAGTAAGATTTCATTTTTCTTAACTATACAGATACCTAAGGATTTCATTTTTCTTAACTATACAGATACCTAAAAGAAAAAAGTAAAGGTTTCTGAAAGGAGTGATGGCTTGAACTAGCTAGAGTCTGGTTTACTTGGACTTTTCCAGTCTGCTCTTTCCATGACCTTGATAAGTCCAAGGGCTGCACCAAGAAGCCATCTTATTTAGATGTGATCTATTTCTCTGTTTCAGTGTGACCATCCCTTACCTACTAGGGAGGATCATTTAAAAGCATGGTTTAAAGGCAGTTTTTAGGAACTGCCATTAGTGAAGACTTCTTTCTATGCTTTGATTTATTTAGAGAATTCTCCATTAGTAGGAGGACATTGAACATAAAGTCAGATAAGTGTGACATCATCCCAGTTCCATCACATTATTGTCATGAGTATGTGATTGAACACTGGTCTTAGGTTCAGAGAGATAAGATTGGATATATCATATGCTGTTCAGCATGCTCTAACTCGCTGTGTCCGCTGCCGTGTCCCAAAGCACCTTAACAACTTAACATGTTGGAAACAGAACACCTGGCTTTTCATCTCAAACATGCTTCTCCCACAGCTTCTCCATCTCAAACGAGCAGGTTGCTCAGGCCATAACCCTGCATGCCAACTCTTTTTCCTGTCCTTCTCTCATACCCCACGTATGATGCAAATCCTTAAACTTCAAAATATACCTAGAATGTTATTGGCTTCACCACCTCCAAAGCTACCCCTCTGGTTCCAACCACCACTGCCTGTCTTCAGGACTAATGCAACAGCCTTTGAACTGGTCTCCTGGTTTCCAACCTCAACCCCCTCTAGTTGACTCTCAATGCTATAGCCTGAGTGAGCGTTTAAATTTATTTATCTGATCAAGTCATTCCCTCTGCTCAAAACTTTGGTGGCTCCTAACTCGATCAGAGTTAAGCCAAAAGCTCTTCGGTGGTTCACACGGTCCCCTCACTGGTCTGTCTGTGACCCCCTTCCTGTCCCACTCTCCCCCTCCCTCACCCGGCTCCAGCCACACTGGCCTCCTTGCTGTTCCTTGAGCTTGTCAAGCTCACATCAATTCCAGAGTAGGTACGACTCTCTCTACCTGGAACTCTCTTCCCCTCGGTGTCCATGTGCCCCCCTCCCCCTCCTATCCTGCAGACCTCTGCAAAAATACCACCTCAGCTGTCTGCCCATGTGAAATGGCAGCACCCCCCAAACCCACATCCCATTTCATCCTTAACCTGCACTTAGCCGTCCCTAGCACTTCTCTTTCTCCAGCATATTACACACTTACTTGCTTCTTTATTATCTGCATTCCCCACACCTAGTATGTAAACTCTAAGAGGCCACCATCTTTGTTTCTGTCACTACTGTGTGTTCAAAACTAGAACAGAACCTGGTACTTAGTTTCTCCTCAATAATTTTCTGTCAAAAGAATAGAAAGCACTATATACACAGGATGTCATATTATTACAATTTACATAACTTGGCAAAAGGAGAACCTTTTTTAAAATCCCCAGTTCATTTCTTCCTCAACATATCCCCTTTGCTACATGGAAAGGAGACTCTTCCTTTACCATCAACAGATAAGCTGCTGCCAAATTTGGCCATGCGCTATGCAGAGGTTTTATTCTAACAGCATGTTCTGCAGGAGAAACCCATTGGAATGGCCAATCAAATGATGCCAGCAAAAACTAGCAGATGTCAAGGGGACAGGGGAACTTTGGCCTAGAGAAACTTGAGGTCGATGACAGCACTTCTACTGCATGTTACCTTTAAAGACTTGCAGAGAAACAAGCACTGAACTAGGGACAGAAAAACCTGGCTTAATTGTGACGTCCTGCAACAATGCAGAAGGGGCCCCAGGTTGTGGGGGCTCTCTTGTGCACTGTAGGATGTTTAGCATCTTCCCTCACCTACACCCCCCTTCCCCGCCCCCCATTTTGACCACCACACTCTCTCCAGACGTTGCTAAATGTTCCAGGGGACTGAGAAGCATTGCTCCTACTCTTAGCTATGGGAACTGGGGTACGTCCATTAACCTCTGTGAGCCTTAATTTCCTCATCTGTAAAGTAGGAACAGTAATGTCTATCTCACAGGGTGCCTAACGGACGAAAAGAAAAAATTATAGAACTAGTACTTAGCAAAATTCCCTATATTATGATTAGTTATTTTAATACCTATTACTTTTTATTACTGACAACTTGAGCTTTTTATCTTGTTTCAATAAGTTACTTTGCTTATGCCACCGAAAATGGGCAAACTGCCTTTCTACAATCATAAAATTGAGCTTTTAAGTGCCTTATCAGGCTACAACTGCAACATACAAATTATCTCCAAATCCATTCCCCACTGGTTACCCCCTTTAAAGAGTATGCCTTTTAGAGAGTGTGTTTAAAGGCAGCCTACTCACCTATGGTTGGTTTTGCGGGCTGTTTCTCTACAGTAGGATTTACTGTGTCTTTCTTGGTAAATGTGATGACACCTGGGTGTGCTTTTATGGGAGATGAGGTGAGGCTGGGGGCAGCAGAGAATGTCTTTGGCTAGTTTCGGAAATGTCATTTCAGAATCACTACATTGGAAAAGTTCTAGACAGTTCAAAAGATGAGCTCAGGAAACAAATCCCTCACAACAAATAAGACAGAAAACCCACGTTTGCTCTTTGGAGGCAGAGGAAATAGCATTTGGCAAGGATTGTATCATAGAAACTATTAATAGCCCACTCTGCCAGTTTTTCAATCCCTTCAAGGCTAGACAACTAAATTGTGTAGTGGATGCTATCTATTAAGATATTAATGTATGTCTTGCTCACTCTGGGGTAAAGACTTAAATGGAGGGTAAGGGTCTAGAGGGGAGGGTATAATTGCCTTCATTTTGCAATTGAAGAGACTCAAAGAGATTTGGTAGCCTAAACAACGTCACATGGATAATAACTGATGACACCAACACTCAAACCTAAGTCAGCTACCTTTGGATCACAGTTCTTTTCATTCCACTGCACTGAAATACCTCCTCATTCTTGGAGCTCATTACTTGCCCCTCATTCTCTCACCACCTGCCCCAGAGGAAGCAATGGCAGGAAATATGCATGGGTTTTAAAAGGACCAGCACATTTACAAAAGGCAAAGCCAAAAAAGTTGAGAAATGAAGTTGGGTTCCTGATCAAACAGGCATTCAGTCCTTCCCTGCAGCTGCTCATGGTAAAAGAACACCAAGCAGGAAACTGAGTATCTGAGCCCACATGGGGAATAGTGCATTCTCACACAGAATAGTAGGCATGGAGAACCCTCACCTGCCAGGTCACCCAGGGGTGATGATCGAAGTCTGTACACCAGGTTCAGCAGAGAGACTACCTATTCAGAGCACATGCTGGCCTGCAGACCAGCTGCCAAACTGACCTGTTATGGATTGAGTTGTGTCCCCCTAAAAGACATATTCAAGTTCTTCAGACCTTGTGTCCTTTAAAGAGAGACAATGTGGACACAGAGACAGAGAGAACCAACCATGAAACAGAGGTAGAGATTGAATTCTGCCACCACAAGCCAAGAAACACCACAGCTTACCAGCCACCCACCAGAAACCAGGAGAGAGGTATGGGACCTGTGATGTTTGAAGCTGTGTGTACCCCCAGAAAAGATCATTTCTTGAAGCTAATCCATTCCTGTGGGTGTGGACCCAGTGTGAGTAGGATCTTTGGTGAGTAGGACCTTAAATTGAGATGTGACCCACCTCATTCAGGTGAGTCTTAATCCTCTTACTGGAGTTCCTTATAATAGGATCAAAGTCAGAGAGTAGACACAGAAAAAGCCCCCAGAGAAGCGCTGAGCGGGAGCCACCGAAGCCAGAAGGAAAAAGGAAATCTGGGACAGAAGGTAGAGACCAAGAGACGTCACCATGTGTCCTGGCCATGTGACAGAGGAGCTGAGGATTTCAGGGAGAAGGAATCTTGTAGACAGCTTGATCTGGATATTTTCACAGCCTCAGAACTGAACATTGTAAGCTAATAAATCCCCACTGTAAAAGCCAACCCGTTTCTGGTATATTGCATTTCGTCATCTTTAGCAAACCAAAAGAGAATTTATTCTCCCTTTTAAGTGGAGAATCACCTTGATATGACTTCACCTTGATATGACTTGCCATCACCTTGATATGACTTCTAGACTCCAGAAGTCTATGAGACAGTACACTTCTGTCTTTTAAGCCACTTAGTCCATGTCACTTTGTTACAGCAGCACTAGAAAACTAAGACACTTTAGTTGATTGATCATGGGGCTCTCGGGTTGGGGGGTGAGGAGTCTCCTGAGTGTGGGGATACCCAGAGAGGCTTGCAGGGACTATTTACTCGTAGAGAAAATTTGCAGGATTTTAACAACCTGCCCAGCTGTCCAGGTATATCCATCCAGACATTCAGCCCTGGCTCTATACTCCCAAGATGTGTGACCTTGCAAAATTCCTTAAACCTTCCAAACTTTCCTTTCCATTTATCTATAAAGAGAAGTGATGTAACAGTGCTTACTACTAAGGTTTGTTGTGAGAATTAAATGAGATCCGGGATACACCGTTTCTGGAATATATTAGAGGCACAATCCTAGTTATCATTATTATTATTAACAGAGAAAGCTGGAAATTATTATTAAAGGAGAAAGCTGGAAATAGAAATCAATAATCAACATATTAACAAAAATGAGCCCTATTCTCTTAGGGTGACTATTTCCTGAGGTCATAGAAACACAGGGTGGTCTGCCCGTCACGGAATCATGTCTTCCAACCCTGGAAATTAAGACAATTCCTTTTTGGTCCTATTCTTGGTACTGGCTGTCCCCAAATGAAATGCAAAGGATGACCCCTCTGTAAACAGGGTGCTTTGTGGAACCAGTCATGATTCATTCTGTTCCCAGCAGTGGCTGAGTCCCCAGGCCCACATACCAAGTTTTTAACTTCAGAGACCCAACCTTCCTAGGTCCCAGCTCCGAACACTGTGTCCCTGTGCCTGGACACGAGTCACCAGCTCTGACCATATTCCCTGGCTTTCCACTGCCCACTGCCAGCTTGATAGGAATTCATCCTCTTCACGTCTGTGTGAGCATCGGCCCAGCATGTTTTCCAAGCCTTGGATCCTAAGCAGACCCTGGATAAAGAGGTTCAAATCCCATTTGCTCCTCCCCTGGACTGAGCTCTTTGTGGAGGATCTTTGAGACTCCCATCCCGACATGCCAGTCCTGATGTGCCCCATCACTGCATAACTTAGACTCCAGGCAGTACATCACAGCAGTTCTGAGCATCTGCAATGGAGTCGCACCAAGGAGAGTTCAAACCCCAGTCCCACTTTATAACTTTGTGGTCTTGTACAATTCCTCACTGAGAAAAACTATAAAATACCTCCCAGAGTTGTTATAAGAATTGAAAGAGGAAAGGAGTCTTAGTTCCAGAGTTGGCATACAGAAGCATTTAATAAGTCAGCCTTATTTTTGATGGAAAGGGGCCTCCACTGTAGCACACCTCAGCCCACTTGTTGATGTCTGGTCATTCTCTACCTTTTTAAACTAGACCCTTAAAAAAACTACTTAGAGATTACTCATCATTCTAGATTGCTGCTCAGTCTCTCATGGTCTCTCAGTCAGAATAATTCAAAATAATTATGCAAAATAATTCAAGTTTGCACATGCATTGCTGTTTACTGATTGTTCTATTTGTTTACAACTTCATTCCTTCAACTCGTATTTAGTGAGCATCTCCAACGTGCCAAGCGCTGGGCCATGGGCTGAGATGCACAGAAGTAAACAAGAGAGACGTCGTACCTGCCCTCAAGGAGGTTTCAGTCTAGTGTTTCATCAACCTGAATCGGAAGACCATCTGTCCAGGAAAACATCTTACTTACCCAGAACAATGTCTAGCACAGGGCTAGGTTGTGAAATAATTCTTTTGTTAGTACTTCTCCATGTTTTCCAATATTTTAAATAGGAACAAATTACTCCTATCACTTCAAAAGTTCATTAAAATTGAAAAATTGTGCCGAACCACAGACAGGTGCACAGAGGTAACTTGTCATGAATCCCCTTCTGAAGTAGGGGTTCCTGCCATTTTTCTCAGCCTGAACCACACAATATCCCAAAATAAAATACTATGTTTAAAAACAAGCCAAGGGCAGGCAACGGTGGCTCAGAGGCCGAGTTCTCACCTGCCATTCGGAGACCTAGGTTCAATTCCCGGAGCCTGCCCATGCCAAAAAAATTTCCTGTGGACATTTAGAACAGATACAAGTTACTTTTTCAACATCCTTTAAACAAGAAAAGACACCAATCGCTAGAGTCTGTCTTTTTGAAGCAAAGAAACTTCTCTCTTGGGAGTTGCTTCATATGACGCCACTCGGTTTTAAAGGGTCGTAGATAAGTCTTCAATTTGGTGAAGTTTAGAGATTAATAATACCTTAGGGAAAGAGTGCTGAAAGGTAGGCAGGTCTTGTCACAGTGAAAGAAAAGATTCTTTCCTGCTTTGCTGTGATTAGCTGCATAAATTGTAGTGCGAGTTCCAGTGCTAAATGAATTAGTATGCATCCCACCCAGAGTTCTTTATTTGTTGAAGTAAAATGCTTACAATCTTTGCTTGGGGGAGAAAAGGAGGGTTTGTCATTGAATGAATATAAATTAATCAGTACTTTATGGACAGAACCCATAATTTTAAAGCAGCAAAAAAAAGGCGAGGCATTTATCAGAGTTCCACTCAACAAGCCCTCTCTGTCACTGCTAATAAATCTTTTATGAAATGGGGTTTTGCAATCTTTGCAGGAACGGCTTGCACCCCCACCCCCATTGGTTCCCCACCCCCCACCCCCACTCACCTTTCCTTTTAAGAAAAAATAATTTGACAGTCATCGCTGATGTGTTCTCCTCCCTTCCCTATTTGAATTTCCTGTACTCCGAAAAACTCTGAGGCTGATTTTTTTTTACTCTTTTTTTTTTTCCAAACTGATAATTTCATGACCTCTTTCATCAGGAAAAATAATTCATATAGACATTCTCCCAGGAGATTTAAGGAAAGAGGCTGAGTTTCAGGCCTTTACATCTTCTTACCAGGTATAACATTCTGCTGGCCCTGCCAAACAATCCGTATTTGCAGATGGAGGGATACAGCCTACAGGCTAAAAGGGTTAGGAGACGGCTAAGAGGATAATTAAAGGATACAACCCTCCAATTCTGATGCTTATAATTTTCCTATAACTGCTTACAGAAGTGAGATTCAGCCGAATTATAAACAGCCTGCCAATAACCTCATGGTGCCCCGATTTAATTAGGATTTTATGCTCCCACTTGAAGGTTAGGTCCATTAGCTGTGCAATACGCCACTGGAAGTCTGGATTAAGATTTAAAGGGAACCCGAAATATGGGGTGGCATGTAGCCAGTTTCTAGCCGCTTAAACCATGCAAATGGACATGTGATCATTCTCCTCGAGGTTGGTAACTTTTTATTTTTAGCCACAAACCCGCAGGCCATCTCTCCTGGTTAGGGATGAGGCCTGATGGCCAGTCGAAAGCTTAAAAAGGTCCACGACTGAGAAACAAGTTGTTAAGAGGCTATTACGAAGGGTTGGCGGGAGGGGGGTAGGATGCAGGTAATGATTTTGCCATTAAGCCTCGGCTCCATTTTACAGCTTGGATTTATTTATAACAACAGGTGGTGGTATTTGTGGGGAATTGCTTGTTTTTTCATTTGAGAAGGGCAGCTCCATACATCTGCTGGAAGACGAAACAAAACCTTTTCCAAACACCGTTCCCTCGCTTTGTGCATCACCATTAGGAAGGAAGAATTTGTAGCAAAAGGCCACCCTGCCATTATTTCTTCCTGATGACACTCATTTAGCAGCCATTAAAATGCAAATAGAACTATGATTTTTAGATCACAAAATTAACATTAACGGTTGGATGATTGATTAAAGGTCATGGCAACGGTATAACTTAATTTCTTAGATAATTGTGTTCGGTTTTCTGCAGACTGTTTGGGTTTCTGAATTAATTTTATCTGTTGTTGAACACTGACAGGTGCCGTAATTGGCACATTCTCCTTTGGGCTCATTTCTTCCCGTGAACCGTGCCCTCTTCCCTTCCTTAAAGCCATTGCCTAAAATGCAGAAGAGAAAGTCAAACTGCCAGCTCACAGGTGGCAGGGGCGAGGGCACTGCAGGGGCTATTACACACCTGAAAACACCCCAGGAGAATCCCACTCCCGGGCTAACGAGTTTTCGCTCAAAGAGCTTCCTGCATCTGGCTCACGGTGGAATAAGATGACCCGTGGCCCTCCCCTGGGGCTGAGGCTGACCTTCTCGGACCTCCGTCTAAAGGATCCCATCCCAGGCACGTTTTTTCTTTAGTGGAGGCAACAAGCCATGGACAGAGGCAGCAATACTGCCCGGACTTTTCCTGTCACCTCTGGACTGAGAGTTCAGGCAGTGACCCAGGAAGCTGAAATGGGAAGTGGCCGTAGAGGGGTCTACCTGCTCTGCTTCTCAAGGGTCTAAAAAGTTAAATGTATATGGTGCTTACCTGGCAAGCTAAGTGCCTTCTTTAAACCCAGTAAATGCAGAGCTCGATATTGTAAGCCCAGAGTCCACAAGAAGAGCACCGTAGCACTGGGAGAGTTTAGTTGAACTTTACTGTGATGGTTATTATCTCTTGAAGTAACTGTTTAGGAAGTTTCAAAGAACTTTGTTTATCAGGGCGATTCTATTTTGCAAATTTCTATCCATCAGCTGAATTCTGGCTTAAATTATATGCTTTCATTCTCATGGGTTCTCAGACTAGTGCTCCTCAGATGACTTATAACTGACCAGTCCTGCCTCCTAAGAGTTTACAGTTTGGCTGGAGAGACCACAACCCAGCAAAGAAGTGAAGAGCCATGGAATGCAGCATATAAGACATTTACCAGTTGTAAGTTCCTTGAGGTAACAACAATATCTCAAGAGGCCTTAATTCAGCATAGTTATTCATTCAACAAACAGAGACTGAGCACCTACTAAGTGCCAGGCTCTGTTCCAGAGTCTAGGGCCTCTTAAGGAGAAAGGAGAATAAACAATAAGCAATATCTAAAAGTGGGCCGAGTGTTAAAAAGGGGAAACAAAGACGCTCTATGAGAGTTTATAGAAGTTAAGGAGCCATAGAACTCAGGGCTTTTGATCTTGAGTTCTGCAAGTGACACGTGAAGTCACTGTAGATTCCTCTGAAAGGAAAACATGATGAGAGACATTTTTTAGGAGGGCCGACTTCAAAGCGCAGGCCAGATGTTATGCTAAGCCCCGGGAACCACGACGATACATGGACTGTGTCATCACCCAGACTAAGTTTCCCATCTGGTAGCAGCCAGGGGAGAGTCTCATCACCCAGCTGCATGAAGCTGGTTGGGGTGCCTTCCTCTGCCCGCCTGTGCACCCCCCGAAGGCAGCGCCCCACATCCCTTAGTGCTGAGGGCAGGGTCTGTACCGCCAGGTAAGTGTTTGTTGAATGGGTAAATGAAGGAATGGTTTTATTAAAAACCCAAGCATACAAGCCCCAGCCAACAGGACTTCTGAAAACCCTCAAGAATACCCAGGGCTACCCTGAGGCTCTGTAATAGTTTCACGCACTCAGCCTATTTTTCAGAAGCTTAAAACTTCCAGATGGTTCCTAGGCCAGACAAATCCTGAAACCAGAAGCACCCATCTCTCCAAGAACATCCACCAGTGGCATCCTCCTGACCCATAATGCCGACACCCCTTTTCAACATGAAGAAGTTAGAATGGTCACTACCCAAATATTCCTGAAGATTGAGAGAAGGATCGAATGACAGGGAAGGGTTGCAACAGAGAAGACAGGATTTCACAAACGAATATGACCACTGAATCACCGTATTCATATTTCTCGTTAGCGTCTTAGAGCAGCTGGAAGGAAATACTTGGCATTGTGGAACTATAGCCCATACTATACCTTGAAATTTTCTCTATACCTGCTTGTTACACTATACTTTGAAATTCATCACTTTCCAGCACATATATTTCACAATAAAAAAAATATTGAAGATTAAAGAAAGCGCAAGCATAAAAAGCCAGCCCCAGGTCTGTGCTACTATGCGCCGCCCACCCCACCCACACCCTACATCCTTTCCTTAAACAAGTTTCCCCCACTAGGGCTGGTCTTTCATCAGCTTTGCCAAAACAAAAGGCAGCCTAAGCTTCCTCCTTCTGCACACGGGCTTCCACAGCGCCTCTCCCTGGGTGCGAATGCCCCGTCCCAACCCCCCACTGCCCGTACCGAGCCCAGATCCTCTAAAAACAAGGTCCCCTGCTTGACAAACACTAACTTGCTAACCAGGCTCAGTACAGAGAACATATTTCCAGGAGGAGGAATGTTCATTTCTTCTCATACAAAGAACAAAAATCAAAATGGTAAATCTAGAACTCTCCCTTGTGCATGCCCAGCCGGCACTGTCTCCTGCACTCTATAAATGCTCTATGACAGGTGTGCTGTACTCTACTCAGGCAACAGGAGACCGCTCATGACAGGCGTGCTGTACCTCTACTCAGACAGTAGGAGACCGCTCATGACAGGTGCACTGTACCTCTACTCAGGCAACAGGAGGCCGCTCATGACAGGCGTGCTGTACCTCTACTCAGACAGTAGGAGACCGCTCATGACAGGTGCGCTGGGCCTCTACTCAGGCAATACGAGACCACACTACGACAGGTGTGCTGTACCTCTACTCAGGTAATATGAGACTGCACTATGACAGATGCTCTGTACCTCTACTCAGGCAATGGGAGACTGAGGTGACCGCAGGGCCCAGCATGCTGCTGAAGTAAGGAGTACTGGTTGAAATGTTACTCCTCGGGGTACTTTGTGACACTGGAACTCAGTCAAATGGGGTTGAATGTTCCTTTATCTTTTAAACCAGCCCCAGTTCCAATCTGCAGCCTGCCTAGAGCATGCTGAATCTGTAAGGTGACCTGTAGATTTTCAACATGGGTTAGAGGTGCATGAAAAGGAAGCAGATCCTCTGGGCACGTCAGCAGCTCAATATATTCATTCACTCTCACGTGTGATAAACACGTTATATGAGAGGCACATAAAAAACTAGGGACAAGGCACCAATTTTGCAAAAACTTAAATCTAAGTAAGCAAATAGAAGTTAAACTGACTAGTTTTAATTTAAACACACATACGTCAGAGCCTCGTAAATTCCTGTGTAGAAAAAAAAAATCTCCAAGAAATGTTTTTCTTACTGCCTTTGGAGACCCCCTTAGCCTCATGCAGCCTCCAGGGGATGATGATCACAGCTTTATCTTGGGAGTAAATGAGAATCTAATTTTAGAAGTCCTCCTGGATGCTGACCTTTGTGTGGGGATCTGTCAACCTAAGACTTGGGGTCTTGGATGAGTTATTATAAATTAAAATCTAATACTCCTGCCTTCTCTATGACCCATTCAATTAGCCATGTCCAGCTTACGTATGCAATTCAGTCCCACAAAGTAGAATGCAAAACCTAGAACCAACAGCAACCCAAGGGTATAGGCAAATTTAATTAAGGCATAGCCACCAAATATTAGTCCTACTTGAATCTGCCCTCCCAAGTCTATTTCTAACTATTTCCCATGGAGTCATATCAAAATTTGTATTGGATATTAGCAGCCTGCCTCCTGACAGTTTAAAAAAATTTTACATTTTAGCATAGTTGATTTCCTCTAATACGCTTTCATCTATTGATAATCTTTGCCCTGAATCATATTATAAAATCCATAGAACAGAAAGAGTCTTTGATGTCACCTTCCCCAATTCCATCTGATTACAGACAAGAAACTGGGGCCTAAGAAAGCATGGCATTTTGAGAAATATGAATAAGTTAAAGGGGCAGAAACAAGACACTACAGAGACCTACTGTTAGCTCCTCTCAAGACCAAACTAGAAATGGTCCAAGAATAAAAGCCTACATTGTGTGACATTTTGGGTGTCCCATTGTGCCTGTTTGAAAGGATTTATGTGCCCTCCAAAAGCCACAATTAACCCTAATCCAATCTTGTGGAGGCAGCCTTTTCTCTTAATCCCTATCAATAATGTAGGTTGGAAACTCAATTAGGTTATCTCCACAGAGATGTGATCAGTTGTGTGTATGAACTTTTTTTTTTTTTCACATGGGCAGGCACTGGGAATCGAACCCGGGTCCTCTGGCATGGCAGGCGAGCATTCTTGCCTGCTGAGCCACCGTGGCCCGCCTGGGTATGAACTTTTGAATAGAGGGCGATGTGACTCCATCCATTCCAGGTGGGTCTTGATTACTTTACTGGAATCCTTTAGAAGAGGAAGCATTTTGGAGAAAGCGTCAGAACAACAGGACAGCAACAAAGCAGAGTCACAAGAACGACAACAACCAGACCCTGTGCAACAGGAGGCCTTTGAAGATGAAAAGGGAACAGATCCCCCAGGGAGCTTCATGAAACAAGACACCAGGAGAGGAAGCTAGCAGATGTCACCATGTTTGTCATGTGCCTTTCTGGTTGAGTGAGAAACCCTGAACTTCATTGGCCTTTCTAGAGTGAAGGTAACCTCTTGTTGCCTTAATTTGGACATTTTTATAGACTTGCTTTAATTGGGACATTTTCTCAGCCTTAGCCCTATAAACAAGTAACTTATTAAATTCCCCCTTTTAAAAACCATTCCATTTCTGGTATATTGCATTCTGGCAGCTAGCAAACTCAAAAACCCATTGTTCTAGTTTGCTAGCTGCCGGAATGCAATATATCAGAAACAGAATGGCTTTTAAAAGGGGGAATTTAATAAGTTGCTAGTTTACAGTTCTAAAAGATACCTTGGTTCAAGAAGGCTGATGAAGTTCAGGGTTTTTTTCTCAAGTGAGAAGGCACATGGTGAACATGGTGTCATCTGCTAGCTTTCTCTCCTGGCTTCCGGTTTCATGAAGCTGCCCAGGAGGCGTTTTCCTTCTTCATCTCCAAAGGTCGCTGGCTCATGGACTCTCTATTTCGTGGTGCTGCAGCATTCTCTGCTCTCTCCAAATCTCCCATTCTCCAAAATGTTTCCTCTTTTATAGGACTCCAGTAAACGAATCGAGACCCACACAAATGGATGGAGACACGTCATCATCTAATCTAGCTTAACAACCACTCTTGATTAAATCACATCTCCAGGGAGATGATCTGATTACAGTTTCAAACATACAGTACTGAATAGGGATTATTCTGCCTTTATGAAGTGGGATCTTGATTAAAACATGGCTTTTCTAGAGGACATGCATCCTTTCAAACCAGCACACCCATCAAAAGGTTAGCCTATGAAACAAGCCCAGCAATGCACTCAGAGCTCCCAAACAACCTCTCAGTGCATGCCTCTCTAATGTGCATGGAAAAACACGTAGTCATCACACATACGAACAGAATCACCAACATGGGACACATTAAGCAGACTAAAAGCAAAACAGAAGAAAAGGAACCTAAAGACAAGAGAAAATCCAAGAAGCAAAAGAAAATCTCAAACAATATGACCTCAGAGTGGTAAGATACTTTATACATAAAATAAGTTGCTATTGGGGGGATTTATTAAAGAACAAGAAAGAATCCTAAGATACTAAAACTGTGAAAACAAATAAAAAACTTAAGAGTTTGAGCAAAAAAAGCCAAAAGCCTTGCAGAAAGAAAACAAAAAGATGAAAATTAGACAATTGTCCATAGTCTATCCTCACATTGATTTATTTGCTTTAAAGTGCCAGGCTTAAAATAACTTCCTCCCAGAATTTTGGAGACATTACTCTATTTTCTTATTTATTTCTTATTTCTTATTTCTCATACCTCAAAAAAGGTCTGAGAATCCTAGGAGTCTCAGGTTTAGTTCAGAAAGTCTACCATGCAACCAACAGGAGTTCCAGGAATTTAGCACAGAGAACATGGAGGAGGACATGAAACAAGAGCATTTCCCAGGGTTGCAGGATGGAAGTCGGCCCGAGGGAGCTTCCTGAGTGCCCAACACCTCAGCACAGCCAGGGTGGGGTTAGAAGGCCAGCGATAAAGAGCAGATCCAGAAAGCTTTTGAGAAGCAAAGGTTTCATTGAAGAACCAGGAATCACAATGGCTCTAGACTTCTAGTCATCGAAAATAAGAAAATAATAGTGTAATGTCTCCAAAATTCTGGGAGGAAGTTATTTAAAGCCTGGCACTTGAAAGCAAATAAATCAATGTGGGGACAGACCGTGGGCACTTTTGCACACACAGGGCTCACGTGTATCTTTCATGCACCACCTTTTAGGAAGTTAATGAAGGTTTGGGCTTCTGCAAAGGGAGAGAAAACAAGGAAAAGGAAAACATGGGATTCAGGAAAGACACCCAACAGAGAAGAACAGTCAAGGGAAGCTCGAGGTGGAAAGCTGTGAAGCAGGGTAAGGAAGGAGCCAGCTAGACAGAAGGCTAGAAAGGGTGGTGCCGGGAGGAAAACAAACCAGGAACTGGTAGGTTATGTGGTGATTTGAGGAAAGGGAGGTACAGCTGGCTGTCTACACATCACCATTTCCCCCTTTCTCCTTGCCACCAAATTCGATTTGGGTTGCAGCTGCTCAGCTCCCAGACTGCAGCCAGTCCCAGGACCTAATGCAGCAGGCGACTGGTCCTCCCTATGAGCTGTAGGGGCAAGGCTTGGGGTGGGGGGGCGGGAAGGGGGTGAGTCTGGGAGGGGAATTCTAAGAACTAACTTGTCCCTGACAGAAGGAAGCACCAGCTGTTTCAGGTGATGGGTAATTTTGGTAGTGGAGGTGGGTGATGGTGGCACAACACCATGAATGTAATTAACACTTCTGAATTGCATACACAAAAGTGGTTTATTTTTTTAAAAAAGTGGTTAAAATGGGAAATGTTATATTGCATATATTACCACAATAAAAATTATAAGGGGGGGTGCACATATGCAACAGAAGTGGTTGAAATAATTAAATGCTTACTATCATTTATGAGGGTTTTCCTGGAACAGACTATTTTATTTTACTATTTTATTTTATTACCAATATCATGGGCACAAAATGGCATCTAAATGTGAAATGGCAATAATAAGAGCAACCACCTCACAGAACAACGTGTTTAGCAGAGGACCTGGCACACAGCAACCACTCCATGAACTTCAACTGTTACAATCCTTAGTTTTGTAGATCTGAGGATTGCCAGATCTCAGGAAGCAAGTACACCACCCGGAGCTCACTCAGAGGCAGTCAGTTCACGTGCTAGACACCAGAAATAAATGAAGAGACTCAGCATGCCTTGCTTAGTTGAGTCCTCAGTGCCAAGGAAATAAAGACTTTTGGAGAGAGAGAATGAAAGAGCGTGTATACTGTGGCATCGTTTGACAATACACTCTATGCCAGGCATTGTGGGAAACATTCCGTGGCAAATTCTACTAGTTGCGGTACCAGTAATTATTACTAGGTAACAAATTACCCCCCAAAACTTAGCAGCTTCCAACAATAACCATTTAATTATGCTCACTGATTCTGTGGGTCAGGAATTGGGGCGCCATGACAGTACCCCAGCTGGGAAGACTCCACAGCGGGGGCTGGAATCATCTGGGGTTTCTCTCACTCAGGTGTCCGGCCCTGGGGTGGGGAGGCAGAAGGACCAGCACAGCCAAGGAAAGCGCCTAGATGTGGCCTCCTCTCCTCACTTGGCTTCCTCCCAGCATGGTGGCCTTGGGGCACTCCCTACAGGGCATCTCACTGCCCCACTGCAAGCGTGCTGGCAAAGCAGCTGGAAGCTGCACGGCCTTTTACAACCAAGTCTTGAGGCCCAGCAGGCTGGCAGGAACTGCTGCCCCACAGCCGTTAGGGCCCAGGAAGCAAAATGTGTGCAGCTCCCTTTTACTCCAAGTAGCTGCAACTTGCCACTGCGCTGAGGCTGCCTTCCGCCCCGGCTGACTGAGCCCCAGGCAAAAGCTAAGGAAAAGTCCACATGTAACCACATTCTCACCCTTCTGAAATTAATCCCTCAGTGTAATTAAGCACATACACTCACACACACGGGTATAATACGCATCTTCGGCTCAATCTGGAAGTGTGCATCGAACAAATCCAAGACAGGAGCAGCAATCTCTTTGGGCCCCAGGCCTGGGGAGGAGCCGCTCAGCAGCCCCACAAAGGGACATTTCGCGTGACACACTGCCACCCAGCGGCCACGCGGGAAATTGCCGAGACCACGAAGCACGGTGTGGGTGCTGGCCGTCAAACACTCAGAAATGTTATGAACCAAATTTAATTTTTAATTTAATTTAATTGAGTTGGAGTGATGTGAAGTGGAGTTGATGAGCATAAATATACAAAGGGTATATCAGGAAAACTGCTAGGGTAAGACTCAGCTTCCGTGACCACTGTTCCTTCTAGGCTCCTTGCATTAAGGAGAAGGCTGGGGGCCACGAGAGAGTTTTGTGGGCAAAGATCTCAGAGAATCATGCTTTCGCACGCATCGAGTGATCAGATCAGATCAGATGATGATCAGATGTGGTCTGCTAGGTCTGCAGAATAATTCCTGTTTCTGACACTTTATAAAGAAACATTCAGCAAGGAAACACAGAGAT
The DNA here is from genome assembly GCF_023851605.1 of Tamandua tetradactyla. Lineage (NCBI taxonomy): Eukaryota > Metazoa > Chordata > Mammalia > Pilosa > Myrmecophagidae > Tamandua > Tamandua tetradactyla. The sequence goes on from NC_135333.1 coordinate 168,362,086, forward strand.
AAATGTTCACTTATTAACTAGGTATGAACTCAAACATTAATAATCAAACCGCAGCGGAAGCAGCTTCCCAGCCGCCATCAGTTGAAGCGCCCCTTCCTTCCTGCGCAGCTGCACGTCCAGCATCCTAATCCCACCCTGGGCCTTTCCACTTGGTGCGGCCACGTGAGGTTAAAGACCTCTCTCCCCGCAGGCTGGGAACTTTCAGAGGAGGCTAGCCCCATGCACATCACATAATAGATGAGGGATGGACAGAGGAAGGGGGGAAGGAGGGAGGGAGGAAATAAGGCATAGTGACCTGTAGCAGTGATACTAATTTCAGCAAAAATCATTTCTTCTATCTGTTCTGGCCCAGGCCTGTGGCCTCCTGCACAGAGCATCTGCCATTATCCTGAGGCTTTCAGACCCTGGGAGTGATACAGTAATGAGCGCCTCATTTGTTTCAAAAAGACATGCCCCCCTACACACACATTTTCTTGTGTTTATTTTCGTGTTATTGTTGTTTGGTTTGGTTTAGTTTCCTCCTGGTTTCAAGTGAATTAAAAATATGTTTACATCCTGGACCATGCACTTCCCAAAACAAACAAAAGAAACCAATAAAAACAGACAACTAAAACAATTCTCAACAAATGGTGCTGCAATAATGGGATACTCACATGGAAAAAGAATAAAATGCGACCCCTGCCACACAGCATACTATGTATATATACATGCTTACAATGTGAAATGAATACATTATGATGTTGAATAATAATGCCTGATATGCTCAAGGCACTTTATAACTTAGAACCATCTCATTTGGGATTAATGTGACAGGGGCCCCATTTTACAGATGTGGAAACTGAGACTGGAAGTTAGAAGACTTAGTCATAGTCAATGAAAAGTCAGCACAGGGACGCAGACTCAGGTCTCCTCCACTAAATTGCACCACCTCACACCTAGCTAACTTCAGGTCGAGGGGTACAGTAGAGCCCCTCACAAACTTCACGCAGATATCAGGTTCAGCAGGGGACCTCTCCTTTGCCAGAATAGACTCAGCCCTTGGTGGAGAGCAGATGAGACTGTGCTTTCTCTGCAGGACCAGCTAGGTAATTGGCAAAGCTGAGTGCAAAATGAAACCACAGAGCCCTTCGTCAAAGGGACTCAATGCCGAGATGACAACAGAACATTTAACAAGCACGGGGCTCTCCGAGCCTGGCACCTGTGTGACTACACAAGCCACATGCCCACAAAGCTGGCCTGGCCTCTCTGTGACAGGTAAATCCCAAAGAGAGAGAAGCCCAGTGGGTGCGCAGAGGGGCACACTCAGCTCCCTCCTGCAGACAGCCCGGTGGAGAAGTCTCTCCTGGGCAGGAGTGGGCCAGTTTACTGAAGGAATGAAGCTGGAGTGGGCCCCCATCCTCTACCCTCCTGGGAAGCAGAAGGGAAATGCCTTCCTCTCAACAGAAAATGAATATCCATTTCCTAGGCTGCTCCAAGCAAATGCCATGAAATGGTTGGCTTACACAATGGGAATTTATTCGCTTACAGTTTGGAGACTGGGAAAATGCCAAAAATCAAGGTATCAATCATCGAGGTGATGCTTTCTTGCCAAAGACCGGCTGCCAGAGGTCCTTGCTCCTCTGCCACATGGCAAGACACTGGGCAGTATCTGCTGGCCTCTCCCTTCTCTTCCAGGTTTCATTGATTTCAACTTCTTGTTTTCATGACTTACTCTCTCTTCATCTGAATTTCATTCTCTTATTAAGGACTCCAGTAAGAGGATCCAGACCCACCCTGAATGAGGCGCATCACACCGTAACTGAAGTAGCTCATCAAAGGAGCATCACACCCTAAGTGAAGTAGCTCATCAAAGGAGCATCACACCCTAACTGAAGTAGCTCATCAAAGGTGCATCACACCCTAACTGAAGTAGCTCATCTAAGGTGCATCACACCCTAACGGAAGTAGCTCATCAAAGGAGCATCACACCCTAAAGGTGCATCACACCCTACTGAAGTAGCTCATCAAAGGTCCTGCCTGCAAGGGGCCACACCCATGGGACTGGATTAAATGTCAGAGCCCGTCCTCCTGGGGACATACAGCTTCAAACCATCACAATGAGGAAGGGGAGGAAACAATCCCCCATCCAGGAGCCTTGTCAGAGAACAGGATGAGAGTTGCACACGTGCACACTGTATTTTTTACACACTCGCATGGGATTCACAAACCCCTTGCGTCCATCTCTGCAAATCTTCCGCCTTAACGTAGAAGAGGCTGTTTATATGCTGTCTGGGTTAGCCAGGGCTGCTATGGCAAATCCCACATAATGGAGTGGCTTAGACAACAAGCGTTAATTATCTCACGGCTTTGAAGGCTAGAAGCCCAAAATCCAGGCGTTGGCAAGGCTCTGCTTTCCCTCAGCGTCTGTGGCATTCTGGTGATGGCCGTGCGCTGTCACAGGTGCTGTCACCTCATCTCTGCCTTCTTCTGCCGTCTGGTGTTTGCTGACCGACTCCGAATTTTGTCTCTTGATAAGCCCTCTAGTCGTACGGTTAAAGCCAGCCTGATGAGATTGGGTACACCTTGACTAATAAAACATCTTCACAATGTCCTATTTACAAGGGGGTCATGCACAGGAACACAGTTTACGACTTGAACATGTTTTTTTGTGGAGTACAAGATTCAATCCCCAACCTGTGCAGATACACACACAAACACTCATGTTTAGATAAACAGATGAGAGAGTGTTTTGGTTTGCTAAAGCTGCTGAAATGCAATATACCAGAAATGAGTTGGCTTTTAACGATGGGGATTTATTAAGTTATAATTCTAAGGCCACAGAACTATCCAAATTAAGGCATCAACAAGAGTATACATTCACTGAAAAAAGGCGATGGCCTCTGGGTTCCTCTATCACATGGGAAGGCATCTGCTGGTCCTTCGATCCGGGGTTCCATTGCTTTTAGATTCCATGTGTCCTTCTTTGCTTCTCCAGGGACAACTCTCTGAGCTCTCTGTGTCCTGCGGGTCTTCTCTTAATGGCTCCAAGGCATTTCTCTCTCTCTGTATCCCTCATTTCGTTTTATCTCTCTGCTCTCTGTATTTTCTGTCTTTATTCTTTTCATAGAGGACTCCACTAAAGGATTAAGACCCATCTTGAATGGGCAGGGTCACATCTTCATGGAGACATCCTAATTAAAAGGTCCCCCCAACAACAGGTTTGCCCCACAAGAACGGATTAAAAGAACATAGTCTTTTCTGGGGACTATAACAGATCAAACCAGCACAGATGATTGATAGATAGATAGATGATAGATAGATAGATGATAGATAGATAGATAGATAGATAGATAGATAGATAGATAGATAGATAGATAGATAGATAGATAGATAGATAGATAGATGATAGAGATGGATGAATGGATGGATGAATGGATGGATGGATGATGGATGGATGGATGGATGGATGAATGGAAAGACACACATGCACATATGCATATACATTGTTATAGGTTGAATTAAGTTCCCCAACAAGCACATGTTCTTAATTACAATCCATGTCCCTGTGGGTACAAACCTATTGTAAACAGAACTTTTGGAAGATGTTATTTTTAGTTAAGGTATGTCCCAACTGAATGAGAGTGGGTCTTAATTTGGATTACTAGGCATCTTATAAAAAGAAACTGGAAGCACAGAACTGAGAAAGGAGAGTACATTGCCATGTAAGATACAAACCAAGGAACCCCAAGAATTGCCAGCAACTAGTACCAGAACACTGCAGTCTTTGGGGACAAAGCAAACCTTGCCCACATTTTTGATTTTGGACTTCCTCTAGCCTCAAAACCATGAGTTAATAAATGCTTATTGTTTAAGCCAAAACCTGTTTGTGGTATTTGTAATAGCAGCTCAGGCAAGCTAAGACATATGTACACACACACGCACGCATATATGCACATACATCTTATATACACACATTCACATATATATACATATATATATATACACACACACACACACACATGTGAATTCTTTTGTTCAACCATCATGACTTTATCCCTGGCCTATTTTCCTGAAACTTTAATCCCTCATCCTGGCTCTGAATGAATCAGCCATTTTCTTCACCAGGTAAAGGTCAAAAGACACCCACTGTGTGCAGGAATTTCCAGCCTCTGACACCCACAACAGTCAATCACAAAGGGCGGGATTCCTACCGTGTGGTCTGGTTCTCATTAACCTTGAATCACCTTCTCCTACACAGAGCCGCGGCATTTAAAAACCTATCAGAGCAGTCGAAAACAACCATCAGATTGAATCTTTGGAGGATAAAATAAATGATCCATAAACCCAGGGTGAGAAAGAAATAAAAGTAGGCCTTAAAGAAACAAGATTTCTATCAAATACACCACTCACAACACATCAGCTTTTTTGCTGGTCTTTGCTTGTAGTATACCTGGATTTGAATGATATTCATCAAATTTAGCCCTCCAAGGATGACTTCAATTCAAGACGCTACCTTGAAAATGATGGCCAATCAGAATTCAAAAAAAAAAAGAAAAGTTGTATTGTTGTTATGAATTTCAACAAATGTAACACAATTTCCAGAGACAGAGATGTTTTTTAAATGGTTGGTGATGGTAACACGACACTGGGAATGTAATCGTCACCACTGAATTGTGCATTTGAAAGTAGACAAAATGAGAAATTAGGTTGTATTCATGTTACCAGGATAAAAAATTTTTAAATGATGGTTCATGTGGGCCATTGTAAAATAGACTGATTCCCCGGTATTTTTGTATCACATCAAGCATGTCTCTTCCCCCAGACAGGCTGATGGGCAATGTGCATCCCTTTTATTCATTCACTGATTGAAAATATTTTGAGAACCTACTATGTGTAAGAGGATGTGATAGGACTAGGAACTCAAACAAGAACTAGCTTCTGCCTTAAAGCACTTCCCAGAGCAGGGGCGGCAGCCAGGACCCAAGCACAACCTATCAGCCTTAGCTCAGCCATAGCAGGTAGGCGGGACTCAGCAGGCTCAGCAGCAGCCCTCACTCCCCTGGCTTTTTAAACCCACTCAGCTCATACCTCTCGTTCCACCAGACTGCTCCTTCTAGGCTATTCATTTCCTTCTAATGGAATTCTTTCTGTGACTCCTACTACTTTTTTACTTCTGGAGTGGAAGCATTTCCAGTCCCTGTTATAAAGAGCACTTCTTGGAATGTTTGGGAGAATATTCAAACATCTTTGGTTCCTCAGTTGTCTTTGGAACTGGCAAAGGGACACACGACAATGCCTTTGTGAAAAGCCTTGTGAGCCAGCTCAGGCACCATTGCATAATCTCGTAAATAAGCATGCACCCACAGAGACACAAACCAGAGAAAATAAAATGTATAACCTAAAAGAAATTGAGATGTACACTGGCTTGGTTGTTAGTGCCCCAAATGACAAGCCGTTACCGTGCAGAAACATAGGTGCCCAAGAGGAGGCTGGACCCAGCCCTAACTCTTCAGTGGATTCATTTCAGGTTCCTGTGCCCGTGGAACCATTCCTGAGCTTAGATCACTTAACCATAAGCCTCATGAGAATAGCGTTCATCAAGAAAGAACAAAGCCTGGCACTAAACAGCTCCCAACAGATATTTGTGGAAGGAAAGAAGGGAGGAAGGAGGGAGAAAGGAAGGGAAGGAGGAAGGAAAGGAGACAGGGACTGAGAGGAGGGAGGGAGGAAGGGAGAAAGATAGACTGATACTGACAATCCTAGTAGAAATATAAATGCATCAAATTATACATAAAGCAGAGTCACAAGGCAGTGCTCCCCACCAAGACTTTGGAATTGCCCTCTAAGACTGGTGCAGGACACAGGTACTCCATGCCATGGTAAAGAGAGGACAGACTCTGGCTACACTTAATATATAATCCAGGAAGAGAAATCATCTGCATCATGCGTGCCAATTCCAGTCAATGGATTGTGGTTCCCAGGAGTGCTGTACAGAGAAGAACTTTTGAGCCCTCATCTGAGCCCAGCAGGAAAGAGCTACGATCAATGAGAAATGTCTGCCATGCATACAGGAGGGGAAATGATGGCAAGGACAATATATATTTGCCATCCCTTTGTAGACACATCCAAAAAATTATTAATCAGATGTGAAATTGACAACTCTTTGAAGTATGGAAAAGGGTAGACCCTGAGGCAGATTTGGCCACTGCCCAAGGGAGCCCTTGAGCAGCTAGCAGCTATTTCAGTCACGTGAGAGGGCGCAAAGCACATGCCACAGCCTGAAATGTTCAACTCCTAAAATTCACAACCCTAGTGCTGATTCCAAGTTTGCAAATAAACTCTTGTGTGCCTTCCTGCGTAGCAGGCCTTTAAGGAAGAATGTTCTGGGTTGAGACATGCTTGGAGTCAAACGGCTAGTTCCCTTGATGTTTTAGTCCTTGGTGTAGATCAATGAGTTGTCTTTCTGGTTTCATTGATTAATCTCTCTGAATTGATTCATGTATGCCTATTCAGAAAGATAATCAACCCTCGGGTGCTCTTGCATAGTCAGATTTCTTAGTCTATAAGATTAAAGGCTGGTCTTACACTGCAGTGAATTCACCAAAGTAAGGTTCCCCTGGCAGACCTCCTCCTGGGCATGCAGTTGCATACCCTCTGCATGCCACATTCACTTGAAACCCAACACCTGCTAAGAGGGGAGTGAAACGCAATTAAATCACTAACTTGTTCTCAACCTGGTTAGCGGATCAACTGAGTTCTGAAGGTGTGGGCCATTGCATGATTCCTTTTAAAGATGATAAAATGAACTGATAAGGTCCTGATGCCTCAGGATTGGCAGGTCCAGATGAGGCTGTAAGCTTCTCAAAAGTAAGACAGTGACCATATCTTACTTTTCTATGTATATCTATGCTCAGTGTCCATTTCAGGCCTGAAATATGGCAGGTGCTCAATAAATATTTGTTGAATGAAGGAGTTGATTGAATGGGCAGCAGAGGGTTGTGGAAATGTTGGAGAAGGGACTGTTACGATAAAAGAATGAGCCAAACAAGCAAACAGGAGATGCTAACAGCTACCTTGACCTCACTCCACTAGTTTAGGAGGTTTTCACCCCAAGCCAGTTATTCTCCTAAAATGTCTGATAATACCACTGTTTGTAAATAGCCTTGAGCTTTTGCGTATGCTGTTCGCTCCCTCCCCCCAAACATAGCTTTTCCCTAATTGTTGCCTCTCAGAGAGAGTGTTTCCATTTGCTTAAAATTCTCTTCCTCTCAATCCCTCAATTATCCTTTATCTCAACCCCTTATTTATTTCCTTCATAACATCTGTCACAATCTATAATTATCTCAAGTACTCTACCTACTTTCTGTTTGCCTCTTCTCCTAGAGTGTAACGCTCCATGATGCAAGAACCATATTGTCCTATTCACCACTGTCTCCCCAGTGCCAAATGAATGAAGGAACGAATGAAAATACTCACCTCATGGTGCAGCAAAGTAGACCTTCATGAGTTGGGTTTCAGAAGAAGGAAGCAAGCCACTTGTCCTGGCTTAAAGGAAGCATGCCCCCTAAGAAAAGCCATGTTTTAATATAAATCCCATTTCATAAAGGTAGAATAATCTCTATTCAATAGCATATGTTTGAAACTGTAATGAGATCATTTCCCTGGATGATGTGATTTAGTCAAGAATGGTTGTTAAACTGGATTAGGGGATGACATGCCTCCACCCATTTGGGTGGGTCTTGACTGGTTTATTGGAGTCCTATTAAAGAGGAAATATTTTGGAGAATGAGACTCAGAGAGAGCAGAGAATGCTGCAGCACCATGAAGCAGAGAGTCCACCAGCCAGTGACCTTTGGAGATGAAGAGGGAAAACGCCTCCGGGGGAGCTTCATGAAACCAGAAGCCAGGAGAGAAAGCTAGCAGATGACGCCGTATTCACCATGTGCCCTTCCAGCCAAGAGAGAAGCCCTGACTGTGTTCGCCATGTGCCTTCTCACTTGAGAGAGAAACCCTGAACTTCATCAGCCTTCTTGAACCAAGGTATCTTTCCCTGGATGCCTTTGATTGGACATTTCTATAGACTTGTTTTAATTGGGACATTTTATTGGCCTTAGAACTGTAAACCAGCAACTCATTAAATTCCCCCTTCCATTTCTGGTATATTGCATTCTGGCAGCTAGCAAACTAGAACACCATTAGTCTAGTTTTTTTAATCAAAAAGAGAATCAATATAAGGAATTCAATGAAATTACAGGAGGGGCCTCTAGGCTGGGCCTCCGGGAATGACTACCAAAATGAAAAACAAACAGAAGACCATGGTTGAACCGGCCCCTACAATCAGTTGGTGTTGGCAGTCAGACGCTTCCCCTGAACTGCTGAGTTCATGGACCCACTGCTAAACCTGTAATACAACTATTGGGAAGTCACCACAACTACAGGTGCCTCTCAACACCCTCAAAGCTAGTACTAACTCTGTAACATTGTTGTTGGGGAGAAAGCAATACGTCTTTGTGACTGACAGCCAGCAGAAGCAGCAGGAAGATGGCGTCCACCCAACTTCCATCTTCCAAATTGTGGCCGAGTGGGTCTAGTTGAAGAAACTTAAATTGCATTTGTACCTTATATGCAAGGGAGTCTGGGAAGTACAGCATTTGCCTTTCCAGCTTCTGTTGTTTGGGAAGGCACCTATGGAGGCTGAAAAGAATGATGAGTGCCAATTTACTGAACCATCACAAATCCTGCAAGGTCAGCCGGGAAAGTTGCATCATCTCCACTGCCTTAGATGAAAAAAAACTTAATTTGGAGAAAGTTAAGTGATAACCGCTGTTTGTCTCAGAATTATTTGGGGAATGAATGAGAATGCATGATTTTCCCAGGGTCAAAAAAGCAAACTCCTGTTGTCCTTTGCGACCCAGTGACAGTGTCCTCTTCTCTGATACCTGACCTACCTCCCCGAGGAAAAGTTAATAGTTTCTGCACACACACACTCACACACAAACACTCACACGCATCAGAACTTTATTACTTCTCTCAAAGTGCCTACCACAATGTGTTGTAAAGATCAGTCTATATGTTGTTGTTTTCCAGGTAGGTTGTGAGCTCTTCAGGGCAAAGGCAGCGTCTTCCTCTTCTCCCCAACCTGACTCGGAAGAACCAGTCAACAATCAGTCACTGAATTAATATGTGTAAAGCTCTGGCCACTTGATTCCAGTCCAGTGTTCTTTCAACTCTTCCACCTTGCTTCTACCCAACTTTTCCTTAAGCCACCAGCCTTGTTATTCACTTACCCGTTCGTTCAAGAAATATTTATGTGCCCGCGATATGTCAGACTCTGCTTGATATGAGACATCATAATGAGCAAGATACAGCCCTCATGGGGATTACAGTCTATTGGAGGGATGGATATTAATTAACTGAAAACACAAATACATCCAAAATTACAGCAACACTGGCAGTGCCACAAAGGAGAGTTGCACAGTGGCATAGGAGCATATAGGCACAGAATGGGGAACAGATCCACCCTCAGCCCTCAAACTTCATCAATCTTCCCAGAATTGAATCATATTTTGATCATATGCATATATGCTATGCACAAGAAAAATATGTGTTTCAATAAATACGTTGAGAAAAACAACTTGGTTATATCACATACAGATTTACAGAGAGGTTTATGTTGGCTTTTTGCACTTAATTTATTTTGGAAGAAATAATTTAAAAGTCTCTGGGATTGGATTCCCTTTGAATTAGCATCAAACAGCCAAACATGCTAAGTAAGGTTTAGCCAAGCTTTGATATGCTTCAGCACACACATAGCTGGGCTTCTGCTTTAGACATGCAAAAGAAAGAAAGAAAAAACAGAGTTTGCATCAAGAATTACTTCTTATTAAAAATAATTATTGGGGATAGTGCATAAGTCAGTTTTAAACCCCTCCTTTTTTCTAATTATCCTTTTAAGTACATTTACTTAAACGACAGATTCACTAAGAACTGCTTTGGCTATTTTAGAAAATACCTTTGTTACTCTACCCAATTTCCTGAAAACGAGACGTTAAGCAAGAATAGTTTTCACTCAGGCCAAACAAAATAATAATTAAACTGATTGTTTTTCCTTGTTTTTAAATCTCACTCTTTTTCACTCTTAAACTTTGCCTGCCATGTTTCAGTTGACAATTAAGTGGACTGCTTTCCCCAAATTAAAATTCCAAAAGAAGACACAGAGAGAGCCAAAATCACAATCAAATGCCTGTGGGGTTTTATCTACTTTCCTGGGGATTCATCGGAAATTCTGCACAAGACAGGAAAGTACTTTGTGGGATATGAGAAAAAACAAACAGCTAAACCTTGACTTCCCATACACCCTGACATCAACATCAAAACCCTGAGGCTTGTTTGCTTACCTTTAAAATGGGAATAATAATTAAAAGCATAGGGATAGTTTCAACACAAAGGGTGAGGCTATGGGGACTGAGTTTCTGAGGAATGCTGAACATATTTTGGCTTTTACAGAACCGTGGTGCATTAGCCACACTCTCTCCTCCGCACACTTCACCCCTGCTCTGCTGAAAAATGAGCCATGCTTTTTACTACTTCAGTGCCTCTGCAAGTGCAACCATCCCCTCTGCCTGAAAATCCCCAATTTCCTACAGCAAACTGATCACTCTCTCCTCTGTTTCCACCATCTTCCCACAGCTCACTTCACCATATTATAATTAATCATTTATGTCACTGGATCCCCCAACTAGACACTTTGTTGCCTAGGGCAGTGAAATTGTCTTGTTTGTCCCTATATCCTTAGCCTCTAGCAAATTTCTAGGCAAGAAATATGTATCAATTAAATAAATGAATGTATGACAGCAGATACTAAGGCTAGCAGAAATATGTAAATTATGGGGAAACTAAAACTGGAATCACTTCCTTTACCATCTACTGGTTTTGTCTCCATTCAAACATAATGAGCAATTTTAATTAATGGTAGAATGTGCAACACTGAGAGCAGTCTTTAACCAAATTCACTTTATCTAAAGTTACTTTATGCTCTCTTACCCTCTCCTGCCCTTTGTTTATTGCCATTATGGGAATGATCAAAATTTATAACAATTTATTTTTGTTGCTGTTTTTTCCCCATTAGAAGTTCTTGATGGCAGGGATTTCTGTCTGTTGCTCATTGCTGAGGCATAGGCCCTGACACATAGTAAGTGTTGAAAAAATATGTGTTCAGGGAATGAGTGCCAGCAGCACTTCAAGACATACAGAACAAAGTGTCTTATAGAATCTCCACATTCTGTCAGCTACTTTTATTAAATTTTCAAAATGATTAATGAAAGTCAGCATTGTAACCTTGTTGGGGCCTAAAGGGAACCTAATAAATAGCACCCTCTTCCCCTTTCTGAACAGAATTCTCTGTTGAGAATTGAAACAAAGGAGTTCGGGGCTGGAGAATCCACCTTACCAATCAAGCTGTATTAAAGATTAAATGGTACCCCCAGAAAAGGTATGGTCAATCCCTAACCCCCAGTCTCCTGAATATGATCCTATTTGGAGATAGTATCTTTGGAGATGTCATTAGTGAAGATGAGTCCAAACTGGATTAGGGTGAGTCCTAATCCAATATGACTGGTGTCCTTGTAAGGAGAGGATGTTCAGACACAGAGAGGACAGTCATGTCATGGAGGCACAGACTGAATCATGCTACAAAACAAAGTCTGCTATGGGCTTCCAGCCAGCCACCCCCAGAACCCTGCAAACTTCAGGGGAAGAGAAGCCCTGCTGGCATTTTGTAGCCACTAGAACTGTGAGACAATAAATTTTTGTTGGTTTAAGGCACCCAATTTATGGCAATTTGTTATGACAGCCCTGGGAAGCTAAGACAAGCTGCAATCAAAGAACTTAGCAAGTGACTCCGTGGTACTGAACCACAGTACCAGACAAACTCAACCCCCTATATCTGAGCAGCCCCCACTGGGGGTTGGGGGAGCTGCTACTGAAAAACTCATGTCAGAGAAGAGCAGCAAAGAGCAGGAGTCCCTGCAGACAATGCGTTGCCAAGAGCAAGGGCAGAAGGGTTTGCCCCAAACGTGCACGTTTTTGTCCCAAGCTCACTCATCGGAGGCATCGCTCCACCTCCTCAGGCAGAAAAGGGAGGAAGCCGAGGCCAGGAAATTAATGGGGCTCCCAATTCCCCCATGGGAGAAGTATCAGGAGCAGAGAAGAACTCTCCACTTCCCAATCCCAGATAACCTGGACTCCAAATGCACCTTTGTTTCAGGTTCTCTCTCTAAGGATTCTGAATTTGGTCACATGCAGTAAGTAAATCCACAGGTTAATGTTAATGATTACCGGAGACACCATCACTCTCAAGTCAACAAAATCACCAGAGGCTCAGGCAGTTGAGTTAATGCAGCCATTTCCCATTAGTTTGGGAACTTGCAATACTACCGACCAGTAACATAACAAAACCAACTATAGTATTTTAGTTTCCATCACCTTTTGTTGGTCTAGCTTTGTGTGCATGGGCTGCTCCACAGCCTCGCACCTACTTAGTCCTCTGATTTGGTTCAGAGAGGTCCCACTGACTGAGCTCCAGGTAGAGGTAAGAACTTCACCCTTCAGCTGGATACCCTTTCTCAAACATGTGAGCTCCTTTGTGTTGACATTTGGTTAAAAGGCCTGAGAAAATCTCTGGAAGCAGGCAGAAGGAGTGCAAGGAAGGAGGTTCCTTAACATTCTTTAAGAATACTTCTCCAATATGCCAAGAAGGAGAAACTCTGTGTGCTGGTCTGAAAATATTATGTACCCCAGAAAAGTCATGTTTTAATCCTGATCCCATCCTATGGGGGTAGCCGTTTCTTTTAACCCTGATTCAATACCGTAGATTGGAATCTTTTCATTAGATTATCTCCATGGAGATGTGACACACCCAATTGTGGGTGTGACCTTTGATTAGATGGAGATATGACTCTGCTCATTCAGGGTGGGTCTTGATTAGTTTACTGGAATCCTTTAAAAGAGCAAACATTTTGGAGAGAATCAGAAACAACAGAAAGAATGGATGTAGACTCTTGGAGAACAGTTGCTTTAGAGAACAGAGACATGTTTGCAGATACTTGAGCCCAACGGACATCACTATGAGGCATTAAGCAAACTAGAACCTGGAGAGACCCAAGGGAAGCCAAGAGATGAAAGCCAGCCCCAGAGAAGCAAAGTGAGGAACCCACTCGTGCAGAGATTGAAAACAACAGAGCCCAGGAGCAAGGGACCAGCAGATGCTAACAGAGGTGTTCCTGAACCTTTGGCCTTTCTTGAGTGAAAGTAACCTCTTGTTGGTGCCTTAATTTGGGCACTTTCACTTCCTTAGAAATGGAAACTTGTAACTTACTAAATTTCCCCTTTTAAACGCCATCTCAGTTCTGCTATATTGCATTCCAGCAGCTTTCAAACTAACACTCTGAAAGCCAATTTCCCCAGACTTCTCAGGCTACTGTGAGCAGAACTTCTATGAAAGGGTTAAAGAGAATGGATCACTTGGCAAAACACAGAAAAACCCAAATGTAAATGTTTGAAGATTTGGTCTTTTCAGGTGCCTGCTTTTTGAGCTCAAAAGGGAAAAAGTAAAGAGGGGAAACGGTCCTTAAATCTACTAAGTAATATTTTTTTCTCCTTTGCTTTTCCCAAGAGTAGAGCAAAGTCTTATGTTACATCCCAGCCTGGAATAAATCTTCTGGACTGAATGATAAATCAAGGATTGTAATGGAAATCACTATTGACCTTTAAGAGGGCACTGTCTTTATATTTTCACACCGTGCTGTTTGAAATATCGATTCGGAATCAGGAAAATAATATGTCATCGATTTCTCTCCATATCTCTTATAACAGAGCTTGAAATTGACCCGGAAAGCATTGGTACAGGTTTTCTCATTATGGTTTCAACATCATGGGAAATGGTAATTAATGATTCAGTCTTGGAGACAGCATTGTTAGACCTTGTAATTACTGCGTGAATCATGTCCAAACAGCCACTAGCTTATCCTATTTATATCATCCCCCAGAAGCAGGTATGTTTTAAACCTCGTGTGTAAAATGTAGTGGTTCTTGATTAAAAACCTATACAAAATGGGACTATTATCTCCTCGGATTACTATCTATCTTGCTTATTCTCTTCTCTTCTAATTACTCCTTTTTTATTTCTTCTCTTACGTCTTAATATACATGGCCTCTCTGGCAATTTGTTAGTTCTAGCCTTTCATTCTTTCTTCTTTGTCTTTCTTACTTTCTCCTCTATTTTTCCTCAAATTTCATAATCTCATTCCTTGTCTAACTTGTCGTTTGGGCTCCTTTTTCTTTTTCTGCCGGATTTAGCCGTTCCGTCTCTCACCCACTCAAGAAGCTTCTAAGACGATCCCCGTCCCCTTTGCTAACCTCCCTGACGACGACACGGACCGTCGCGGTCCCGCGTGCCTGTGCAGCGCACGTCCCGCCGCGTGGAGGAGCTGGCCTGCACGCAGCCTTCCCGGGGCCCTCGTGGGGAAACCACAGCAAGCGCTATTGAGAGTTGGCTGTAGGCTTTTAGTTAAATCGGGCAAGCATGACTCCTCTTCATTTTAAAAGTAGCTGTGTCGAAATGATTAATATTTTTCTCGGTTAAAAGTTTTTACAGAGCTTTACGCTGATCTGGGCTTCGGGTGCGTGGTTCTTAGGACTCCGCTGTAGCTGCTCTACGGAAAGGGAGGTTCTCCCGCCCAGGATTTGGTTCCGATGGCAGGAGTGATGGCGCCGCACACGCACCCCAAGAGCGGAAGGGCTGTTATTAATGCGATGAAAGCTGTTCTGTGCAGAGTGTGGCAGGCCTCCTAATCTCGCCCAAAAGGTTTGAGAGAGCGAGGGAAGGAGACTCTCCTAGGTTATTTGTCGTGGTTAGGGGAGTGGAGCTGGGCTGAGTGTTCCCAGGGGCAGGCGGGGGCTTGCACGGTTTGCATCTCCTGCCAGCGCCAAAGGAGAGAGCACGCCGGCTTCTTATCAACCTGCCCAAATGAGGGCAGAGAGGAAGAGGGAGAGGTGAGGCTTAAAAGCTGTCATCAGTCAAGATCAAAAAATGGAGTCAGACTCCTTATTCCAGGAGCAGGTTAGCAATCCCTGATCTAAGTAATGACTGAGGAAGCCAGGGAGATAGGGAGAGAAAGTTCTATGAAGCATTTCTGGGACTTGGAAAAGTAGTTTCCCATGCATAGAAATCTCACTGGTGCAATTTCTTCCCTCAAAGAACCTACAGGGAATCTAATTTCTTACCAAACTTACAAAGCAAAGAGAAAAGCTCCCCCTGCATTTGGATGAAGTACTTAACCACACTCAAGACGTGATTTGAACAGCACAAAATGTGCTCCATTACCCAAAAAGGCTGCTGTCATGAGGATGCCGTTGAGTCAGACGACCCCATAAGCCCTCCTTTACCAGGGATCGAAGATGCCCGTAACATTTAGAACAGAAGAGAAGAAATAGTACAGCGTTTGTGAGCAGAAAACCTGGACTTGAGTCCCTCCTTTGACATTTTTGTGGTCTAGAGAAATGTGCTTCATTTATGAGTCCCAGGTTCTGCACCTACACAAAGGGAATTAATACCTACTCCATTTCATCCTTTTTAAAATGCCCTTTTTCTTGCACTTTAGCAAGAAATTTTTTGTATCTCTTAAAATTAGATACAAACAAGGACTCGTAATTATAAATGCAATGACAGCTTTTACTCTTAGTGGCATATAAACTAATGCTGCATCTTAAACTGATGGCATCTTGGATTATTTAGTATATAATACTTCATAGGGCTGTCATACAGAAAGAATGAAAACACTTGATTCGTTATAAGCTCTATATGAATAGTCCATATGCTTCTTTGTGCTTCAGTTTCCTCATCCGTAAAATAGGGACGATAATAGTAACACCAACTGCATGGGATGGTTGTGAGAGTCAAGTGAGTTAAATACACATAAAGTGTTCAGGACAGTGTCTGGCCCATGATAGGAATCTTTTATTATTATTATTCCAAGACTTTATTCCTGATTTATGTGAAGACAAGTAGATCATTAATGTATTCCCCCAAACACTGAAAGTTCTGTGGGTGCCAATGTCACTCTGGAGTCTAACTTGCTGGTTCTGAGTCCTGGTTCTGCCACTTACAGGCTCTGGGAAATTTCTATGGTTTCATTCAGCTCCTCTTCTGCATCTGTAAAATGAAAAGTGTCTACTTTTCACCTACTTCAGAAAGTGCAGTGAGTATCATATATATCAATCCACAGAGAGAGCTTAGCATAGAGCTACGCTAAAGGGAGGCCGCAGTAAATTCTAGTTTTTTTCACGAAGCTATTCTGCTGTGAAGAAGCATCTAGTCCAGCTGCAGAGATGCTGGACCAGAAACATACCCGGCGGTTGGATTTACTCTGTGCTGCAGTCAGGACCCCTCACCCCACAGGGAACTATGAAACGCCTCGGAAAGGGGGTGTTGGGATGGGTTTTGCGTAGGAGTTGGAGGAACCGGGGTTTATTCTGGATTGGACGCTGTCAGCCAGCCAGAAAGTGAGGCAGTCTAGTGGGCACGAGTGAAAAGGCAGGGTTAGAGCTGTCTTTGTGGAAGAAGCAGCAATCACTCCTGTTAGCCAGGAGAGGGGGGTGTTTGGTCATTTTTGTGTTTTCACAGTGTCAGTTTTATCTCCGTTCAGGCATAATTATAGCATGGCCTTGTTTTTGTCTCACTCCATCACAGCTGCAAAAGTCCTCATCTGATGTTGGTATTCTGTGAAATTGCTTATGTCCCTTGAGGGGACTCCGTGGCCCAGCTGCAGCAATCATGCCAGCTACCAGCTGTCAGCTGGAGGGTGACCAACCAGCCCAGTGTGCCCACGACAGAGGGGCTTCCTGGGATACAGGACTTTCCGTCCTAAAGCCAAGACAATCACAGGCAGATACGGGCGCATTGGTTACCCTCGCCGTCGGAGCAGCTTTTTTCTTTCTCAGGCCCCACCCCTTTGATAACACGTCCTATGGCTACCTGATCTATGGTTTATTTTTTGGCTAATTTGTCTGCTTACAAGCATGTACTTTAGAGGCAGGCCAGTCCAGCTCTATGGATTAGTAGAGAAGCAAAGTTGAGCAAGTTACTTAACGTCTCTGAGCCTCAGTTTCCTATTCTCTAAAATGGGATGGCTACATACTTCATGTGAGGGTTTGATGAGATAATGGCATCTTCAACAGTGCTTTGGGCATTGCAGACGCTCCATTAGTGTCACTCCTTCCTTCCACCCTGTTCCAATATCGACTTTGTGCCCTGTAATGGAAAGGCTTGGATTAACAACTGTATCTCTGTAACCTTATTTTCATAGCTCTTCGCGTGGCTCCGAATGCCTGTAAACACTTCAAAATTTAGTTTAATGCTATCATTGTTCCTTTTTCTTCTTTTCAGTACCTCCACTTATTTCTTACACTTCCCTTTCCCCTTTTCCCACAGGAAACTTAGACCTGTAATTAATGGCAATAATAAACACTGCATTTGTAGAGTATTTCACAGCTTAGGAAATGCTGTTTACAAAAGAAAAACACCTTTGAGGGAAGTCTTATTACTCTGTTATTTACAGATTCAGAAACTGAGACTTGGAGAGGCACTGTGCCTACCCAAGGTCACATGACTAGTCAAGAAAAAGAATCAATTCTCTGGGTCTCTTTTCAGCTCTAAAACAACTTTCCCCAGGGACTCCAAGCCAGATACCAATCCATCCCCATTTCCCACATACCAGGGGTCCTGGATGGGACCTCTGGGACCAGATGCTGCTGCTATCAAAGCAAGCAATCATCATTTTTAATTTCCTGTTCTGTCCGCCAGGGTACACAGCTTTAATTTCACTTTAAATCCAGCCTGGCTCTTGCCAGACCCCTGAGAAAATCCCATTCAAGGTGGAACCACTGAAACCTGATTCAGAGCTGTCTGCCGGCTCTTCCCCCAAACATCAATTCAGGTTAGGTCCTGACAGCTCTGCTGAGCAAGGAACTGGACCATTCTCATTTCCCTCAACTCACCATCCTCACTTCCACTGCCCTAAGAAAGGATGCCACACAGACTCACACTTGTCGGCCTTTGGAATCCATTAAGTGCCAATGCATAAGCAGATATTACAAATAGGGTTTTGGTATTTAACTCAGAATAGTACCAGAATATTTCCCTCTCTGGAGTCCTTCCAAGGAAAAAGCATTTATAGTATGCAGATGTAGGGTGTGGGGTTGGAGGAGACCCAAGAATGCAAAATCAAAACCCTTGGGTCCTACTAGTTGGACACAGGATACCTTTTCAGGGTAACCCAAGCCAGTGGAATTTGTAGTAAAGGAAAAAAAGACTAGGGCATGGGGTCAGCAGAGCCAGGTCAGAATACCAGTTCCAGTGGTCACAGGGTAGGCTGTTGCGTTAAGAGCTTAGTCTCTGCTCGTCCATGCTGTCCTTCGTAAAAATAAAACAATAACGCCTGCCCTGCATTTCCCTTTAGGTTGTTCCTGAGCAAATGAACATAGAAACACTGCAAAACTAGAAATCACTAGACAAGCATGCTCTTAAGGTCACAGAGCAACATTCTAAAGTTTGTAATACATTTTTCAGACAGATTTACTATGCATTCCAATTCTCTGAGTTCTTTGTCTATGCTTCTGGTTCCTTTGATCTCCCTGCACAAGCTCAGAATAACCAAAGAACAGATCTGCATTTGTTTCATAAGTCACAGTTATTCAGGACAGTATGTGAAAGTTCAACTCAAAAAAAGATAGTCCAAGAAAGCTTAATTGACTGAAAGGAGGAGGAAAGCATTTTTTTTTTTTTTTTGGTCAAATCTGCTATTTAGTTTTCTGTTTATCTAGTCTGTAAAGAATTATGTTTTGGTTTAGGGAAGAAAAGAAAACAGAAAAATAAGAGAAGTTGAGAATTGGAAAGGAAAATTACACTGTACACCTAAAAATGATTTAAAAGAGATTAGATATATAAAGCTAGTTAATAATAAAAAGGGTCAGGTGGAGGTTTGTGAATTTCAGCATGAAGAGATAAAATTATCAAAGTACTGTGCCAAGTATTTCTATATCCTACTAAGCAAAGATAAATTGGCTTATCACCACACAAGTCATCTTTGACTAGGGCGCTGTCCAGGGAAAAAGAAATTCTTAGGAAATATGACTCACCTGTTCCTTAGCACATTTTAATAAAATTTCTCACACACAGAGCTGAGGAGCATATTGAGCACGAGTTTATAAAAAATCCACAAACGGCTGAGACTAGGAAGGCTTAGAAATATTTTTCTCAATATATGTAATTCCCTAATCAGCCCTGTTTCTGTCCACATCCATGTTGTTTCTAGCAGAATCTTTCCGTTGTAAGACTCACCATTTCAGCAGTGATTTATAGACGTGCCTGTATGTGAACAGGTGATGGGCTGGACATGTGCACACATAGTGAACACATGGCATGAAATACTTCTAGAACATAAGCACCCTGCATATAATGGAATTTGGATTTGGCAGTTGAATCTTGGACTCATTCCAGAAGATTTAGTTCAGGGAATACCAGATGCCCTCTTGACTGTGTGGAGCTCCACTTTCAAGGCAGAGCACAAGGGTTGGGGGTGGGGCACATTCATAATGCAAAGAACACTGCAGGTCAGAAATGGGAATGTTCCTAAGTGACCACAAGAAGGCCCCATGTTCAGAACCACATTACATGTTTAGGTTGCAGTTTTAGTCCTCAAAACAGTATGACTGAAAAGACTCATTACCAAAAGACCAAGATGTTAATTTTAGAAGACCCAGTGTGCCACTCCCCTGCAGAATCTCAACATCACGTGCAAAAACTAGGAGAACCATCTTCCTCAATACTCTAGAAAGGTCTACAGTAACTGAGTGTGTGCCAAATCAAGAAAATGCAGCTGTAAAAACTGGTAGGCAAAGTCATAGAGCCTTACTGACCCCTCAACCACCGAGCACAGTGTGAAGCCAACAGGCACAACAATTGTGGGTCCCTGGCCCATTATGCAGCACCTATATGTCAGTGCCAACCTCTCAGGTGGAAGCCAGAGAAGCTGAACCAGGAAATTCCTCTGTGGCTCATTTTCCCAGCGCTTACCCTGCAGGCAGAAACAGCTTGCAGACAACTAAAGCAGCATAAAAAACAATTAAGTCTAAGCAGCCTGGGGCAAAGGATGACTTACTATGTCATACAATAGAGCACCCAAGAGGAGGAAACAGTCTATTTCAGAGGGAGTAGAAGGAGCATTTGAATTTCTGTAAACAGGAGAATTCCTAAGGCCAGAAGAAAGCAAAAGCCCAGGAAAAGACTCAAATTTAGAAATGGTGGGGAGGACCCTGTACTTGACCTTCACCTCAAACTGAGCTCCTTCACAGGAGGTCCACACACTGCAGAACACCAGCCAAAGAAGAGCCAATCTTCAAAGACTGTGAAAGCGTTTTTTGTTTGGTTTATTTCTGTTAACTCTGGGTATTAAAGGAAATCTCTCATATCACTAGGTAGAACCAAACTTAAGGAACATACATCTCAGGAACTAAATGCCAGAGTTAACCCTTTAGAATCTTAGAGTACAAAATGTGCAACAAAAGACTTCCAGATAAACACAGAAAAAAGAAATGATGGCCCATTGAAAAGAACAAGCTAAAAATCCAGCAATCATCAAGAAAGAAGAGGAGTCTTTGGACACACAAGATAAGAATGTTAAAAAAAAAAAAAAGATCCTCAGTATGCTAAAGGAGATAAAGAAATCACAAAGAACTAAAGGATATCAAGAAAACGTTGAATTAATAATGTGAGAATCTTAGTAAAAAGATAGAAATTTGTAAAAGGAAACAAACAGAACTACTAGAGTTCCCTAGAAGGTTACAACAGCAGACTGGATCTGGAAGAAGAAATAATCAGTGAACCTGAAGACAAGATATTGAAATGATTCAGGCTGAGAAGCAGAAAGAAAAAAGGGTGAAAAAAAAAAAGTGAACAGAACTGAAAGACCTGTGGGATACCATCAAGCATGCCAGTATATGCATTATGGGAGTCCCAAAAGGATAAGAAAGAACAATAGGGGCAGAAGAAATATTCAAAGAAATAATGGAAGAAAATTTCTCAAATTTAATGAAAGACATGAATATACATATTCAAGGATCCTAAACGAATTTCAAACAGGATAAATTCAAATTGAACCAGACCCATACACACAGTAGTCAGACTGTCAAATGCCAAAGTCAAGGAGAGAATTATGAAAGCTGTAAGAGAAAAGCAATGTGTTACATTAAAGGAGCCCCAATTAGATTAAGTGCTGATTTCTCTTCAGAAACCATAAAGGCAAGAAGGCAGTGGGATGAAATATTTAAAGTGCTGAAAAAATCAATTATCCATCAAAAATTTTATATCCAATGATAATTTCTCTTTTAAAATAAGGAAGAGATTAAGATTTACCAGATAAACAACAGCTGAAGGAGTTCGTCACCACTAAATCTCCCCACAGGCAATGCTAAAGGAAATTCTTCAGACTAAAGGAAAGGACACCAGACAGCGGATCAAAGCAGGATAAAGAAATAAAGACCTCCAGTAAAGATAACTGTGCTGGTTTGAAAGGATTTATGTACCCTAGAAAAGCCATGTTTTAAGCCTAATCAATCTTGGGAGAGCAACACTTTCTTCTAATTCCTATTCAGTACTATAGGTTGGAAACTTGATTAGGTCATCTCCACAGAGATGTGACTCAATCAATTGTGTGTATTAAACTTGATTAGATGGAAATGTGACTCCACCCATTCTACATGAGTCTTGATTAGTTTACTGGAATCCTATAAAAAAGGAGACATTTTGGAGAGAATGCCTTTGGAGAATGACAAGAAAGCAGAACCATGAGGCCAAGAGAACCACAGAGTCCACCAGCCTTTGGAGATGAAGGAGAATGCCCCTGGGGGATCTTCATGAAGCAAGAGGCCTGGAGAGGAGGCTAGCAGATGACACCGTGTTCGCCATGTGCCCTTCCACTTGAGAGAGAAACCCTGAACTTCATCGGCCTTCTTGAATCAAAGTATCTTTTCCTGGATGCCTTAGATTGGACATTTCTATAGACTTGCTTTAATTGGGACATTTTCATGGCCTTAGAACTGTAGACTTGTAACTTATTAAATTTTCCTTTTTAAAAAGCCATTCTATTCCTGGTATATTGCATTCTGGCAGCTAGCAAACTAGAAAAGTAACCATATAGGTAATAATACATGCCAGCAATACTGTATTGTATTTTTTGGTAACTCCACATTTTACTTCCTACTAAAGTAAAGTGCTAAAATGCAAATGATTAAAGAGTTATAATAATCTATTATTTGGGGCATATGATTACAAAATATCATTTCAGCAAGTACAAAAAAGGTAGAGGAGGAAAGGGTACAGGAAGAGTACATATGTATGCTATTGAAATTAAGTTGGTGACAAACCAAACATAAGAGCTTTAGATTTAGGATGCCAAATGCAAGCTACATGGTGACCACAAAGAAAATATATTTAAAAATATACACAAAAAGTAATGATAATGGACTCAAAATGCTGCAATACAAAAAAAACATATAAATATGAAGTAGGCATTAACAGAAGAATTGAGGGACAAAAAGAAAGGCATAAGAATCACAAAGACCAAATATCAAAAGGCAGAAGAAAGTCCTGCTAATCAGTAGTTACTTTAAATGTAAATGGGTTAAATTTGCCAGTCAAAAGGCACAGATTGGCAGAATGGATTAAAAAAGCATGACCTAGGGCAGGCCATGGTGGCTCACTGGCAGAGTTCTTGCCTGCCATGCTGGAAACCTGGATTCAATTGCTGTTGCCTGCCCATGTTAAAAAAAAAACAACACCATGCCCCAACTATATGCTGTCTGAAAGAGACTCACTTTAAATTCAAAGATAAAAGTAGATTGAAAGTGAAAGGATGGAAAATATATATACCATGTGCATAGGAACCAAAAGAGAGCTGATGTAGCTTTACCAGTATCAAGAAAAAAATAGAATTTAAATACAAATCTGTTATAAGAGACAAAGGACACTATATATTAATAAAAGAAGCAATCCACCAAGAAGAAATAACAATCATAAATATGTATGCCTGTAACTATGGTATGCCAAAATACATGAGGCAAACAGTAGCAAAACTAAATAAAGAAATAGACATCTCTACAATAACAGTTGGAGACTTCAATATACCACACTTATTAATAGATAGAACATCCAGACAGGTGATCAGTAAGGAAACAAAGAACTTGAAAAACATGATAAATGAACTAGACCTAACCAACCACAAAACAGCAGGATATATATTTTTCTCAAGTGCTCATAGATCATTCTCCAGAATACACCACATGTTGAGTTACAAAATAAGAGTCTTGATACATTTTAAAAGGAATCCATCTAATGAAAAGTTACCACCCATGATTGAATGGGTCACATTTCCATGGAAACCATAAAAAAGATCCCACCCAGCAATCCTGAATGAGGATTAAAGGACATGACTTTTCTGAGTTACAAAATAACTTCAAACCAGCACAGACCATACTGGAATAAAGCTGGAAATCAATACAGGCAAAGAACTGGAAAATGCACAAATATATGTAAGTTAAAAACATACTCTCATACAATCACAGGGTCAAAGAAGAAATTGCAAGAGAAATCAGGAAATATCTCAAAGCAAATGAAAATGAGAACACAACATATCAAAACATATGGGATTCAGGGAGGTGTGGTGGCTCAGTGGCAGAATTCTCACCTGCCATGCTGAAGACCCAGGTTCAATTCCAAGAGCCTGCCCATGCCAAAAAAACAAACAAATAAAAACTTATGGGATTCAGCTAAGGCAGTACTGAAAAGGAAATTTATAGCCCTAAACACCTACATTAAAAAGAAGACCTAAAATCAAAGACCTAACTCCACTTGGAGGAACTAGAACAGCAAACTTATTCTAAAGCAAGTAGAAGGAAAGAAACAACAAAGATTAGAGCAGAAATAAATGAAACTGAGAATTATAAAACAGCGAATTAACAAAGCCAAAAGTTGGTTCTTTGAGAAGATTAATAAAATTGACAAACCCTTAGCTGGACTGACAAAGGTAAAAAAAGAGATGCAAATAAATAAAATAAAAAAAGAGAGGGGGGACATTACTACTGACCCCACAGAAATGAAAAGGATAATAAGAGTATTCTATGAACTGTGTGCCAACAAATTAGACAACTTACAATGAATGGACAAATTTCTAGAAATGGAGGAACAAACCACACTGATTCTAGAAGAAATAGAAGAACTCAGTAGCCCAATTACAAGTAAAGAGATTGAATCAGTCATCAAAAACTTCCAAAGAAGAAAAGCCAAGGATAAGATGGCTCCACAGGTGAATTCTACCACTCATTCCAAGAAGAATTAATATCAATCCTGCTCAAATTCTTCCAAAAATTTGAGGAGGAGGGAACACCACCTAACTCATTCCATGAGGCCAACATCACCCTAAAACCAAATCCAGATAAAGATACTACATGAAAAGGAAACTACAAACTCATTTTCTCTAATGAATATAAATGTAAAACTCCTCAACAAAATAATTACAAATCGAATTCAACAGCACACTAAAATAATTATACACCAAGATCAAGTGGGTTTTATTCCAGGCATGCCAGGGTAGTTCAACACAAAAAAAATCAATTAGTGTAATATACCACATTAACAAATCAAGACAGAAAAACCACATGATCATTTTGATTGACAGAAAAAGCATTTGAAAAAAATCTGGCTTTTTTATTAAGAAAATCCTTTCTTGATAAAAACACTTCAAAACATCAGAATAAAAGCAAACTTCTTTAGCATGAGAAAGGGCATATATGAAAATCCCACAGCTAAAATTGTACTTCCAGGTAAAAGATGAAAACGTTCCCTTTAAGACTGGGAACAAGTCAAGGATGCCCATTGTCACCACTCTTATTCAACATTGTGCTAGAAGTTCTAGCTAGAGCAGTTCGGCAGGGTAATAAAAAAAGGCATCTAACTGGAAAAGAATGAAAACTTTCACTATTGACAGATGACATGATCCTATATAGAGAACATTCCTGAAAAAATCTACAACAAAGCTACTAAAGCTAATAAACACATCCAGCAAATGAGGTAGGATACAAGATCAACCCACAAAAATCAGTGCTGTCTCCATACACTAGGAATGAGTAATTGGAGGGGAAAATCAAGAAAAAAATACATTTATAAGAGCAACAAGAAGAATAAAATACCTGGGAATAAATTTAACTGAGGATGTAAAGGGCTTGTATACAGAAAACTATAAAACATTGCTAAAAGAAATCAAAGAAAACCTAAATAAATGGAAGAACTCATGTTCATGGATTGGAAGACTTCATATTGTTAAGATGTCCAGTCTACCCAAATTGATTTACAGATTCAATGTATAACCACTCAAAATTCCAACAGTCTAATTTGCATAAATGGAAATATCGATTATCAAATTTATTTAGAAGAGTAAGGGGCTCCAAATAGCCAAAAAAAAATCTTGAAAAAGAATGATGTTGGAGGACTCATACTTCCTTACTTTAAAGCATATTACAAAGCTATAGTGGTCAAAACAGCATGGTACTGGCATAAAGATGGATAAATTTATAACCAATGGAATTAAACTGAGAGCTCGGAAATGGAGCCTCAATGTTATATGGCAAGGCTGCCAAGTCCATTCATCTGGGACAGAGCAGTCTCTTCAACAAATGATGCTGGGAGAACTCAATATCCATATGCAAAAAAAATGAGAGTGGACTCCTATCTCACACTTTATACAAAAATTAACTCAAAAATGGATCAAAGACCTAAGTAGAAAAACCAGGACCATAAAACTCCTAGAAGAAAATATAGGGAAACATCATCAAGATCTTGTGGTAGGCAATGGTTTCTTAGACTTTACACCCAAAGCACAAAAAAGCAATGAAAGAAAATATAGATAAATGGGACCTCCTCAAAATTAAGAACTTTTGTGCTTCAAAGGACTTTGTCAAGAAAAAGAAAAGGCCACTGACTCAATGGAAAAAAATAGTTGGAAACCACATCTCTGATAAGGGCTTAATATCTGGAATATATAAAGAAATCCTACAACTCAATAACAGAAAGACAAGCAACCCAATTTTAAAATGAGCAAAACACTTGAATAGACAATTTTCCAAAGAGGAAATACAAATGGACCAAAAACACATGAAAAGATGCTCAACATCAGGGTACACAGGTAGTTCAATGGTTAAAATGCCCGCCTTCCATGCAGGAGACCTGGGTTCGATTCCCAGACCATGCACCACCACCACCCCCAAAAAAAGATGCTCAACATCACTAGCTATTAATGAAATAAAAATCAAAACTTCAAGGTATCATTTCACACCTACTAGAATTCATCATTATTAAACAAACAGAAAATTACAAGTGTGGACAGGAGGTAGAGAAATAGGAAAACTCGTTCACTGCTGGTGAGAATGCAAAGTGGTATATGCATTGTGGAAGACAGTCTGGCGGTTCCTCAGGAAGCTAAGTATAGAATCACCATCTTGATCCAGCAATCCCACTACTAGGTATATACCCAAAATAACTGAAACTAGGGACTCTAACAGACATTTGTACACCAATGTTCATAGCAGCATTATTCACAATTGTCAAAAGATGAAAGCAACCCAACTGTCTATCAAATGATGAACAGATATATAAAATGTGTTATATACATTTGATGGAATATTATTAGGCTATTAAGAAATAATGATAGTGACTAAATGTAGGAATTAAAGAGGAAGAACAAAGAAATGTCAATAGTGCAGGGTTTTGAAAATAGATGGTCATTCATATTTTAAAACTTCAACTTCTGTGTGAGACTAAAGCAAAAAATGTTTATTTGGTACAAAATTTATATTTTGACTAGTGCATTTCCTAATACAACTTATATGGACAGGTATTGAACACCATAAGTACATGGAACCTTGAATAGGGCATGAGATTTTGTACGTTTACCCCATGTGATGCCCTGATAAATCCCCAAGTAATCTGAACAGTGAATAAAGAAGTATTTGTAAGGTCCCCTTGGGGGAATGGTGAGAAAGGGGGAAATTCAACTTCCCCATTTGGAGAATTCCTGATATTCTCTCAAGCAATGGGGACAACGAAATTAATAGGTTAACCCCTCAGTCATGGAGTTTGTTCATATGAAACATCCCCTCAAAGGACAGACTAAGCCTACTTAAAATTAGGCCTAAGAGTCACCCCCAAAGAACCTCTTTTGTTGCTCAGATGTGGCCTCTCTCAACCAACATGGCAAGCAAACTTACTGTCCTCCCCCTCTCTACGTGGGACATGACTCCCAGGGGTATAAACTTCCCTGGCAACATGGGACAGAAATCCTAGAATGAGCTGGGACACGGCATCAAGGGATTGAGAAAATCTTATTGACCAAAAGGGGGAAGAGAGAAATGAGACAAAATAAAGTGTCAGAGGCTGAGAGATTTCAGAGTTGAAAGGTTATCCTGGAGGTTATTATATAAATATCCCCTTTTTAGTTTAAGGTGTATTAATGAGGCTAGGGAGCAATGTATGAAACTGTAGAGCTGTGTTCCAGTAGCCATGTTTCTTGAAGATGAATGTATAATGATATAGCTTTCACAATGTGACTATGTGATTGTGAAAACCTTGTGTCTGATGCTCCTTTTATCTACAGTATGGACAAATAAGTAAAAAAAATTATTAAAAATAAATAAATAATGGGGGAACAAATGCTAAAACAAATTGAGTAGATTGAAATACTAGTGATCAATGAAAGGGAGCGGTAAGGGGTGTAGAAAAAAATAGGAGGAACAAAGGTTAAAATGTATTGGGTGGGTAGAAATGCTGGTGGTCAATGAGAGGGAGGGGTGGGGGGTGTGGTATGTATGAGTTTTTTTCCTTTTTCTTTCTTTTTTTTTTTTTTTGCATAGGCAGGCACTGGGTATCAAACTGGGTCTCTCACATGGCAGGTGAGAACTCGGCCTGCTGAGCCACGGTGGCCCACCCTTTCCTTTTTCTTTTTATTTCTTTTCCTGGAGTGATGCGTGTGTTCTGAAGAACGATCATGGTGAAGAATACTCTACTATGTGATGATATTGTGAGCCACTGATTGTGCACCATGTATGGAATGTGTGTATGTTAAGAATGTGTTGTATGATGTCTATCAATAAAATACATTTTTAAAAAAATGAATGAAGTCCTAATGCATGTGACAACATGTGAACCTTAAAAACATTAGGTTGAGCTCTCTCTCGGCCGGACCGCCGCGCGGCGCACGCGCCCCGCAGCAGCCGAGCCGCCCGACCTCCCTACCCCCTCTCTCTCTCCGCCGGACCGCCGCGCGGCGCACACGCCCCGCAGCAGCCGAGCCGCCCGACCTCCCTACCCCCTCTCTCTCTCCGCCGGACCGCCGCGCGGCGCACGCGCCCCGCAGCAGCCGAGCCGCCCGACCTCCCTACCCCCTCTCTCTCTCCGCCGGACCGCCGCGCGGCGCACGCGCCCCGCAGCAGCCGAGCCGCCCGACCTCCCTACCCCCTCTCTCTCTCCGCCGGACCGCCGCGCGGCGCACGCGCCCCGCAGCAGCCGAGCCGCCCGACCTCCCTACCCCCTCTCTACCCCCCTCCTCCCCCTCCTGCTCCGGCTGCTCTCCAACCAACACGGTGCCCTCTTCCCCCGCCTTCACCGTGCTCCTCCGCCACCAGCCTCGACAGCCTTGCCGCCCTCACCTTTCCTCCTCCAGAACAACTACTGGGGGAGTGGAGATAATACAGAGCAGCTCCCGGAGCCACGAGGGAAATCAAAGGGACAGCGTACCCCATCCTGGAACGGCTGACTATCTGGGAGAACCAGCTCCGGTGAGATCACCAAGGGGCACGGGCTTTCCTGGGTGGGACAGCAAGCGACCGGAGTCCCTCCCTTCCACCTTCCCAGGCCAGCTGGTAGAATTGGACAGGCGGTCCCCTTAGGCCGCGGCGGCTGGTGCCCCCACCACACGAGGCCCCCCGGAACAACTGAGATAGTTGGGTCGGAAATCCCCAGACTGCGGAGAACAGTGACCGGGGGATCCCTTCCAAACACGTGACTCCCCCGTCGGCTGGGAGCAGTGCACTCTCCCGGGCTGCGACAGCTGGCGCCCTCCCACCACGCTTGGTGCCCCGGGCCGACTAGCTAATTTGGCCGGACGCTCTCCTGTGCTGCGACAGCCGGCGACCCTCCCCGCGTTTGGAACCCCGGGCCGGCTGGCATTCTTCCAAGACGCTTCGGTTGCCGAACCTCCCCTACGGCGAGAGTTTTCCAGAGTTGAGGGACCCACAGCAACTTTCGCTGGTGGAACCCACAGACAGGCGTGTGCCACGTGTGCCACCTACTGGGCAGGATAGGAAGAACAGAACCCAGAGACTGCGCAGAAAAATCTTTCAACCTGTGGGGTCGAACACCCGGGGAAATCTAACTAAATGCCCAGACGCCAGCAGAAGATAACGGATCACGCTCAGAAAATTGAACATATGGCCCAGTCAAACGAAGAAACCAATAGTTCAAATGAGATACAGGAGCTGAAACAACTAATGCTGAATATACGAACAGAAATGGAAAACCTCTTCAAAAACGAAATCGATAAATTGAGGGAGGACATGAAGAAGACATGGGCTGAACATAAAGAAGAAATAGAAAAACTGAAAAAACAAATCACAGAACTTATGGAAGTGAAAGATAAAGTAGAAAAGATGGAAAAAACAATGGATACCTACAATGACAGATTTAAAGAAACAGAAGATAGAATTAGTGATTTGGAGGATGAAACATCTGAACTCCAAAAAGAAACAGAAACTATCCGGAAAAGAATGGAAAAATTTGAACAAGGTATCAGGGAACTCAAGGACAATGTGAACCGTACAAATATACGTGTAGTGGGTATCCCAGAAGGAGAAGAGAAGGGAAAAGGAGGAGAAAAACTAATGGAAGAAATTATCACTGAAAATTTCCCAACTCTTATGAAAGACCTAAAATTACAGATCCAAGAAGTGCAGCGCACCCCAAAGAGATTAGACACAAATAGGCGTTCCCCAAGACACTTACTAGTTAGAATGTCAGAGGTCAAAGAGAAAGAGAGGATCTTGAAGGCAGCGAGAGAAAAACAATCCGTCACATACAAGGGAAACCCAATAAGACTATGTGTAGATTTCTCAGCAGAAACCATGGAAGCTAGAAGACAGTGGGATGATATATTTAAGTTACTAAAAGAGAAAAACTGCCAGCCAAGACTCCTATATCCAGCAAAATTGTCCTTCAAAAATGAGGGAGAATTTAAAACATTCTCAGACAAAAAGTCACTAAGAGAATTTGTGACCAAGAGACCAGCTTTGCAAGAAATACTAAAGGAAGCACTAGAGTCAGATACAAAAAGACAGAAGAGAGAGACATGGAGAAAAGTGTAGAAAGAAGGAAAGACAGATATGATATATATAATACAAAAGGCAAAATGGTAGAGGAAAATATTATCCAAACAGTAATAACTCTAAATGTCAATGGACTGAATTCCCCAATTAAAAGACATAGACTGGCAGAATGGATTAAAAAACAGGATCCTTCTATATGCTGTCTACAGGAAACACATCTTAGACCCAAAGATAAATATAGGTTGAAAGTGAAAGGTTGGGAAAAGATATTTCATGCAAACAACAACCAGAAAAGAGCAGGAGTGGCTATACTAATATCCAACAAATTAGACTTCAGATGTAAAACAGTTAAAAGAGACAAAGAAGGACACTATATACTAATAAAAGGAACAATTAAACAAGAAGACATAACAATCATAAATATTTACGCACCGAACCAGAATGCCCCAAAATACGTGAGGAATACACTACAAACACTGAAAAGGGAAATAGACACATATACCATAATAGTTGGAGACTTCAATTCACCACTCTCATCAATGGACAGAACATCTACACAGAGGATCAATAAAGAAATAGAGAACCTGAATATTACTATAAATGAACTTGACTTAACAGACATTTATAGGACATTACATCCCACAACAGCAGGATACACCTTTTTTTCAAGTGCTCATGGATCATTCTCAAAGATAGACCATATGCTGGGTCACAAAGCAAGTCTTAACAAATTTAAAAAGATTGAAATCATACACAACACTTTCTCGGATCATAAAGGAATGAAGTTGGAAATCAATAATAGGCGGAGTGCCAGAAAATTCATAAATACATGGAGGCTCAACAACACACTCTTAAACAACAAGTGGGTCAAAGAAGAAATTGCAAGAGAAATTAGTAAATACCTAGAGGCAAATGAAAATGAAGACACAACATATCAAAACTTATGGGACGCAGCAAAGGCAGTGCTAAGAGGGAAATTTATTGTCCTAAATGCCTTTATCAGAAAAGAAGAAAAGGCAAAAATGCAGGAATTAACTGTCCACTTGGAAGAACTGGAGAAAGAACAGCAAACTAATCCCAAAGCAAGCAAAAGGAAAGAAATAACAAAGATTAGAGCAGAAATAAATGAAATTGAAAACATGAAAACAATAGAGAAAATCAATAAGACCAGAAGTTGGTTCTATGAGAAAATCAACAAGATTGATGGGCCCTTAGCAAGATTGACAAAAAGAAGAAGAGAGAGGATGCAAATAAATAAGATTAGAAATGAAAGAGGAGACATAACTACTGACCTCACAGAAATAAAGGAGGTAATAACAGGATACTATGAACAACTTTACGCTAATAAATACAACAATTTAGAAGAAATGGACAGGTTCCTGGAAAGACATGAACAACCAACTTTGACTCAAGAAGAAATAGACGACCTCAACAAACCAATCACAAGTAAAGAGATTGAATTAGTTATTCAAAACCTCCCTAAAAAGAAAAGTCCAGGACCAGACGGCTTCACATGTGAATTCTATCAAACATTCCAGAAAGAATTAGTACCTACTCTCCTCAAACTCTTCAACATAATCGAAGTGGAGGGAAAACTACCTAATTCATTCTATGAAGCCAACATCACCCTCATACCAAAACCAGGCAAAGATATTACAAAAAAAGAAAACTACAGACCAATCTCTCTAATGAATACAGATGCAAAAATCCTCAATAAAATTCTAGCAAATCGTATCCAGCAACACATTAAAAGAATTATACATCATGACCAAGTAGGATTCATCCCAGGTATGCAAGGATGGTTCAACATAAGAAAATCAATTAATGTAATACACCATATCAACAAATCAAAGCAGAAAAATCACATGATCATCTCAATTGATGCAGAGAAGGCATTTGACAAGATTCAACATCCTTTCCTGCTGAAAACACTTCAAAAGATAGGAATACAAGGGAACTTCCTTAAAATGATAGAGGGAATATATGAAAAACCCACAGCTAATATCATCCTCAATGGGGAAAAATTGAAAACTTTCCCCCTAAGATCAGGAACAAGACAAGGATGTCCACTATCACCACTATTATTCAACATTGTGTTGGAAGTTCTAGCCAGAGCAATTAGGCAAGAAAAAGAAATACAAGGCATCAAAATTGGAAAGGAAGAAGTAAAACTATCACTGTTTGCAGACGATATGATACTATATGTAGAAAACCCAGAAAAATCCACAACAAAATTACTAGAGCTAATAAATGAGTACAGCAAAGTAGCAGGTTACAAGATCAACATTCAAAAATCTGTAGCTTTTCTATACACTAGTAATGAACAAGCTGAGGTAGAAATCAAGAAACGAATCCCATTTACAATCGCAACTAAAAGAATAAAATACCTAGGAATAAATTTAACCAAAGAGACAAAAAACCTATATAAAGAAAACTACAAAAAACTGTTAAAAGAAATCACAGAAGACCTAAATAGATGGAAGGGCGTACCGTGTTCATGGATTGGAAGACTAAATATAGTTAAGATGTCAATCCTACCTAAATTGATTTACAGATTCAATGCAATACCAATCAAAATCCCAACAACATATTTTTCAGAAATAGAAAAACCAATAAGCAAATTTATCTGGAAGGGCAGGGTACCCCGAATTGCTAAAAACATCTTGAGGAAAAAAAACGAAGCTGGAGGTCTCGCGCTGCCTGACTTTAAGGCATATTATGAAGCCACAGTGGTCAAAACAGCATGGTATTGGCATAAAGATAGATATATCGACCAATGGAATCGAATAGAGTGCTCAGATATAGACCCTCTCATCTATGGACATTTGATCTTTGATAAGGCAGTCAAGCCAACTCACCTGGGACAGAACAGTCTCTTCAATAAATGGTGCCTAGAGAACTGGATATCCATATGCAAAAGAATGAAAGAAGACCCATCTCTCACACCCTATACAAAAGTTAACTCAAAATGGATCAAAGATCTAAACATTAGGTCTAAGACCATAAAACAGTTAGAGGAAAATGTTGGGAGATATCTTATGGATCTTACAACTGGAGGTGGTTTTATGGACCTTAAACCTAAAGCAAGAACACTGAAGAAGGAAATAAATAAATGGGAGCTTCTCAAAATTAAACACTTTTGTGCATCAGAGAACTTCATCAAGAAAGTAGAAAGACAGCCTACACAATGGGAGACAATATTTGGAAATGACATATCAGATAAGGGTCTAGTATCCAGAATTTATAAAGAGATTATTCAACTCAACAACAAAAAGACAGCCAACCCAATTACAAAATGGGAAAAAGACTTAAACAGACACCTACCAGAAGAAGAAATACGGATGGCCAAGAGGCACATGAAGAGATGCTCAATGTCCCTGGCCATTAGAGAAATGCAAATCAAAACCACAATGAGATATCATCTCACACCCACCAGAATGGCCATTATCAACAAAACAGAAAATAACAAGTGCTGGAGAGGATGCGGAGAAAGAGGCACACTTATTCACTGTTGGTGGGAATGTCAAAGGGTGCAACCACTGTGGAAGGCAGTTTGGCGTTTCCTCAAAAAGCTGAATATAGAATTGCCATACGACCCAGCAATACCATTGCTAGGTATCTACTCAAAGGACTTAAGGGCAAAGACACAAACGGACATTTGCACACCAATGTTTATAGCAGCGTTATTTACAATTGCAAAGAGATGGAAACAGCCAAAATCTCCATCAGCAGAAGAGTGGCTAAACAAACTGTGGTATATACATACGATGGAATATTATGCAGCTTTAAGACAAGATAAACTTGTGAACCATGTAATAACATGGATGGACCTAGAGAATATTATGCTGAGTGAATCCAGCCAAAAACTAAAGGACAAATACTGTATGGTCCCACTGTTGTGAACGGACATTCGAGAATAAACTTGAAATATGTCATTGGTAACAGAGTTCAGCAGGAGTTAGAAACAGGGTAAGACAATGGGTAATTGAAGCTGAAGGGATACAGATTGTGCAACAGGACTAGATACAAAAACTCAAAAATGGACAGCACAATAATACCTAATTGTAAAGTAATCATGTTAAAATACTGAATGAAGCTGCATCTGAGCTATAGGGTTTTTTTTTGTTTTTGTTTGCTTGTTGGTTTGTTTGTTGTTGTTGTTTTTTACTATTACTACTACTTTTATCTCTTTTCTTTATATTGACATTTTATATCTTTTTCTGTTGTGTTGCTAGTTCCTCTAAACAGATGCAAATGTACTAAGAAACAATGATCATGCATCTATGTGATGATGTTAAGAATTACTGAGTGCATATGTAGAATGGTATGATTTCTAAATGTTGTGTTAATTTCTTTTTTTTCTTTCCGTTAATAAAAAAAAAAAAAAAAAAAAAAAAAAAAAAAACATTAGGTTGAGTGAAATAAGCCAGACACAAGAGCTCAAATAGGGTATGATATCGCTAACATGAACTAACTATAATGAATAAACTCATAGAGTCAGAATCTGGAATATGGACTGACTATGTTCTGACTATCCTGTTAACCTAGAACATAGGTTACCGGGGGATAAAATGGGCATAGAGAATGGAAAGCTGATGCTTTATTTGCACAGAATTTCTATTCAGACTGATTGTAATGTTTGGAAGTGGATTGGTAGCACATTTTGTGAATGCAACTAACAGCGCTGAATTATGTTTGTGAATGTGGTTGACGGAAAATTTTGCATCATGTACTAGAAGGAAAGTTAGAATTAAAACACAGGGCTGTATAACACAGTGCTGAAAAAAATAGAATGCACGTTCTTCTCAAGTACACATGCTCATTCTCCAGGATAGATCATATAACAGGTCACAAAACAAGTCTCAATACATTTGAAATAATGAAATCATACACTGCATCTTCTTCAACCACAATGGAATAAAGCTAGAAGACAATAGCAAAGGGAGAACTGCAAAATTCACTAATAGGTGGAAATTAAACAATGCACTCTTATACAATCAATAGGACAAAGAAGAAATCAGAAGAGAAATTAGGAAATAGCTTGAGGCACATGAAAATGAAAACACAACCTATCAAACTTATGGAATGCAACAAAAGCAGTGCTGAGAAAGACATTTATAGCTCTTAATGTTTATATCAAAAAGAAGAAAGATCTCAAACCAGAGACTTAACCTCATAACTGGAGAATCTAGAAAAAGAAAAGCAAACTAAACCCAAGTGAGCAGAAAGAAGGAAATAAAAAAGATAAGAACGAAATAAAGAGTATTAAAAATACTCAAAATAGAGTATTAAAAAACAATAGAGGATAAACAAAACCACAAGTTGGTTTTTTTAATAGATCAATAAAAGTGACAAACCTTTAGCTAGACTGACAGAGAAAGAGAGAGAATGCAATTATTAAAATGAGCTGAAACTCAGCATCAAGGGAGTGAGAAAACCTTCTGACCAAAAGGCGGAAGAGTGAAATGAGACAAAGTGTCAATAGCTGAGAGATTCCAAACAGAGTCAAGAGGTTATCCTGGAGGTTATTCTTATGCATCAAGCAGATATCACCTTGTTATCCAAGACGTAATGGAGAGGCTGGAGGGAACTGCCTGAAAATGTAGAGCTGTGTTCCAGTAGCCATGTTTCTTGATGATGATTGATAATGATATAGCTTTCACAATGTGACTGTGTGATTGTGAAAACCTTATGTCTGATGCTCCTTTTGTCCAGGGTATGGACAGATGAGTAAAAAAATGGGGATTAAAAAATAAATATATAATGAAGGGTGAAAAATTGAGTAGGTTGAAATATTGGTGGTCAATGAGAGGGAGGGGTAAGGGAAATAAGATGTATGAGTATTTTCTTTTTTTATTTCCTTTTCTAGAGTGATGCAAATGTTCTAGAGATGATCATGATGATGAATACACAACTATGTGATGACACTGTCACAGAGCCATTTATTGTATACCAGGTGTGGATTGTATGTGTGTGACAGTTTCACAATAAAAATAAGAGAGAAAGAGAGAGATAAGGAAAGAAATTTATCTCAAACACACCAATATCCAATAAAGAGAACGAGAGTAATCAAAGCCACCCAACAGAGAAAAGTCTAGGGCCAGATGGCTTAACAGGTGGATTTTAGCAATCACTCCAAGAAAAATGAACCCCAACCCTGTTCAAACTCCTCAAAAAAATTGAAGAGGAGGAAATACTCCCTAACTCATTCCAGGAGGCCAACCCACCCTCATACCAAAGCCATGTAAAGATCCCAGAAGAAAATAAAATTGCAGACCAATATCCCTATGAATACAGATGCAAAAATCATCAAAACAAAGCACAAGCAAACTGAATCCAACAGCACATTAAAAGAAAGACAAACCATGATCAAGAGGGATTTTCCTAGGTGTGCAAGGGTTTTCCTCAACATAAGAACAATTCATGTATTATACCCATTAATAGAATGAAAGGCAAATCTACATGACGTAGACACAGACAAAAATTGTATCATCCCACTAATATGAAATAACAGAATAAACAAATTCATAGACTCAGAAACTAAAATACAGCTTTCCAGGGGCCAGGGTTGGGGTAGGGGATGGGATTTAATGCTTAATAGGTCCAGAGTTTCTTTGGGGGACAACGGAAAATTCTGGTAATAGGTGGTGTTACGGAGGCACATTGTGAAAGTACCTAACAGCATGGAATTATTTATTTGAATGTGGTTAAAAGGGGGAATTTTAGGTTGTATGCATGTTATTAGGATTTAAAACAAACAAACAAACATAGGTCTACACAACAAAGAGAATAAACAACATAAGCCATAGACTAGAGCTAGTATAATTATAACAATCATGTCTCACCAACTGTCACAAAATACCATATCAGTAAAAAAGGGTTAATAATGGGGAGAACTGGATGTCAGGGGGGGGGGGGTGTATAGGAACTCGACTATTTGCATGACTTTTTAAAAAAAACCTACAACTTCTCTAATAAAAAAAAAGCAGGATGATTGGCAAGAACATTTTCAAGATGGCCGTTGAAATCACGATCAGGAAGTTTCAGCTTTTCTCTGGTTTGCTGGATTCTTCACCTGGCCACCAATGACAACACAGGTGTTTAATTTCTAGAATATCCAGTGGAAGGAAATAGAATATTAAGCTTTATTTATTTATTTTTTTTTTTGTAACTGTGATGTTACAGCCAAACGTTTTCTGTTCAAACATTATGTTTCTTTCTTGAATTTCTCTGGTATCTTGTTGATACTTTTGGCCATAGAATGAATCCATTATTTAAAAAGCGTATTCCCATATTTTTAAAAAATTGATTTACTGAACACTCTTTAAACACATCATAAATTGTGTTACAAAAGGCTGCAACTAGTTTTAGACCCACAGAAAAAGTAAGAGTGGCCATCAATCTCACTGATATGAACTAATTATAATAAGCAAACTCACAGAGTTAGAATCTAGAATACAGGCTACCGGGGGAGAGACTGGGGTAGAGAAGGGGAGCTGACGCTTCATTTGTGACAATTTCTATTTAGGTTGATTATAAATGTCTGGAAATGGATAGTGGTGATAGTAACACATTATTGTGAGTGTAATGAACAGTGCTGAATTATATCAGTGAGTGTGATTGAAAGGGGAAGTTCTGGGTTGTGTGTGTCACCAGAAGGAAAGTTAGAAGATAAAACTTGGTACCGTATAGCACAGTGAACGCTCTTGGGGACGATGGACTGTGGTTACCAGCACAAATTCAGGAATGTTCTTTCATGAACTGTAACAAATGTATGACACACCAGGTGTTAACACCAGGGTGGTATATGGGAAATATACCTAATGTAAGCTATAGACTATAGTTAAAATAAATAGTAATATTTTAATATTGTCTCATCAATTGTAAGAAAGGTGCCACAGTAATGCACAATGTCAACAATAGAAGGGTACATGGAAACATATTTTTATATGACTTTTCTGTAAACATATAACTTCTCCAAATAACAATTTTTAAAACACTATGGTAAGTGAAAGCAACCAGCACAAAGTAATACATATTGTATGAATCCATTTATATAAAATGTAAATATAAATAAATTTATAGAAACAAAATTAGATTAGTGATCATGCAGGACTGGGGAAGGATAGAGAGGTCGAGAAGTGACTGCTAAGGGGTGTGGGGTTTTTCTTTCTGTAGTAATGAAAATGTTCTAAAATTGTGATGACGAGTGCACAACTCTATGATTATACTAGAAGCCATTGACTGTATGCTTTGGATGGATTGTATGGTATATGAATATATCTCAATACAACTGCTTTTTAAAAAAAACGTGTCTTTCACCTTATACCCCATCATTATCAAGCATATCATACTTTTATCTGAGCAGTTAAAAGTTTACAGAAGAATCATGCAGATAATACAGAGTTCCCATATACACACATACACAGTCTCCCCATTATTAACAGTTTGCATTAGTGTGGTACCATTGTTACAACTGACAAAGCAATGTTATTAAAATTATACTATCAACTGTAGCCCATAGTTCTATTAGGGTTCCCTATGCATTGTACAGTTCTGTGAGTTTTTTTAAAATTTTTATTCTGATAGCCTATATACAACTTAACACTTACCATTTTATCCTCTTTCAATTAAACAATCCAGTAGTGTTAAATACATTCACAATGTTGTGCCATCATACAATCATCCTTTGCCAAAACTTTTCCATCTCCTCAACGAGAAACTTCATGACCATCAAGCATTACCTCTCCATTCCCACCCCCACCCAGCCCCTGCACATCATTTCTGTCATCTTTGTTTTCTGTAAGACAGTTTCTCTTCTGCAGCTCTCCATGCACCAGGGTTTGGGTTAAGAATAGGCTTAACTGGGAAAAGCACAAAGCCAGAGTCACCATGACAAGGGCCTCTAACCTGTGGCTCAGCCCAGGAGCAAGTAGGCCTCAATCTGCTGGACTCACGTCCTGTGGACCTTCCTGCGTGTATGGCAAGCCTGAGAGAGCAGTTTCAACAACATGCCAGCAGTCTGGTTGGGGGTGCCTGCTACTTACCGAAGTTGTCCTGAAGTGCCAGCAGCCCAGCACACGGAGACTCTGAACCCACAGGAGTTTCGGTGACAGGGGGAGGAAGCCCCACTTTCAGGAGAAGCCACGTTTGGGCACTGCCCCTCCAACCGGGAGAAAAGCAAAGACCCCCGAATCTCATGAGCTTTCGACCAGGCAGCCCAGCAGAAGCATACAGGGTTATTTGAGACAGTCTTGCTTCTTACATCATACTTTCCCAATTGATTAAGCAAAAAGTGGTATTTCATGATAGTCTTTATTTTCATCTCTTTGGTTACTAATGAATGTATATGAGTTTTCACAGACGTAGGGACAGTTGTATTCCTTCTATGGTCTATTTAGACACTTGACCCATTCTTCTTTGGGGATATCAGTGGTTTACTCTTTAATTTTTAAATATTTTTTATATAGAATGTCTTTTAGCCCATTAAAATGACCATGTGTTTTTTTAATCAGATCTACTGATGGCATATTTCACGTAAATATAGAGGATATTTATTAATAATCTCCCCAGTGTCCACATTCACCCCTTCCCCGTAGCCTCCTAAGCTTGCTCAAGGATCTAAGTGGTTCCAGGAAAGCTCATTAGCAACCAGAGAGCACAGGCTAAGCCCCAGGCCCCTGTGCTTGCAACGGAGGTCATGTGACCCAAGTCACTTACTCAGTGTCATCTCAGGATTCTTGCTTTAAATGCCAATACGAAGAGGCCCCTATTTTTATTTATTTATTTATTTATTTTTGCTAGACAAGAATATTACAGCACATAATCTCAGGAGCTGCTAGTGGTCATCATGGGGAATCCACTGAGGATGAAGCTGTCAGCAAAGAAAGCACAGTAGAGGGAAAATAAACTGAGTATTTGGTATATAGTTGAGCCACCAAACAAGCCTCACCTAAAGAAAGCCTGCTTCTAGATTTTTCAATTACCTGACCCCAGGCATATACATTCAGCAGTGCTCACTGGTCCATGCTGGTTGTCCAAGACTCACCTCCATTTGTATTAGTTAGGGGATCATTTTCATTGCTGCACCAGTTGTTAAATACAATATATTTACTATCATCCCCATATGTGCCAATAACCGTCATTCATTATTAAGCTTTAGATTTAAAGTCTGTTTATTTTTTTTTTTTTTTTTTTTTTTTTTTTTTTTTTTTTTTTTAAAGGAAAGACAGAGAGAAGGAAGGAAGGATAGAAGGAAGGAAGGAAGGAAGAAAGGGAAACATTTTTAAACATTTTCTTGTTTTATTGTATTCTGTTTCTCCGTTTTTGTTACATGGGCTGGGGCCGGGAATCGAACCGAGGTCCTCCGGCATAGCAGGCAAGCACTTTGCCCGCTGAGCCACCGCGGCCCGCCCAGTCTGTTTATTTTTTGCTGGGTTTGGTGGTTGCTGTTTTGTTTCAATAAACACACCTTACATGGTAACCCTGTGATACAAAGTACTTAACTGTAGAAGAGAAGCCTCTACAATTGCAGAGAAAATCTTTCCTTGGTCAGGTAACCAGACCAGTCAAATAACAATAGTAACACATACCATGTGTCAAGATCCTATTCTAAGTTTTCATATATGTTAATTCCCATAAAACAACATGAGGTAAGTACTAAATCTCCATTTTAGATATATGAATATTAAAATTCAGAGAGGTGGGTGGGCAACGGTGGCTCAGTAGCAGAGTTCTCACCTGCCATGCTGGAGACCTGGGTTTGGTTCCCACTGCCTGCCCATGTTAAAAAAAATTTTTTTTAATAAAAATAAATAAAATACAGAGAGGTTAAATAACTTGCTCAAAGCCACACAGTTAATAACGGGAAGAGCTGAGATTTGAACCCTGGAATCTGGCTTCAGAATCCATGATTTTACTCACTAGACTACACTATCTTACTCTAAAGGATGCCTAATAAAGTGAGGGGTCATAAGAAATTCACATACTTTAAACATTTTGTTTTAATTGAAAACATGAAAGTGTACACTTATTTGCCAATCTTTGAGGAAGGCAGTAGTAAATAATAACTAATTGCTCTAATTCTGTCCTCCTTTCCCCCGCCCCCGGGCACATGGTTAAACCATGCTTTGCAGCCTGCCTTGCAGTTAGCCATAACAATACAGCCTAGCTCCAACCCATAAACTGTGAACCATGTGATGTGATCACGTCCCATCCTGGCCGGTAAGAACCTCTCACATAGGAACTTCCATGCTCGCTTCCCTTCCATCACTTACTGCAGGAGAGCACAGCCACCTTGGCAACCACCCGTTGAAAATGCCGGAGCTGAAAGATGGAAAGAGCCTGATGTTCATCCATCAGGAACACTCTTTTTTGGACTTAACATAGCTGAAAAAAAAAAGTCTACTATACTATATTAAGCCATTGGAATTTAGGGTTAATCTTCTTTGTTTATTCCTAGATATCTGATTCTTTTAGTTGTTATTGTGGATGGATTCTTTCCTTCATGCTTCAGATTATTTGTTGCTTGTATATAGAAACACTAAGAATTTGGGGATGTTAATCTTGTTCCCTGTCATTCTGCTGAATTCATTTATTAGCTCTAGGAGCTTTGTTGGGGATACTTCAGGATTTTCTCAATATAGGGTCAGATCATCTGCAAATAGGGAAAGTTTAACTTCTTCCTTTTCAATAGGGATGCCTTTTCTCTCTCTTCTTGTCTAGCTGCTCTGGCAAGAACTTCTAGCACGAAGTTGACTAGTACTGGTGACAGTGGGCATCCTTGTCCTGGTCCTGATCTTAGAGAGAAGACTTTCAGTCTTTCCTCATTAAGTGGGATTTAGCTGTGATATTTTCATATATGCCCTTTATCATATTGAGGAGGTTTCCTTCTATCCCTAGTATTCAAAATGTTTTTGAAAGGGTGCTATATTTTGCCAAATGCCTTTTCTGCATTGATTGAGATGATCATGCTGTTTGCTCCCTTCATTCTGTTATGTGGTGTGTTACATTAATTGATTTTCTTATGTTGAATCATTCTTGCATACCAGCAATAAATCCCACTTTTTCATAGTGCATAATTATTTTAATGTGCTGTTGGGTTAGGATTGCCAGTATTTTGTTGAGGATTTTTGCATGCATATTCATAAAAAGTACTGGCCTATAATTTTCTTGTGGGATCTTTATCTGGCTTTGGGATGAAGGTAATGTTAGGGAGTGCCCCCACATCTTCAATTTTTTGGAAGCATTTGAGCAGACTTGGAGTAAATTTTTCTTGGAATGTTGGAACCCTGTGAAGCCACCTGGTCCTGTTGTTGGTTGGTTGTTTGTTTTTCTCTTTACTGGGAAGTTTTTGATTACTGATTCAATCTCTTCACTTAGAATTTGTTTGCTGTGATCTTCTATTTCTTCTTGAGTTAATGTAGGTAGTTTGTATGTTTCTAAGAATTTGTCCATTTCATCTAGGTTATCTATTGTATTGGCATAGAGTTGTTCACAGTATCTTCCTATAGTCCTTTTGATTTCAGCAGGGTCGATGGTGATGTCTGCCTTTTCATTTCTGATTTTATTTATTTGTATCCTCTTTTTTTGTCAGTCTACATAAATGTTGGTCAATTTTATTGATCTTTTCAAAGACCCAGCTTTTGGTTTTGTTGATTCCATTATTTGCTTTTTCCATTCCATTTATCTCCTCTCTAATTTTTTTTCTTTCATTCTGCTTGCTTTGGGTTTATTTTATGCTTCTTTTTCTAGTTCTTCCAGTTTTGAAGTTAGGTCTCTGGTATTAAGTCTTTTTTAATGTAAGCATTTAGAGTTATATATTTCCCTCTCAGTACTGCCTTTGCTCCATCCCATAAGTATTTCATTTTCATTCATCTCTAGATATTTCCTAATTTTGTTTCTGATTTCTTCTTTAACCATATGTTGTTTAATTTCCACATATTTTCAAATTTTCCATTTCTCCCTCTGTTGTTGATTTATTGTTTCATTCCTTTTTTGGGCAGAGAATATACATTGTATGATTTTTATTTTTTTAATTTATTGAGACACGATAGACTCAATATATGGTCTATCATGGAGAACAGTAACTGTACACTTGAGAAGAATGTGCATTCTGTTTTTGTTGGGTCTGTTAAGTCTAGTTATTTAGTGTATCATTCGAGTTCTGTACTTCCTTAGTGATCTTCTGACAGAATGTTCTGTCCATTATTGACTACGCTGTCTTAAAGTCTCCTGTTATTAATGTATGTGCAGATTTGAAAGTATTATGTACCCCAGAAAAGCCATGTTTTAATCCTGATCCAATTATGTGGGAGCAGTTATTTCTTTTCATCCTAATTCAATACTGTAGGTTGGAAACTTTCAGTTAGATTATTTCCACAGAGATGTGACACACTCTATTGTGGGTGTGATCTTTTGATTAGATGGAAATGTGACTCCACCCATTCCAGGTGGGTCTTGATTAGTTTACTGGAATCCTTTAAAAGAGGAAACATTTTAGAGAGAGTCAGAAATGACAGAAGCCTCAGAGCTGACAGAAACTTCACAGCAGAGCTGACACAGATGCAGATGTGTGGAGTACAGAGACATGGATTTTGGAGATAATTGGAGTTCAGTAGCTGTTGCTGTAAGATGTTAAGCAAACCAGAACCTGGGGAGAGCCAAGGGAAGCCAAGAGATGAAAGCCAGCCCTGGAGAAGCAAAGTGAGTAACCCACAGGAACAGAGGCTGAAAGCAGTGGAGCCCAGGAGCAAGGGACCAGCAGATGCAAGCCACGTGCCTTCACAGCTGACAAAGGTGTTCCTGACCCATCGGCCTTCCTTGAGTGAAGGTAACCTCTTATTGGTGCCTTAATTTGGACACCTTCACTTCCAGAACTGTAAACTTGCAACTTAAGAAATTCCCTTTTAAAAAGCCATTCCAGGGCGGGCAATGGTGGTGCAGTAGCAGAGTTCTTGCCTGCCATGCCGGAGACCTGGATTTGATTCCCAGTACCTGTCCATGCAAAAAAAAAAAGCCATTCCATTTCTGGTATATTGCATACTGGCAGCTTTCAAACTAACACAATGTAGAACCATCAATTTCTCCCTTCAACTTTGTCAGTATTTGCTTCATTTATTTTAGTGCTCTGCTGTTAGTTGCATATATATTTATAATTGTTACATCTTCCTGTTGAATTGTCCCCTTTATCAGTATATAATGACCATCCTTGTCCCTTATGCCAGTTTGAAATTGTTGTGTATCTGTTCTTTAATTCTGATTCAATATTGTTCAGTGGGATCTTTTTTATTAAGCTGTTTCCATGGAGATGTGCCCCACCTAATTGTGGGTGGGAACTTTTGATTAGGTGGTTTCCATGGAGATGTGTCTCCACCCATTCAAGGTGGATCACTTCCTGAAGTCCTCTAAGAAGGAACAATTTGGAAAACACTTGAGAACTGACACAGACAGAGATATTTGGAGATGCAGAAAGAATACACC
The DNA here is from genome assembly GCF_023851605.1 of Tamandua tetradactyla. Lineage (NCBI taxonomy): Eukaryota > Metazoa > Chordata > Mammalia > Pilosa > Myrmecophagidae > Tamandua > Tamandua tetradactyla. The sequence goes on from NC_135333.1 coordinate 168,407,026, forward strand.
CCTGGGGAAGCCAGGAGAGAAAGCTAGCAGATGTGCCATGTGCCTTCCCAACTGACAGAGAAATCCCAATCATCATCAGCCCTTTATTGAATAAAGGTATCTTTTTCCAGATGCCTTCGTTTGGACATTTTTATGCTTGGAACTGTAAACGTATAACTTAATAAATTCCCTTTATAAAAACCAAACCAAAAAAAAAAAACCAAAACATTTCTGTTATATTGCATTTCCAGCAGCATTAACAAACTAAAACATCCCTCAAAACTGTTTTTTACTTAAACTCTATTTTATCTAATGTTAATATACCCAAATGTTAACCTTTACCACAGGTCTTTATTTCTTGATGCTGCTTTGAACCACTGTCTGGTGTCCTTTCCTTTCAGTCTGAAAAACTCCCATTAGCACTGCTTGAGGGCAGATCTAATACTGACATACTCCCTCAGCTTTAGTTTATCTGAGAATGTCTTAATCTCTCCCTCATTTTCAAAAGAGTCCTGCCAAATATAAAATTCTTTGCTGGCAGTTTTTTTCTTTCAGCATGTTAAGGATTTCAACCCACTGCTTTCTTGCTTCCATGGTTTCTGATGCATAACTGGCACTCACTCTTATTGGGACTTCCTTGTATTTTTATAATTTGATTTTCTCTTACAGCTTTCAGAACTCTCTCCTTGTCCTTTGCATTCAATAGTGTGAACAGTTTATGATGGGGTGTATTTTCTTCGTATTTATCCTGTTTGATATGCATATTCATGTCTTTTGCTAAATTTGAGGAGTTCTCTGTCTTTATGCTTTTTAATGTTCCTTTGGCCACTTTCCTTCTCCACTTTCCTTCTCCTCCTTTTGGGACTCCCATAATGCATATACTTGTGTGCTTGATGATGTCCCACAGGAATCTTTGGCTATTTTCACTTTTCATATTTCTTTCTTCTTTCTGCTCCTCAGCCTGACTCATTTCAAGTGTCTTGTCTTAAGTTCACTGATTCTTCCTTCTGCTAGCTCTAATTTGATCTTGAAACCCTGTTGGACATTTTTCATTTCAGTTATTGTGGTCTTCAACTGCAGTAGTTGTGTTTGGTTCCTTTTTAAAATTTCTGCATCTTTACTTAAACTCTCATATTGCTCATTCATTGTTTTCCTGATATCCTTCAGTTCTTTCTATTTTCTTTGATCTCCTTGAGCATGTCTAAGATCATTTTTTAAAGGTTTTGTTCAGTATGTCCACATTCTCATCTTCTTCATTGATGCTTTCTGTATTTGTGTCCTCTTCCTTTGGTTGGCCATCATTTCCTGTTTGTTTCTTTTATTATACAATGTACATTTTAATATTTTAAAATGTTAATTCTGGGAGATTTATTCCCTGAGATGCCTGTTTCTTGGTTTTATAACCAGCTGGAGATCAAACAGAGAATTTCTTGAGCTCAGCCGTCCTATCAGGAAGGTTTGCCCAAGTCAAGCGCAGTGTGCAGGGTTTTCCTCTGTCTTGTCCTGGGGTTTTTCCTGCTAGTTGTTTTGGAGTTCCCCTGTTTACAGAAGTTTGGTGGTCCCCTGTTTCCCAGGAGACAAACCTCCCTCTCCCAGGTGTTTTAAGCTGGCAGGTCTTTGCCCCAGATTGTCTTCACCTCTATATTTTTTTACACTTTTTTTCATTGTCTCAAGCTGCTTTTACCTGGAGGGCAAATTCTGGAAGCAAGGTCACTCCGGAAAGGACTTTCCCAAGCTGGTCTTTGCCAGTCAAAAGAGGGGCAGGGACCCGGGAAGGGTATGCAGGTCAGCTCCACAGCGCTGGTGCCAAGAGCTCCCCCGATGACTCTCCAAAGCCAAGCTTTCCTGGTCTGCCAGCAAATGCAGCCCTTCAGCTAACTTTCCCCTGCAGTCTAGGGGAAGAGCTGTATTTTTAAATCTCCACCACCAACCGTCCCTGTCTGGGACAGCCTTTTTCCAGGACAGAGTTGAAAGCATGGCTATCGTTGCCTTTGTCTAGGTGGGTTTGAACAACAGCTGCCCTCAGAGCAGGGCCCAGCAAGATGAATTGACGAATCAAAGCCGTGATCAGTGATCAGCTCACCTTGCTCTGGAGGAAAAGGACTTTTATGTCCCTTTCTGCACCAGTGAGCTAACCAGGGACTGGACCCCATGGCTGCCTGCCACAAGGGTGGGGGATGGATGCTGGCAGCCATCGCACAGACAGCGCTTCATTATTCTTTGCCGTCACTCATCAGCCTCTTCCTCCCGCTCCTTCCTGGGTGTTCTTTTGGTCTGCTGAGTTTCCAAAGAGTTCCTGCCTGTTTAATAGTTGTTTTGGTGGAAGGACTGAGTCCTGAAGCCTCCTACTCCACCATCTCCCCTGGAATTCCCTCTTTGAGTCAGTTTTCTCAAAGAAATCATCTACTTTGTTGTGGAAATGTCCAAATGTAGGATCATAGGACCATGCACAACAGTCTCTTATAAATGCTTTAACTTTTAATTGTAGAAAATTTCAAGAATAGTAAAAGTAGAGAGAATAGTAAAATGAACCTCCATGCACCCAGTTTCAATAGCAATCAACATTTTGCCAACATCCTTTCACCTATTTCCCTGCCACACTTTTTGAAGTAGAGTACTGTATTTCAAAACAAATTCCAGACTTACTTTGTCATCCTTATCCATATACACTTCAGAAAAGAACTTTTATTAAAATTTTTAACCTCTTCCATGTCTATAATTTTATCCCATTTATAATTTTTTGTTTTCTTGTTTTTTCTTGATTATGTTTTCCAAAAGTTTCATTAAAAAAAGACATTGGTTTCTTTCAGTGAATTAGTTCTCGGATTAATATGTCAATTCTTTTTGCTTTTTAATTCAAAGATTTCTGTTAATAGTTTAATTCTTCATTCTTACTACTGCTACCCTTTTGCTTTCCTTAAGCTGAACGCTTGTTCAATAATGAATTTCCCTGCTTCTGTGCACAACTGTGGCCAATTTCCTTGTGATGTTTACATTTTCAATATTTACTAAATGGTTTGCAATTGTGGTTTTTAATTTCCACTTTACAGCATGAATTATTTAATAACTGTTCTTTTTTCCCCTCATTTCTAAGTGCTTGTGATTTAAAAAAAATATCATATCAGTTTTGCAGCATTTATTTCCCTTCACTCACCCCCATGTTCTAGTCTTTATTATGATATATATCACATATTATAATACATTAAGATGAAAAGTGATATTTTCAATTATATATATTCACTTTAAAGAATTGATTTTAACATTTATTCATGCTACTCTGCCTACATTTAGTCAGACTTTAATAAATTCCCATTCTCCATTATTCTGTTATACTGTAAACTTCCCCATTTTTGAGATCTTCATTTTGACATATGTCTTGGTCATCTGGACTACATCTTTAAGACACTTCTATTCAAAATGACATTGCGGGTATTTATTTTGAGGCCTTCTCCTCTGCTTCTATGCATGATAGATAAAATTTAGAACAGAAAAGATTAAAGCCACAGATGTGCACTCAAAAACAAAATGAACATGTTTTAGTTTGTTAATGCTGCCAGAACACAATACATACCAGAAATGGAATGGCTTTTTTAAAGGGGATTTATTAAGTTACAAGTTTACAGTTCGAAGGCCACAAAAATGTCCAAACTGAGGCATCCAGAGAAAGATACTCTGACTCTGAAAAAAGGCTGGTGTCTGTCACATGGGAGGGCACATGGCTGGCATCTGCTGGTCCTTGTTCCCAGTTCTGTTCCTTTGTGCTTCTGATTCTGGTGGCTTCCTCTCTAAGCATCTGAGGGCCTTCACTTAGCTTCTCCAGGGCAAAATTCTGAGTTCTGGCTTACTTCACATCTCCTGCGAAGGCACATAGTGACATCTGCTAGGCTCTGGTTTTTAATGGCTCTCCAAGCATCTTGTGTAGACACTTCAAGCATCTCCAAATGTCTGCATCAGGTGTGCTTTCTCTAGAATGTCTCCCTTTTAAAGGATTCCAGTGAACTACACAAGACCCACCTTGGATGGGTGGAGTCATATCTCTATCTAACCAAAGGCTACATTCACAATTGGGTGGGTCATCTCCATGGAAATAATCTAATCAAAGGTTCCACCCTAAACAATGAGTCTGGCTCCACAAGACTGGATCAGGACTGAAGGAAAATGGCTTTTCTGGGGTACATTACACTTTCAAGCTAGCACAGAACACATACCCAGCACCAGAACAAAAATGCAAAGCAGTAAGGAGTTAAAGCTACAGGCTTCCTGGGCTCTAGTTCAGAAGCAGTCTGAGGAGACCAGGAATTCAAGTTCTGAGACTTAACAGGTAGGGTTGATGCTAACAATATTAATAACTAGCCCAGCACAGGTACCAATCAATGAGAATGGACACTGAAACCAATCAGAATCAATTCCACTGTAAATGAACAGCAGGGTGACTCCAGAGCACACTCCTTGTGGCAGGGAGCAGAGCACCCCACAGGAAGCAGGGGATCAAAGACCAGGCTCAGAGCTTTAGTCGAGGGGCCCAGGTGGGGAACCACAGCTCAAGAACAGAGACCGATTACTTCCTGAGGCCCCATAGCTTCTGCGGTGCTGCCAGTTTAGGAGGGCACCCTTACTTCTTCAGATTCAACCTCTTTACATGGACTCTCGACAGTTTGCCCATGATGTCAGTGATTGTATCAATGAAATCTCCAGTTTCACCATGAGGCAGGTGCACCAAGCAGCCAATGGGATCTGAGGATCCTGGGGACCAGGTGGAGAAAACCTCAAAACTGCTAGATTGGGGTGGGGGGGGGGGCAGTGAGAGAAAACAGGTAAATAAATAAAACCTTCCACCCTCTAAGGGTCCGCAAACTTAAAACCCAGAACCCACATGAAGAAATTAATGTTTGAAAAGACAATCAATATATCACAGTAAGTAGATGAAATCACTATTAAATGAAAATAAAAGAACTTAAGTTTTTTAATAAATTAATGTGCATATCCTCAAAGAGATCAATTAAAAATAGCAAAAAGAGGTCCCGGCGGGACTCCCAGAGAGCCAAGATCTCGCACCCCTGCAGAGGCCCTGCTGCTGTGCTAGGAGGTGGGGAGCCGCAGGAGAAAATGGCAGCCATGACAGACCTGGGAGAGGCCCCGACAAGTGCGAATTTGCTGGGAAAACTGATTCAAGGTGTACGAGTCCTAGCATGATAAAAAGAACTGGCATGCTTGCGCCCATTAAAGTTTTTCAGAAGAATTCTACTCCTATCCAAAGGCATTCGTTCCCTATTGTATTTCAGACATCTATTGGCGAATCCCAGAGATTTCTGAGTTGCGGTTATTCGGGCAGTATTACATTCTTCCCACTTCAAAGAGACACTCATTCATGTTCTTGAGGAATATTTTAAGGTTCCCTCTGTCTTGCTTGCTACAAGTCATCTAATGGTTCTTCTGACATTTGGGGTTAATTTCGCCATGGTCCTAGATTGTGGATATAGGCAAAGCCTGGTGCCACCTCATTTGAAGGAGCCCCAGTACTAAACTGTTGCTGAGCACTCCCTCTCCAGGAAAAGCTCTTCACGGGAAATGGAAATTCGGCCATGGAAACAATGTGCTGTTGATAGAAGAGCTGCCAAAGAACAGAGCCTTCCGTCAGTGGCAGGCTCAATTCCGAAAGGTGTGTTAGAGGACATTAAAGTCTGCACTTACTCTGTAAGTGATCTGAGATACAGAATAAAATTCCAAGCAGCAAAATTAATGGAAATACAAGGCATCCCACACTACCCTCAAATGTTGAGTATTCAGTTGTAGAGAAGATTCTACATATCCTTGAACGAAGCAGAGATTCAGTTATGGAAATTATTTTTGAAAAAGATAATGAAGAGAAGTCAGCTGCCACTTTAATGCTGGATGTTTAATCAATACTAGCAGATACCAGGAAGCAACCAGTACAGAATATGGCAGCCAGGAGGGGCATGTCTATGCTGTCAGGATTTCACCACATACTGCTTGATAGTAATAAGGTGTTTGGTGGAAAAATCAAAATGCAAAAAAGGACTTGGCACCAAGATATTCTGAATTCATACTCCACCTGCAAAGGCTAATTGGGTGGTCTGGTTGGGAGGGGCTATTTATGGAGCACTACAAGATATACTTGCAAGCCCCCTTGGTCTCAAAGGAATATTATAATCAGATGGGCTTTATACCAGATTAGTGTTCTCTCAACAACCCAGCTTAATAAAATAAATTGGGTAGATGGGAATACTAGTGGTCAATGAGAGGGAAGGGTAAGGGGTATGGCATGTATGAGTTTTTTCTTTTTTCTTTTTCTGGAGTGATGCAAATATTTTTTTAAAAAATGATCAAGGTGAGGAATACACAACTATGTAATGCTATTGTGAGCCACTGATTGTACACCATGTATGGAATGTTTGTATGTTAAGAATGTTTGTATGTTAAATTTTATCAACAAAGATAGTTTTAAAAAGTAAATAACTCACCTTAGGAAATAGTGTTTGATGTCGGGAAAGCTCAACCACTTCTGACAAAGAGAGCATCTTCCACTAAGAAATAAAAGTTTAACTGAAATTCAAAAACAAAACCAGAGAAATGAATAAGAAATTATGAAACAAAAAGAGGGAGAAGCAAAACAGGAAAAGGTTGATATGAGAAAGAAATTATCAGCAAATAAGTCTTTCAAGAAAATATACTCTAATAAATATACTCTATTATGCATGGTATATTTCATGAGTCCTTACATACCAAAATATCATTCCACTGCATTTACATTGGGTGTAAAATTCTCAAGTCACACCTTTGACTCCCCCAAATCTATAGCCACTCTTGCATTTTCTTCTGCTATTTGCATGGAAGAATGCTGAGGCTAATCTGAATTTTGTTCTTTTAGAGAGTTTTTTTGGAGGGGGATGTCTGGATGCATTTAAAGTTTTTATCTTTGCAACGCAAAAAAAAATTGCCCAAGTGTGTCGAGGTTTGGTTTCCTTTTCATTAATTTTCCTGCTGAATATTGAATCCTTTTCATGTTTATTCTCATTTGGTTATTGCTCCTGCATCAGCCAGTGTTCATTTGCACAGAGTACAACCCACAAATTTAATCAGAGAAAGATTTATTTTAAGGTATTAAATTATTTATGAAATCACTAGGAAAATTGAAAAAATAGATTCTGGATCTGCACTGACCAATACAGCAGTCGCATGAGATTACACAGCATGCAGTAGATTACAAAGATTTAGTACAGAAAAAAAAAGTGATATATCTCAATAACATATATATCTTGTATACTGTATGGGGGGAGTCACATTTCATTCTTTTTCCATGTGAGTATCCCATTACAGCAGCACCACTTGTTGATTTTGGGGGGAAGTTGGGGGTGGGTAGTGCACAGGCCGGGAGTTGAACCCGGGTCTCCTGCATGGCAGGCAAGAATCCTACCACTAAGCTACTCATGCACCCTCAATAATATTGTGTACTGATTTCTTGTGGAAATTCTTTTTGATCTTTTGAGTTAAAGTAAATATATTAATAAGATCAATATAACCTATTTCTTTTTCCCTCTTTAAATGCAGCTACTAGAAATTTTAAAATTACATGTCTCCTATTACATTTCTATAGGATGGCGCCACTCTGGACTGGCTTCCAGGAGCAGCTCCCAAAGGCACCCACCACTGTTGGGTGGCAAGAGTCAGGAGGCTGGGCGGGCCAGGGTGGCTCAGCAGGCAAGAATGCTTGCCTGTCATGCCAGAGGACCCGGGTTCGATTCCCGGTGACTGCCCATTAAAAAAAAAAAAAAAAGATAGCCAGGAGGCTACCTGGTGAGACAGGAGGCACTGTCACATCTGCTGGTTCCAGAAATCTGCCACCTCTACTCTAATTAGAAAGCTGACCGCTGAACTGGAAAACCATATCTGTATAGTAAACACACAGGATATCCAGTTAAATCTTAATTTCAGATAAACAGAAAAAAAAATTAGCAGCAGGTGACCCAAGGACTGTTTGGGACATATTGATCCTAAAAACTACTTGTTGTTGGTCATGCCGTATTTATTTTATTTGACAACACTAATGCCTCGGCTGCCCCGCAGGGAGCTCTGATGCTGGGAATTCCCTTTCAGCATGTCCCAGGGTTATGTCAGGGTGCTACGCCTTTACACCCCCACATTGGCCAGTCACTGGATACAGCTGCCCCTGGGAAGAGGGTGGAGTCGAGAGTGAGCCAGGACAAATTCCTTTGGCCATGGACAAATTCCTGGAAAGTGTTGACAGCTAGAGAATGTCAGCCAGCTATAACCTCAGCATTTGGGGATACATTCTTCAGTCCTGAAGATATATATACATTATATCATATATATACATGATAAAAGAGGTATTTTAAATCAGTAGGGAAGGAAGAGACTCTAAAAAAAATGGTATTGGGACAACAAGCTATCCATTTTGAAAGTACAATCAAATCCCTTTCTCATATCGTACACAAAAACAAATTCGATTTGAATTTAATACTTAATTTTTTAGTATAAAAGAAAAAGTAGGAAAATATAATCTTGTGGGGGAAGAAAGCATTCTTAAGAAAACATAACCCAGAAATATTATGTGCATCACAGAAGACACATAAAGTGAAAGAAAAAATGAGTTATGACAAATAGTTTTTCAACTGATAAAACAATTTTATACCTCATTTGGAGGTATACTTACATAGACCTCATTTTACCTGCATTATCTAAATATAGCTGAATACTTTATATACAAATACACATACATAAAGACTTACCAATCTATAAGCAACAACCCAATGGAAATCTACAAATCACTTAAAAATAACCCAAATGAAAATGAATAAAAGTTATAAATTGACAATTTATAGAATACAAACTTAAATGTTAAGAAATACATTACAAGTTCAGTTTGCTGGGCCACGGTGGCTCAGCAGGCAAGAATGCTTGCCTGCCATGACAGAGGACCTGGGTTCGATTCCTGGTACCTACCCATGTTAAAAAAAAAAAAATTTCAATTTGCTTATAAATAGAATAATTCAGATTAATAAAATAAGGATATCATTTTTTTGAGATCTCAATTTTTGACTATCATCTTGTCAGAAACTCTCAGAAGTCTGATTTTACCCTACTTGCAAGCTAGCAAGTTAGCCTGACATAGGTTTAATTACGTATTCTGACAGAAAAATACAAGATCCCTAGAAAAAATAAGATACTCTGATCAGCAAATATATGTATACAATCTATCTGGTGCTTATGTTCCTAATTTTAGGTTAACTAATTGGTATTCTGGTCAATTTGGTTAATGTGAGTCACTTCCCAAGAATATGTTCAACCTTGAGTGCACTGATAAAGTTGAATTCATGAAACTTCCACGCTGGGAACAGAACCACCAGCCTGGCTGGACAGACAGCCTTTCTTTCCTCTCTGACCCCTTACATGACTTCATCAGACCAAAACTTTTTCAGCTGTTCCTCTCTGGAGACGAGGACAAACCCCTCTCACCACCAAAGTCACTCCCAGTTTGTCGGCATCCCTACATGAATCCCTGTATCCATTCAAACTTGAATATGATGCTCCAGAGGCTATCTGAATAGCACTGCTATGTCCTATGCACTGGGCCTCATTTTGCATGAGTACACTAAATTTGAACTGGCTTTCTCACCAGCTGCAATATTGTAGTATTTTCTCAAGCTTGTATTTAATGCAAACTCCCAAGTCTTTTGCATGTGGGGAAGAAAGGGGAAGAAAAGAAACAGTGGGGAGCAAAATGGAAAAAGCAGATGAGATCTGGGCCATGGAGTCGGGCTTCTGAGTGTGACTCCCTCCTCTGCCGTATGCGGGTCTCTCACCTGTAAAATAGGAGTGATAATAAACATACCGTGGCAGTTGACTTATGTACCCCAATTTTACACGCTCTTAATTTTAATCCATGTCCCTGTGGGTGTGACCCATTGTAAAGAGGGTCTCTTTGAGACGTTATTTTCAGTTATGGTGCAGCCAGTGAATGAGGGTGGGTCTTAACCCAGATGGCTGGAGGCCTTATAAAGGGAAGACACCAGAAGCCAAAACTTGGAGAGAGCCATCGAGGAAGAAGCTGGAAGTCAGCAGACACCAGGGAAGCCGATGAAAGGAGAGGACATCACCCTGTGACCAGAGGCAGCACTGCAAGCCAAGGGAGCCCGGGAATGGACAAACCTGTACTGGAACAGCACACCTTCTGGAGAGGGAGCAACGCCTTGCTGACCCCTTGATTTTGGACTCCTGGCTTCCAGAACTGTGAGCCAATAAATCCCTGTTGTTGAGCCAAAACCAGTTTCTGGTATTTGTGATCGCAGCTCTGGCAAATCAAGACATTTACCTACTGCAAAGGGTTGGTATGAGAGTTAAATAAGATTCCCCAGGGAAAATAATGCAATGTTGACCATTTCCCATATTCTCAGCATTGTACTAGATACTTAATCCTCACAAAATTTGACAAGTACACATCATATATTTGATGAGGTATATATATCACTACACCCATTTTACATGTAGGGAAGCTGAGCGTCATGGAGTTGAGGTAGCTTGCCTGAGGCCAAGTGGTCGCTAGTCAGAAATCAGACACTCCTGACTCCAAAGACCAAATTCTTTCTCTCGTACCTCTTAGAAGGGTTCTTCTTTGTATGTTGTATTTATAAATTTTTAAACCCTTAAACAGTACAATATGGACATTGAAAGTCCAAGCTCCAGAAGCGGACTGCCTGGGTTCAAATCCTTGTTTGATTATTTTAACTTATTTTTTATTATTATTAATTTTTAAAATTTTTTAAATATCAAAAAACACCAAATGCAAACATTCTTAACTTTCGATCATTCCATTCTACATATATAATCAGTAATTCACAATATCATCACATAGTTGCATATTCATCATCATGATCATTTCTTGGAACATTTGCATCTATTCAGAAAAAGAAATTAAAAGAAAACAGAAAAAAATTCATATATACCATACCCCTTACCCCTCCCTTTCATTGATCACTAGCATTTCAAACTAAATTTATTTTAACATTTGTTCCCCCTATTATTTATTTTTATTCCATATGTTCTACTCGTCTGTTGACAAGGTAGATAAAAGGAGCATCAGACACAAGGTTTTCACAATCACACAGTCACACTGTGAAAGATATATCATTATACAATCATCTTCAAGAAAAATGTCTACTGGAACACAGCTCCACATTTTCAGGCAGTTCCCTCCAGCCTCTCCATTACATCTGGAATAACAAGGTGATATCTACTTAATGCATAAGAATAACCTCCAGGATAACCTCTTGACGCCGTTTAGAATCTCTCAGCCATTGACACTTTATTTTGTTTCATTTCACTCTTCCCCATTTTGGTTGAGGAGGTTTTCTCAATCCCTTGATGCTGAGTCTCAGCTCATTCTAGGGGTTTTCTCAATCCCTTGATGCTGAGTCCCAGCTTATTCTAGGATTTCTGTCCCACGTTTCCAGGAAGGTCCACACCCCTGGGAGTCATGACCCATGTAGACAGGGGGAGGGTGGTGAGTTTGCTTGTTGTGTTGGCTGTAGAGAGAGGCCACACCTGAGCAACAAAAGAGGTTCTCTTGGGGGTGACTCTTAGGCCTAATTTTAAATAGACTTGACCTATCCTTTGTGGGGTTAAGTTTCATATGAACAAACCCCAAGACTGGCGGCTCAGCCTATAGCTTTGGTTGTTCACACTGCTTGTGAGAATATCAAGAATTCAACTTGGGGAAGTTGAGTTTTCCCCTGTTCTCACCATTCCCCAAAGGGGACTTTGTAAATAAACTTATTTTAACATCTAGTTATATGACCTGGGACAAGTTACTTAACATCTTGAAGCCTCAGTTTCCCCAGGTGTAAAATAAGAATTTTAATACCAATACCTTTCTCAAAGGATTACAAGGCCAACTAAATGAGAGCATTTAACGCAGGGCCTACCAGTTAGAAAGAACACAATAAATTTTGTTCATATTCTGCTTTCCTGTACTGGTTCCAGCCGCGAGTTCGCCTGTGGAAATAATTGTGAACCCCAGCAAATTCATGCAGATCCTGTGATCACAATACCCTCTTCTAAATGCTCACGTATCTTCTTCTGCTCAGTCAAACCTCCTAGTGTTTTCAGGGAACAGCACTAAATTCGCAAAGCTTCTCTGATTTTTTTTTTTTTTTTTTTTTTAGCATGGGCAGGCAATGGGAATCAAAGCTGGGACTCCAGCATGGCAGGTGAAAATTCTACCACTGAGTCTCCATCGCACTGCCCTGAACTTTTTAAAAATGCATACTTTCCTCCATTAAGATAAAAGTCTGATTATATCAAGAATTTACTTCTCACATTTATGAACTCCAAGATGATAGAATAGAGAAGAGGGCTACGTAAAGGCCATATTAATTCAAAAGTGTATAAAAGCCCAGAAATAACAGAAAGTTGGATCCTGCGGTGATTCTTGAGGGGCTTTTGCATAAGTTCCTATTGCTTTACCACAACTCACTTTCCCTGTTGCTCAGCCCTATGTATTTATACCTGCAACTCACATTTGAGGACCCAGATTACAAAATGTTCTCTTGAACAACTCTGCTGCCAGAAGTACCCCCAACCCTCACCCCCCTCCACCCCCCAGCCAGCAAAGTTGGTTGAAATAGCTAAGCTTTCTCTATTTCAAGTCTGAAAGAAAAGACACTCATAAATCCCGCATAATTTCTGTGAGATATTTATAGCTGTTCCCATTGTGCCCGTGAGGAAGAGGGATCCCAAGGCCATCAGTCACATTTTACTCAATGTCACAGAGCTGAGTGAGACGGAGACAGGATCTGACCTGGATCTGCTCCAGCACCACTTCAGGTCAAAGACGCCTGTGGGCTGTAAATAGATGGTTCCCAAACTGCTCATCCTTCCACCTACCAGCCACACCATTTTTGCAATATGTCCTACCTCCTATGTGACTGTTTACTGCAGTTTTTTAAAAGAATCAGTGCACATATTACTACCTAAAAGAAATTTAGGGAATACTGGTCTAAACAGGAAAAGCTGAGGAAGCACAGGTTTTATACACCAAGTATATTGGCGTAATACATAAACAGTGATCAAAATTTTTTTGGAAGTTTATCTGTCTGCCACCCGAAATCACCTTGCATTCTGCCAGAGGTTTGCAAACCAGCTTGGGAACCTGGTTATATATGATGATTGGAGGCCCTTAGACCCGTCTCCTAATTATAAAAGTAGCAGATTTACATTCAGGATGGTTGCATTTCCTTTACTGCATTTGAACCAATGTATGTTTTCGTAAATCAGAGAGAAGATGGCTCCCTAGATAAAGCCAAATCTCTGGTTCTAAGAACTTGAGAAAACTTAATAATAAAAGATTGTTGTAAGTGCTATTACAAGAAGGTCGATGAACACTAGATTGTTACATGATTCATTGTTGTCTGTAATCATAGCTATGCACACACAGGTCTCTGCTGGGCTACATTTGGGGATTTATGAAGTTTGCTGTCCACAGAGACAACCAAAGGAACTTAAGGTGGATTATGAAGCCATTAAGTAACACTTAACATTGTGAAATTCCATGTCGTGCAGAAAGACTGGGTGCCTGAGAGCACTGGAAACAGGAACTCAGAGTAAGTCCAAATTTTCAGTTCAGAGAAGGATGGAGAGGAGGATTTTATAATATTCAACATCTCCAATTTACATGTCTATTCTTCCATGTAAACCACAGGTTGCATAAACTTGGATTTTTCCATTTGAGAGAATATACATAAGATAATTGATAATAAGAAGATATTCATTCTTCTAAATGTACAGACTTTGGCTCTTTAAAAAGTAAGCACTGTTTAATTGAAATTAAAAAACTGAGAGAAGGTATTTTTATTGATCACTTTTAATTTAGGTGCTTTTCACGCTGAAAGTTTTAAAATTATTATGCAGCAAAAAAGGGGGAACTGCCATAAATGAGAAATTATCAAACAGTGGAGATCAAGTCTTACATAGGCTGAGTAAAAAATGTTATAAAAGATGCATAAGAGCAGATGCTCTGCTTGGAAACGACATCGCAATAAGCACATTTCCATAAACACATATGGTGTAGGCTCTTTCACATACATATCATCTCAGTGTTTACAGTGAGTTAAATAATTCAAGATGGTGCAACCAACTCACAGAAATGTGATACAACACTTTAAATAAATTGGATTCTTGCCATGACAAATAGCGAAAACAAAAGAAACAACCACCACCAAAAAAACACGTAGACCAAAGGATATGGGAAAGGTCCCAAAAGTGAATGGTGAAGTATTTGCTGGTAAAATGAAAGCGTGCTGGCCTTCAAATAGAGGTTGTAACTACCTGACTCAATTTCACCCAACCCATTGCAGACATAGAGAGCTTTGTAGAACTCCTTTTGCAGAACTTCCCAAGACTGACCACTCACTTCACAAGAAAAGGAATTGCTTCACTTTTAATCACGCATATATTTTCATGGTACACATTGGCCAAATAAGCAAAAAGGTTTTGAGAGTAAAGAATGACCAACTCCAAATGAAAACACATTGTCTTACCAGAAACATATTTTTAACAGAAGACAGGTGGCATTCTGATATACCTTTAGAGGGAAGGCAGTGGGGGTGGGGGCAGAGAAGGGCCTAGAATAGGAAATAAAACCTGTTTAACTCGTCCTTTCTCAAACTGACTTTACTGCAAAGCTCCTTCTTCATGTAATAACTTTAACATCCCAGTTCTAAAAGATGTGTTTTGGGGAATGTGTAGCTAGCCTCCAAGCTAACGTCCCAAATGGCCCCCAGTGATTCTCCCTTCCTGGGAGAGTCCCTTGTCTAGTCCTCTCACATCTAACTGGACTATCCTCCTTAATGAGAATGGTGTTGTGGAAATGACAAGAGTGTGACTTTCAAGGATGGGTCGTAAAAGACATTGGAGCTTTTATCTTGAGCTCTCTTGGACTGTTCACCCTGGGGGAACCCAGGCATCATGACATGGACACCCTCAAGCCACCTGTGAGAGACCCCATGGAGAGGAACTGAGTACCAAGCGAGTGACCCTCCAACTTCAGTTGAACGCAGATGACTGCAGCCCCAACTGACATGTTGACAACAACCTTGTATGGGTTTGCTAAAGCTGCCGGAATGCAATATACCAGAAATGGGCTGGCTTTTTCAAAGGGGATTTATTAGGTTACAAATTTGCAGTTCTAGGTCATAAAAATGTCTAAACTAAGGTATCAACAAGAGGATAGCTTTGCTGAAGGTGAGCTGATGGCATCCAGGAATCCTCTGTCACATGGTGTGGTAGTTAGATTTAGTTGTCAACTTGGCCAGGTGAACGTACCTAGTTCTATTGCTGTGGGCATGACCCAATGGCATGTGAACCTCATCTGTTGCTGATTATATCTGCAGTCAGCTAGGAGGCATGCCTTCTACAATGAATGATGTTTGATTTAATTGGCTGGTGCTTAAATGAGAGAGCTTAATGTAGCACAGCCCAAGCAGCTCAGCAGACCTCATCTCAGCACTCGCTGCTCAGCCCAGGCCTTTGGAGATGCACAAAGAAATCACCCGGGGAAAGTTGTTGGAACCCAGAGGCCTGGAGAGAAGTCCAGCAGAGATCACCCTATGCCTTCCCATGTAAGAAAGAACCTCAGTTGAAAGTTAGCTGCCTTTCCTCTTAAGAACTATAACTAAATAAATCCCCTTTTATTAAAAGCCAATCCATCTCTGGTGTGTTGCATTCCAGCAGCTAGCAAACTAGAACACATGGGAAGGCAAATGGTGACATCTACTGGCCCTTGCTCCTGAGTTGATTTCAGATGGCTCTCGCAGTTCATGTGGATCCTTATGGCTTTTCCTGGGGTGCTTGTTTTTTGGTCCCCCCCCCCCCTTAACTTCTCTCAGCTCTGAGCTCTCACCAAAATCTCTCCCTTAAAGGACTTAAGCAGGCAGATTAAGACCTACCTTGAATGGGCGGGGTCACATCTGGAAACAAACTAATCAAAAGGTCCCACCCACAGCAGGTCTGCACCCACAAGAATGGATCAGAAGAACATGACTTTTCTGGGGTACATAACAGAACAAAACTCAAGAGAGACTTGAGCCAGAACCATCCAGCTAAGCCACTCCCAAATTTCTAATCAAAGAGGCTATGAGATCGTAAATGTTTGTTGTTGTTCTAAACCACTAATTTGGCAGTAATTTGATATGCAGCAATAGATAGCTAGTACAAGGAGTATTATCCTAAAATACTTAATATCAATCATTTTGGTTTGTTATTTAACCACCATGCAGCTTCAATGGATGTCTTAGCTTACCAGAGCTGCTATAACAGTTGGTTTAAACAACAGGAATTTATGGTCTCACAGTTTTAGAGGCCAGAAGTCCAGTGTAACCAAATAAGTCAGGATTTAAGAAATGATTATGATTACTGAATCATTATATAGTTTTTTTTTTTTACTTTCCAGTAGTATATTAGACTAGCCAGAGGGAAATACTGAAATTTCTGAACTTTAATCCAGCTGCCTTGATCTTTGATAATGATTGCAGAACTACAATCTTGATCTTTAAATCACAAGCTTTTACCTTGTGATTGTAAAAACCTTGGGACTGACCCTCACTTTTTTTTTAATTTTTTATTAATTAAAAAAAAATTACAAGAAAGAAACACAAACATTCTTAAAATATGCTCATTCTGTTCTACATACATAATCAGTAATTCACAATATCATCACATAGTTGCATATTTGTCATCATGATAATTTCTTAGAACATTTACATCAGTTCAGAAAAAGAAAATAAAAAGACATCAGAAAAATAAAACAAAAACAGAAAAAAAAAATTTTACATGCCATACCCCTTACTCCTCCCTTTCATTGATCACTAGCAGTTGAAACCAAATTTTTTTAACATTTGTTCCCCCTATTATTTATTTTTATTCCATATGTTTTACTCATCTGTTGACAAGGTACATAAAAGGAGCATGAGACACAAGGTTTTCACAATCACACAGTCACATTGTGAAAGCTATATCATTATACAATCATCATCAAGAAACACAGCTACTGGAACACAGCTCTACATTTTCAGGCAGTTCCCTCCAGCCTCTCTATTACATCTTGAATAACAAGGTGATATCTTCTTAATGCATAAGAATAACCTCTCAACTCTGTTTGGAATCTCTCAGCCATTGACACTTTGTCTCATTTCAAGCTTCCCCTTTTTGGTTGAGCAGGTTTTCTCAATTCCTTGATGCTGAGTCTCAGCTCATTCTAGGATTTCTGTCCCACGTTGCCAGGAAGGTCCACACCCCTGGGAGTCATGTCCCACGTAGACAGGGGGAGGATAGCGAGATTGCTTGTTGTGTTGGCTGGAGAGAGAGGTCACATCTGAGCAACAAAAGAGGCTCTCTTGGGGGTGACTCTTAGGCCTAAATTTTAAGTAGACTTGACCTATCCTTTACGGGGTTAAGTTTCATATGAACAAGCCCCAAGACTGGGGTTCAGCCTATAGATTTGGTTGTCCACACTGCTTGTGAGAATATCAAGAATTCAACCTGGGTAGATACAAAAACTCAAAAATGGACAGCACAATAATACCTAATTGTAAAGTAATCATGTTAAAACACTGAACGAAGCTGCATCTGAGCTATAGGTTTTTTTTGGTTTTTTTTTGTCTCTCTGTTTGTTTGTTTGTCTTTTTTTTCTTTTTCCTTTTCTTTTTTTTTACTATTATTATTATTTTTATTTTTTTCTCTATATTAACATTCTATATCTTTTTCTGTTGTTTTGCTAGTTCTTTTCCTAAATTGATGCAAATGTACTAAGAAATGATGATCATGCAGCTATGTGATGATGTTAAGAATTACTGATTGCATATGTAGAATGGAATGATTTCTAAATGTTGTGTTAATTTCTTTTTTTTCTTTAATTAATAAAAAAAAAATTTTTTTAAAAAGAATTCAACCTGGGGAAGTTGGATTTCTCCCCGTTCTCACCATTCCCCAAGGGGGGCTTTGCAAATACTTTTCCACTCACTGATCGAATCAGTCTGGGATTCATCAGTGACCCTCACTTAACTTGGTTTTCAACTTTAGAGTCTTAGGATCACTAACGACAGCCCCTAATTATAATGAAGGGCCTTGAGACAGCCAGAACCACTGCATTTCCAAAGCCATCTTGGTAGAGCTCAATCAAACCAAAATTGGGCTTCCTGGCAAGGGCAGTAGCTTAAACTATAACCTTTAAGTGACCTATACTTTATTATAATACTAAAAATCACACCCATCATCATATGAAGGCTGACATTTTCTTACGTATATTCTGTGATTAAGCATGTAATCAGTGTGTGTAATCTCAATAATGAGGTCACTTCTAAACCTCCACATCTTGAGCCATTGTGCTCATTATCCTAAAACCTGCCCATCTTTTGATACTATAAATCTATCAGAATTACTGCAGTTCAGGGAGACATTTTTAGGCTGAGAGGCCATCTGATCTCCTGCTTGCACCTAGCAATAAACTCTTTCTCTCCTGGAAGCCCCAGGGTCCCAGAAATTGGTTACTTGACCACATCTGGCAGAGACCCCACTGCTTTGCTCAGCATCATCAGTAGGATCATGCTTTCTCTCGTCTGCAGTGTCTGGTCACGGCTGTCAATCTGTAATTCGATCTCTATCTCCATCACATGGTCATCCATCTCCTTTTGTCTCCTACTTATGTGTCCAAATTCCCACTGCTTATAAGGACTCCAGTCATATTGGACTAAGACCCACCCTGATTCAGTTTGGGCTCACCTTAACTAATAACATCTTCAAAGATCTTATTTACAAGTGGGTTCACACCCACTGGGCTGGAGGTTAGAACTTGAACATGGCTTGTGGGGAACATGATTCAATCCATAAAAAAAGGAAATATGTTTTTACACTATCCTGCCTCCATAGACATAGTTTGAGAGATTGGACTTGCCACTCAAGCCACACCAATTGGGGTTTTTCCCTAGGATTTTCTAACTGAAGCAAAGAGAATTATTCTCTAGTGATGAAGCAGGAGATGTGGCACCCAGGACCTGCCAGTGGCCAAAATTCCTGCTCTGTAGAGAAAGCTGGTCTAAGAAAACGGCTGACAACACAGAGAGAAACAGAGTTGAGAGACTGAAAAAAAAATACCTAATAACACTCAAGTTCCTAGTTCCAGTAGCCCCCGAAGGCAGTCAGCTTCCTTCCAGTAAATTCCCTGTTTTGCCAACTTAAATTTGTTTAAATTAGGTTTCTAAACCTTGCCTTCCAAAGAGTCTTGGCTGATACATTCCACACTTCCCCAGCACACTGCGCTGTTGGTGCTATCTGCTTATCTATCTCCCTCGCCACAAAGAGAGTGGCTTTCAGGGTCACAGCTTTCTGCCCTGTTCTAGAAACTGCACTTGATACATGAGGAAGTATAATCCCAACAACCAAGTCTGTACTTCATAACGCTGGACCCTAGACCTTGGTTCACTCAAGCTGTGCCAGTCAGATATTCCCTAAGGAATCTGGAACTGAGGAACACAGAAATTGGACAAAGAAGCCTGTTCACTCTAACAGCACTCTTCAGAGGAGATCGTAAACCTTCTGCTAACAAGGTGCCCTGAGATGCCTTAGTCCCTGCCTCCTCTGAATTCTCCCAGCTCTGTGAATACTCTAAGAACCTCCAGTTTTCTACCAACAAACTTGCAAGGTCACTTCTGCTTCCTGGAATTGAAAAAAAAACAAAACTGAACTAATACATTCCCCCATCTGTTGTAGCTGCCATGTGGGCAGCAATGGCTTGCTTCTCACGGTATCTCCAGAGCCATCGCTATCCCTAGCACACGGTGAGAACTCACTAAATATTTAATGAATGACTGAAACTCACTGTACTGAGTGGCAGACATTCTTCTCTCCTCTTAGACAGCAAGTCTATCCTTTTCATTCCCTTGTCCTTCAATGTCCTGCACTGCTCCGCCCAGCCTTGTTTCTGCATGTGCTGTCAGCTGCAGGGACCAGGGTGTCCTTCATAGGCAGTTCACTACATCCCTTCTCAACGATGCAGGCTAGAGACGAAGAGACTAGAGGTCTGATGCCTCCCATGCCTTGGCTGCATTTCCAGGCACCAGTCACATAATCCTGGTTTTACTCTCCACTTGGTTATGCTGAGCTACAGCCATGCTAACCAACCAATTTCCACGGCCAGTGCTGGCTTTCTCCTGACAGTGCCGTGTTTTCAGGAGGCTCTCACCCTCAGATCTTATCGTTTCTTTGGTCCTTGCTCTCAGCATTCCCGGAGGTGCTTTTTAATCATGGCCTCCCTGATGGGGTAAGAAAGTGTTCTAGGGAAATTTTCATTTCTGTAGAAACATCCTTCCAGGAACAGAGGTTGTCTATGGATAGAATCAGAGTTAGTGAGGAAATGGAACAGAGCATGGGGATTATAAACCATTTTCAGGAATCTGATGTTATCATAAAGGCCGCTGATTGCAAGAACAGCTTAGAAATCATAGTTAGCAGAGGATGAAGAAGAAGCAAAGTGCAATGGGCTTGTTGGTTTGATTATTCATTTCTCCTTCTCTCCCCTTTCTAAAAGCACCTTCTTAAAATTAAGCTCACCTCCTAACAGTGCACATCATGGAGTATTACAGCAATTAATAACTACAGATTAGGTGTATATACATCACAACAGACATGGGTGGCCATAAGCATAATATTTGGTGAGAAAAGTTGTAAGATATGGAAAGAGATTATCAACCATTTACACAAACTAAAAATACATACACAGGACAGCAATAAACAGCTTCAAATACATGCAATCAGATTACAGCAGTTCCCCAAGGAAAGCAGGGAGTGGAAATACGACGGGTAAAAAGCAGTAAGTTAACAAAAAGAACAAGGCCTTACAGGGACTGATGAGCTGTTCAGAGCTGCCGTGAACTGGAGAATTAGAGTTAATCCTCCACACCTGGGGCAATTTCCACCCCCCACACACAAAAATTTCATATCTTTTCCCCGGGCTTCCCATGATACCACACCACTCGGGTCCCCCCACCCCCTTTTTTTCTTTGCTTGAACATTGCAGTTCTCAGGATTCTTCAGGATTCTTTCTGTTTTCAGTCTCCCTGGGTGATAAGACCCACAATTGGGTTTTCAAATATCACCAAAGGATGAAGACTCCCATAACTCTATTTCTAAATTCAGCATTCTTTTCTAAGCTCCAAGTCCATAAACCCAACTTATTTAAATATCAAGAACTATGTCCATGTATTCATCTTGAGAAGAAGCATAGCTAGCATGAGCTTCATAATCAAATTGCAGTGTCTTGGATTAAGATCCAGAGCCAATCTTACACAGGAG
Organism: Tamandua tetradactyla; assembly: GCF_023851605.1. Classification (NCBI taxonomy): domain Eukaryota; kingdom Metazoa; phylum Chordata; class Mammalia; order Pilosa; family Myrmecophagidae; genus Tamandua; species Tamandua tetradactyla. The sequence goes on from NC_135333.1 coordinate 168,428,383, forward strand.
GTTAAGACACAACGAATATGGTCATCTTTTAGCATTTTTAGCTGACAGTTATCTTCTTACTCTCAGGCTGGCAGGCCCTGAGCTTAAGTTAACATTAGCTGACATAATAAATAAACTCCAAAATCTCCATCATATCAAAAAGTTTTATTTCTCAATCAACAGATCAATGCAGGTAGTGCCTAGTGGGGCAATTATCCTCTATCAGTGATCCAGGAACCCAGGTTCCTGCCTGTGCTACCCCATCTTCAGTGTTTGATACCCAGTCTACACAAGGGGTTGTGTCCATTCCAGCCATCCAAGAGAAACAACACTGAGGAATGTCCCCAGGAGGTTTTTATGGAGCAGGCCTAAAAGTGACAGCCATAACCTCTGCCCACATTGCATTAGGAAAAACTTATCACATGGCCAACTCTCAGTGCTGAGGAGGCTGGAAAACACATTCCAGGTATTTGCCCAGGAAAAAGAGGAACTAGCTGAGGGAACACAGTGCTCTTCATGAATTATTTCATTTAATCTTTCTACAACTACCTTATTATCTTTATTTTGCCAATGAGAATACCAAAGCCCAGAGAAGTTAGTAACAAGTCCAAAATGCTATATGCCTTGAAGCATTTTCTCCTAGTTACCTTACCAGTTAGGCTGCCAGGCAGACCTGCAAGACCTGATTGCCAAAGCAAATTCACACACATCAGCAATTTTTGGCTAAAATCCTCAAAGAGGGAATGAACTTCAGTTAGAAAATAGCAGACACAGTTCAAGAGATACAGAGTTTTAGTTCCTTGGACTGCTCAGGCAACTCACCAAATGAGTTGGTTTCAATAATAGGAATTTATTAGCTTATGGCTTTAAGGCCAAAGGAAAGTCTAAATCAAGGCATCATCAAGATAATGCTTTCTACCCAAAGACTGTGGCGTTCTTAAACTGGCTGCTGGTGATCCTTGGCTCCTCTATCACATGGCAAGGCACATGCTGGGCTCTCCCACCTCTTCAGGGTTCTGTTTCAGCTTCTTTCTCCCGATGGTTTTCTCTCTCTGTCTGAATTCAATTCTCATAGAAAGGACTCCAGTAATAGCATAAGACCCAACCTGATTGAGGTGGGACACACCCTAACAGAAATAACTTCATCAAAGGTCCTATGTACAATGGGTTTACACTCACAGGAAAGGACTAAACTTAAGAACATGTTCTTCTGGAGTACATACAGCTTCAAATCACCACAAATAATTACCAATCTCTTTTAATTTTCCCCTCTCTTTTTAGAGTTTAGGTTTCTCTTTTAAGAATTTAGAGTTTGGGCCGCAGCCGCTGCAGCGAAGAGGCCTTGCTGTGTGGTGTGTGGGGCGGGGGGAGGAGGAGGAGGGAGTAAAGCCGAGAGAGAAGACGGGAGAGAGACACCGCACGCGCGGCACAAGATGGCCGGGGAGGCAGCTGCCCCCGGAGCTGTCAGGCGATCGGCCGCGGCTGCGGGGCCCAGTGGCCCGCGGGGAGCTGCGCCCGGACTGCCCGTGGGCCCGCGAGAGCGGGACGGCGGCGGCGGAGGCGCGGCGGGCCGCGCGCCGACGTTGGAGCCCGCGACAGAGGCACCTGGGGTGGCCGGGCCCGCGACGCCGAAAGCGCCGCTGCGGCAGCGGCTGCGGAGGCTCCCCGGGGCTTGGGCGGCTCGGCCGGACTCCGGAGAGAACTCGGGCGGGCGGCTCGGCCTGGCGCTCTGGTGCGGGCGGCCGGGGGCTGCGACGGTCGCGCTCGGACCTGGTAACTTAACAAGATTAAAATTAATTTGGTTGCTGATGGTTCTGAACAAAACAACCCTTATATTTGAGGTGTGCCATTATGTATGCCATTTTGAAGACTGAGAATGGAGTTTCATGCTTGAGGATGAAGGAAATTTTTGGAAAAGTCTGTCTTTTATGTTGCAGAGAAATGTGAATCCTGAGACTGAATTCTAAAGGGCCTGTACAAAATAATAGACACTGGTGGAAGCATTTTCACCCAGTCAGCTTGAAGAGTCTCAAATGGACCCTACCACTGAGAAATCAAGATGGCAGTCTACTATGGGGAATTGAGGAAAATGGATTAATACACGAGTGCCGTGATAATATACAACCATAACCGTGACAGGGTTCTTTTAACATGGATTCCATGAAATGAAGACAATAGGTTTCTTACCCAACACAAATGGACAGTGGATTTGACTTTGTAAAGACTTCTTGTATCATTAAAACCTAAGTACATTTTTGACATTTGGAGATGAAAGATGGCATGTTAATATAGATGATAGTTTGTATGCTTGGAATTTCTTGCAGTTGACTTGTATGAGTATGACCTTATGGAATGTTAACTTCAATAAAATTTCTAACATTTTGAAAAAAAAAGAATTTAGAGTTTGAACAAATCAAAATCACCTGTGATATACAAATATCTGGTAAATTCTGTTGTGAATGGGAGATAATTTTTTTAATGATGCCTGATTTTTAATTCTACTTTTTTTTCATAACAAATGACTCTGTGCTACTGGTGTTTCTGGAGTCAGTGTAACCAAGCCACAATGAATGCAGGTGACATAAGGGTACCACAATTGTGGAATGGAAGGGACAATTACGGTATATACATACAATGGACTGCTGAGTGGCCACAAGAAGGAATAAAGTTGTGAAGATGAATTAATGTTAGGAGCTGTATATTGAATGAAATGTCAGGAACAAAAAGACAAATACTGAGGAGATTCTGAGAGAGCAGAATGACACAGTCACAAAAAGCAGAGAATCAGAGAATCAAGATGGCGGCTTAGCAACGTGCGCATTTTAGTTCATCCTCCAGAACTACTAAATAACCAGGAACAGTACAGAACAGCTCCTGGGGCCACGTCAGTGACTGGACACACAGCCTACCCCAGTCCAGACCAGCTGGAGCGGCTGCAAGTCTCCCCAGAACCGTGAGTTCCCCAAGCCGTGGTGGCCGGCGCTCCTCCCCCACAGGCTGCTTCCCAGAGGGAAAAGGAAAAGGACTTTACCAGTAGCAGGGGCTGAGCCCAACCAAATGCCAATTGTGGAATTAATTAACAAATTCCGACTATTAAAAATAGGCCCCCAGCTCAGGTGAACCTGGTCAAAGCAGAGGTTGCTCATTTTTGCCCCGGCACCAAGGGGGCAGGGCTGACAGAAAAAGACAAAAAAAGGAAACAGGTTTATGTGGCTGTGTTTCTACAAAGGCTTGACTGCCTCTGGATACAGCAGCAGGACTTCTCAGGCTGCAACTGCCCCAGGCATAGGCAGAAACAAGCTCATTTGAGGGCTTGTCTGGAGCCTGTGCCTTCCCCAGGGGAGGATGCCAACTCAGGTGGCATCCCTCCTCAAGGAATTCAGACACTAGGGCTTGGCAATTTGAAGCCATTAAAACCAGCCTACAACCTCTCCTCTGTCTCCACCATGTCCCCAGCAGAGAGAGACTGACAAAGTTAAAGGTACCTCATCACCTTATGCTAGTGGGACCTGCAGGCAGACAAGCACCACATACTGGGCAGGATAAGAAAAACAGAGCCCAGAGACTTCACAGGAAAGTCTTTCAACCTGCTGGGTCTCATCCTCATGGAAATCGCAGGTGACTCTTTCCTCCTGATAGGAGGCCAGTTTGGTCTGGGAAAATCCAGCTGTGGCCTGTAGTACCTAAGTAGACCCTCCTAAGGAAGGGGGGGGGGGGCGGGGCACCATACAAGCAGGGCAAGAAACAAGAACTGAAAAATTCCCCTCTGTTAAACAAAACCTAAGCTAGAGGTCCAGAAAAGCTGAACTGAATGTCAAAGAACAGATAGACAACAAATTCATCCAGTAAGAAAACCCTAGGTAAAAGAAGTGAAAGCAAACTCCAGAATAAACTAATTAAGGTAATTAAATGCCTAGACGCCAGCAAAAAATAAAAAATCACACTAGGAAAATTGAAGATATGGCCCAGTCAAAGGAACAAACCAACAATTCAAATGACATACAGGAGTGAAACAATTAATTCAGAATATACAAACAGACATGGAAAACCTCATCAAAAACCAAATCAATGTATTGAGGGAGGATATAAATAAGGCAAAGAATGAACAAAAAGAAGTCTGGAAAGTCTGAAAAAACAAATCACAGAACTTATGGGAATGAAAGGCACAGTAGAAGAGATGAAAGAAACAATGGAAACCTACGATGGTAGATTTCGAGAGGCAGAAGATAGGGTTAGTGAACTGGAGGATGGAACATCTGAAATCCGACAAGAAAAAGAAAATATAGGGAAAAAAATGGGAAAATATGAGCAGGGACTTGGGGAATTGAAGTACAATATAAAACGTACGAATATATGTGTTGTGGGTATCCCAGAAGGAGAGGAGAAGGGAAAAGGAGGAGAAAAACTAATGAAGGAAATTATCACTGAAAATTTCCCAACTCTTATGAAAGACTTAAAATTATAGATCCAAGAAGTGCAGCGTACCCCAAAGAGAATAGATCCAAATAGACATACTCCAAGACATTTACAAATCAGAATACCAGAGGTCAAAGAGAAAGAGAGAATCTTGAAAGCAGCAAGAGAAAAGCAATCCATCACATACAAGGGAAGCCCAATAAGAAATCATTGGAGCAGAATGGAGAAACCATGGAGGTGAGAAGACAGTGGGATGATATATTTAAATTATTAAAAGAGAAAAACTGCCAGCCAAGAATTCTATAACCAGCAAAATTGTCCTTCAAAAATGAGGGAGAAATTAAAATATTTTCAGACAAAATATCACTGAGAGAATTTGTGACCAAGAGACCAGCTCTGCAAGAAATACTAAAGGGAGCACTAGAGACAGATGCGAAAAGACAGAAGAGAGAGGTGTGGAGAAGAGTGTAGAAAGGAAGACTATGAGTAAAGGCAAAAAGAAGGAAAATTAGATATGACATATAAAATCCAAAAGACAAAATGGTAGAAGAAAGTACTACCTGTGCAGTAATAACACTGAATGGTAATGGATTAAACTCCCCAATTAAAAGACATAGACTGGCAGAATGGATTAAAAAACAGGACCCATCTATATGGCTGTCTCTACTCAAAGGACATGAGGGCAAGGACACAAACAGACATTTGCACACCAGTGTTTATAGCAGCATTATTTACAATTACCAAGAGATGGAAACAGCCAAAATGTCCATCAACAGATGGGTGACTAAACAAACTGTGGAATATTATGTAGCTGTAAGACAGAATAAAGTTATGAAGTATGTAACAACATGGATGGACCTTAAGGACATTGTGCTGAGTGAGATAAGCCAAAAACAAAAGGACAAATACTGTATGATCTCACTGATATGAACTGGCATTAGTGAATAAACTTGGAATATTTCGTTAATAACAGAGACCATCAGAAGATAGAAATAGGATAAAATATTGGGTAATTGGAGGTGAAGGGATACAGATTGTGCAACAGGACTGAATATAAAAACTCAGAAATGGACAGCACAATACATGTTAAAACACTGAATGAAGCTGAATGTGAGAATGATAGAGGGAGGAGGGCTGGGGGCATAAATGAAATCACAAAGAAAGATAGATGATAAAGATTGAGATGGTATAATCTAGGAATGCCTAGAGTGTATAACAATAGTGACTAAATGTGCAAATTTTAAAAATGTTTTTGCATGAGACCCTGACAGAAACCTCACTGAGGTATCCAACTATATCTCCTTGTGATTGAGACTAGCCCTCCTCCATTCTGTTCCCCATCATGCCACGCTCTCCTTTTCTTCCTACAAACCCTCACCTACTACCCCCACCCCCCACCCCAGAGACCTCAGAAGACTGTTCTGATGTTGGCACTCCATGCATCCTGCTGAGGATACCTGAGATGGGTTTGGGAACAAATGTACATGTCTCAACATCTACCATCCAACTTCCTCAATAAATTATTTCTCAGTTAAAAAAAAAAAAGATGTTTTTGCATGAGGAAGAACAAAGGAATGTCATTACTGCAGGGTGCTGAAAATAGATGGTAATTAATATTTTAAAATTTCAACTTCTGTGTGAAACTAAAGCAAAAAATGTTTATTTGGTACAAAATTTATATTTTGACTAGTGCATTTCCTAATATAACTTATGTAGATGGTTGGTTCAACAACATAAGCACATGGAACCTTGGGTAGGACATTAGATTTTGTTGGTTTGTCCAGAGTGATGTCCTGTTGAATCCCAGAGTGATTTGATCAGTCAGTGGAAAAGTATTTGCAAAGTCCCCTTCAGGGAATGGTGAGAACTGGGAGAAATTCAACTTCCCCAAGTTGAATTCTTGATATTCTCACAAGCAATGTGGACAACCAAAGCTATAGGTTGAGCCCCTAGTCTTGGGGTTTCTTCATATGAAACTTAACCCCACAGGGGACAGGTCAACTCTACTTAAATTTAGGCCTAAGAGTCACCCCCAAGAGAACCTCTTTTGTTGCTCAGATGTGGCCTCTCTCTCCAGCCAACACAACACTCTCCCCCTGTCTACATGGAACATGACTCCCAGGGGAGTGGACCTTCCTGGCAACGTGGGACAGAAATCCTAGAATGAGCTGAGACTCAGCATCAAGGGATTGAGAAAAACCCTAGAATGAGCTGAGACTCAGCATCAGGGGATTGAGAAAGCCTTCTTGACCAAAAAGGGGAAGAGTGAAATGAGACAAAGTGTCAATGCCTGAGAGATTCCCTCCAGAGTCGAGAGGTTATCCTGGAGGTCATTCTTACGCATCAAGCAGATATCACCTTGTTATCCAAGACGTAATGGAGAGGCTGGAGGGAACTGCCTGAAAATGTAGAGCTGTGTTCCAGTAGCCATGTTTCTTGATGATGATTGTATAATGATAAAGCTTTCACAATTTGACTGTGCGATTGTGAAAACCTTGTGTCTGATACTGCTTTTATCTACCTTGTCAACAGATGAGTAGAACATATGAAATAAAAATAAATAATTCGGGGGAAGAAATGTTAAAATAAATTTAGTTTGAAATGTTAGTGATCAATGAAAGGGAGGGGTAAGGGTATGGTATGTATATATATTTTTTCTGTTTTCATTTTATTTTTCTGTTGTCTTTTCATTTCTTTTTCTGAATTGATGCAAATGTTCTAAGAAATGATCATGATGATGAATATGCAACTATGTAATGATAGTGTGAATTACTGATTATATACATAGAATGGAATGATCATATATTAAGAATGTTTATGTTTCTTGTAATTTTTTTAATTAATAAAAAATATTTTTTAAAAAAGACAAATATTATCATGCCTCACTTATATGGACTAACTATAAAATAAAAACTCGGTGAACTGAAGTCGAGAGCATTGGGTATCAGGCTGGGGCTTACTGTAAAAGTTCCTAGATTGTAAGCTTTTACAGCAGTCACATATACTCAGGAAATGTAACCATTAATTATAAATTCTGAGATACTGAGCTATTTGTATATAACATGGTAGTTCCCAGAAACTTTGGATGTATATGTGACACCTGAGACTCAGAGCATTATATAGATATCCCTTTTTAGTTTATGGTGTATTAGAGTGGCTGGAGGGAAGTACCTGAAATCATTGAACTGTGTTCCAGTAGCCTAGATTCTTCAAGATGATTGTATAAAAATATAACGTTTATAATGTGACTGTGTGATTGTGAAAGCCTTGTATCTGATGCTCCTTTTATCCAGGGTATGGACAGATGAGTAAAAAATATGGATAAATAAATAAATAAATAAATAAATAACAGGGCAGACAAAGGTTAAAATAAATTGGGTTGATGGAAACACTAGTGGTCAATGAAAGGGAAGGGTAAAGTGTATGGTATGTAAGAGTTTTTTTCTTTTTTCTCTTTAGTTCTTTTTCTGGAGTGATACAAATGTTCTGAAAAACTAGTAAGGTGATTAATACAAAACTATGTGATGATACTGTGAGGTATCAATTGTACATAATATATAGAATGCATAAGTGTGAAGATTTTACAATAAAAATTTTAAAATAAAATAAAAGATTACAAAAAGGCATACTTAACACTTTAAAATGGATAAATTGTAGCTCAATAAAGCTGTTAAGTAACTTGTTCCAGGTCATATAACTAGATGTTAAAATCAGTGAATAAACAAGTATTTGCAAAGTCCCCTTCAGGGAATGGTGAGAATGGGGGAAAATTCAAATTCCCCAAGTTGAATTCTTGATAGTCTCACAAGCAGTGTGGACAACCAAAGCCATAGGCTGAGCCCCTAGTCTTGTGGTTTGTTCATATGAAACTTAACCCCACAAAGGATAGGTCAAGTCTACTTAAAATTTAGGCCTAAGAGTCATCCCCAGGAGAGCCTCTTTTGTTGCTCAGATGTGGCCTCTCTCTCCAGCCACGATGAGCAGTCTCACCACCCTCCCCCTGTCTACGTGGGACATGACTCCCAGGGGTGTGGACCTTCCTGGCAATGTGGGACAGAGATCCTGGAATGAGCTGAGACTCAGCATCAAGGGACTGAGAAAAACCCTAGAATGAGCTGAGAATTAACATCAAGGGATTGAGAGAACCTTCTTGACCAAAGGGGGAAGAGTGAAATGAGACAAAGTGTCAATGGCTGAGAGATTCCAAACAGAGTCGAGAGGTTATCCTGGAGTTTATTCTCACGCATTAAGTAGATGTCACCTTGTTGTTCAAGATGTAGTGGAGAGGCTGGAGGGAACTGCCTGAAAATGTAGAGCTGTGTTCCAGTAGCCATGTTTCTTGATGATGATTGAACAATGATACAGCTTTCACATTGAGACTCTGTGAATGTGAAAACCTTGTGTCTGATGCTCCTTTTATCTACCATATCAACAGATGAGTAGAACATATGGAATAAAAATAAATAATAGGGGGAACAAATGTTAAAATAAATTTAGTTTGAAATGCTAGTGGTAAATGAAAGCGAGGGGTAAGGGGTATGGTATGTATAATCGTTTTTTTTCTCTGTTATCGTTTTATTTCTTTTTCTGTTGTCTTTTTATTTCTTTTTCTAAATCGATGCAAATGTTCTAAGAAATGATGAATGTGCAACTATGTGATGATATTAAGAATTGCTGATTGTATACGTAGAATGGAATGATATCTTAATGTTTTGTTTGTGTTAATTTTTTTTAATTAATAAAAAAAAATGCCTGTGCTATTTGATGTTCTAGGGCCATATTCCTCGATCATTATGGCCGGGTACCCTTCCTTCCAAGCCCGTTGATGAATGCCTCACCTGGCCTGACTTAGAGGACTGACATCTAAGCACTGTTTGGTATGCGGCTCTATAAGAAGCAAGTCTGGAATTTTTTAGGTAATGTACTTAATTTGTGACTCCACTTAAACTCTAGTAACCCCAAACCTAATGAAATCCTTTACCTTCCTCTAAAACTCTGAGGGTTGTTTTGGCCTCAGTTACATTACTCACAATTCTTCAGGGAAGAATTTGCATATGGACCCAACTGTGAGAATAGGCCAGAATGTTCCTGTGGAGGGAAACACAGACACAAATGTGACATTTGTTTATTCTACTCTCATGAACAGACACTGGAGTTAGTGGGCTTCTAGAGGAGTTGGAAATAGTCTGCCAAAAGAAAATAATTTCCATTTCAACCATGAAGGGACATAAGCCATATGGCTTTGTCTCTCAGTGTCCTGATTTTGTGTAGCCTCTTCCAAAAAAAAAGGGGGTCAAAGCAACCCTCCCTGTCCCATTGCTGCAGTGCATTGGGAAAGAGGCAGCTACCAGCTGAGCAGCCTCTTTTTCAGTAAACACAGGTTTGAAGAATCCCAGTGAAATTCTCCTTAGGGGCTTATACCATGAACACTATTAGACAATTTCCTTACTCAACTTCATGTTCCTAATGATTCTGCACACTTAAGAAATGCACGAGTATTGGAAATAACTGGATTACTTTCATATACATATAGATTCAGTTAAGTTTATTCAGAATATATTCTTTTACTACTGAGACAGTAAAAATGGAAAGATTTTGTTTTCAAGTTTTTAGGAATTCGAAGTGGAGAAAATTTTAGCAAACTGCAAGGAAACTGTTTTAATAAAATTTCTTAGAATTGATTTTTACAACAAAAATGTCTCTATCCTCCTCAGTTTTGAAACTTACATAATTTGAACATAAACCTTTGGAAATCAAAATGCTATTGAGGCTTTGTTTAGACAGGCAGGTTTTAGTGTGAAACTACAGGTCTCGTGGTAGACCAAGTCGCGTCCCCCACAAAGACATGGCCGGGTCCTATCCCCTGCTCCTGTGAGTGGGGACTCATTTGTAAATGGGATCTTCAAAAATCCTATTAAGACGAGGCCAACCTGAAATGGAGGTGGGGTGGATGGAGGTGTCCTTAACCCAGTAGGACCAGAGTCCTCATAAGTAAAGGAAATCCGGGCATGGAATGTGAGCCACAGGAGACTGAAAGAGACAAAGCAGCACGTGACAGCGTAGACTGACCACCAGCCAGCTGCCACCAGAACCCTGCACATTTCAGAAAAGCCTGGGCCTGCATATTCTTTGATTTCATACTTCTAGACTCCAGTTGAGCCAATAAATTCCTGTTGTTTAAGTCTGTGATATTTTGTTATAGCAACCCTGCCAAATTGAGATGGTTTTAATTAAGAGAAATATATCACCTTTATTTTTTTATCTAAAAAGTTCGCTCCTAGCTGACTTCTTTGGCTTGAAATCCTGGGATTGTACTGATTTCAGCAGCCTGGAAGTTTCCTCTGACCTTTTCTTTTTAAAAGTTTCCTATGATTTCCCTTCACGTTTTACAGATAAGTTTAAAACACAAAATCAAACCACAAATACACACACACATATTCCCTTTTCCAGAGCTCTCCTAATAGTCTGACTTCTTTTCAAAGAGTTTGGCACCTTGTAGGGAATCTTCGAATTCTCTTTAACCTTGGCGTCCAGGAATGCCAAGCACTCTCTCGTAGATTCTTCTGGGCAGTCAGACCGTCCTGGCAGCAGGAAAAGCTCTGAGCTGAAGCAACGGCCATGAGACTGCCAAGAAAAATAGCACCCCCAATTCCCCTCCCCTGGGGACGACGTGAGCGAAACCAGACTTGTCATTTGGACTAGGCTCCTAAATTCCAGCCTAGAGCAAACCCATTGCAGAGGCCAGGTGCCTAAATTCTTCTGACAGAGGAATGACCCAGGAATGAGCCAGTTAGAACCCACCAGCTTAAAATAACCTAAATCAGGGGCTTCCTCTGAACTAACCCAGCAGTTACTCTTCCTCCTGTGACTTCATCTGCCTCCATAAAATTAATCTAAGAGGTTCAACTGGGTTATTACTCAAATCTTTTAAATATACTACCCTGATTATCTCATGGTCAGTATAGAACCAATATTTAATTGAGTGCTATTGTATTACAATGACTAAAAATATATCCTGGAATTATTTGATATTTGAAATTCTTGGTTTCCTACATCTGGATTATACAATAAAAAATTAATCCATATAGGTAAAATAATAGTTCTTTATAGTAAAAAAAATAGAAATATAAATAAGAATATGGAAAAAAAAAAAACATGATCTTCTCATCAGCTAGAATGTACATCATCCTTCCAACACACGTGTAGCGGGATTGCACGTAAAACATTGACTGCTGTGCTGGCTAAGACTCCGCGTTTCTTGCCCCTATTTTAAGCTGGATGGGAGGACACCCAGTATTTTAGAGATTCTCAGCATGCATATGAAGAGAACACATACTGCATATTTTTACTTTTAAGAGCAAAAGCCACATTTCAGCCTAAGACTAAAAGAATCAGAAAGGATATGCCAAGGGTTGAAAAGAGTCTCCGGGGCCGCTCCCACACCCATTCACCCTCCTGCCTCTCCTCCCCCCCTTCCCCATCCCCCCAGATAAAGGCCTTCTGAGTTGAGAAACTCCAGGGAAGTTCAGGAGAGTCAGGGGCAGAAAGTGGTCAGGGCATTGGGCCGGCCGCAGACGCTGCTCACTGTCCTCCAGTGTCCATCTCTCTTTCACCCTTCCTTACTGAACTCCAGTTTTCTTCAGGTGCCGATTTCCAGGACTTCTCTGCAGTAAAGAATGGCCTCGTGACACAGGAGTAGCCAATTCAATGTAAGAAAAAGGCATCTAGGTATTTCTAGCATATATTTTGCCTCCCTGATACGGGTACCATCTCTTCCTTCTTTTTCCTGACTTAAATGCAGAACTGATGACTTCTATGCAGCAGCCAGTTTGCCACCATGAGGCAGCATACTAAGGCTGAAATAGAACGGGCAAGCAAAAAGACAAAAACTTAGACCTACACTGTTCAATACAGTAATCTCCAGTCAATGAGGGTACTAAGTCGTCGAAATGTGGCTAGTCCAAATTGAAATGTTCTGCAAATGTAAAGTATATACCAGATTTCAAAGACTTAATACCAAAAAAAAGACTATAAAATATCTCATTAACCATTTACATTGATTACATATGGAAATGATAACATTTTGGCTACACTGGGTTAAATAAAATATACTATTAAAATTAATTTTACCTTTTTCTTTTACTTTTTAATGTGGCTACTAGAAACTTTTACAGTACCTACAGGGTTCACATCATTCTACTGGACATCGCTGCCTGAGAACATTAACAGCATCATTTTGCACCGGTCTTATTGTGTGAGAAAAATAAATCCCTATTGATTTAAGCTGCTGGTAGTCAGGTCCAGAAAGACACCGGAATCCTTCAGGCACAGTTACAGGGTAGATGATAGTTACAGAATCCCTTTGAAACTTTTGGCAGCCAAGAGCAGAGAGGATCTGTAAGTCAAGCATAAACTGAAGCAGCAGCAAGCCTTTGAAGACGCCCCACCACACCCTCCCAGGACAGCAGTCACAGACAGGAGAGGGCAGGGGGCTTGTCCATGCATTTAAAGAGGAGAGATGGCCCCCTGAATTCTCTGTAGCCCCAGATTGGCATGTGGGAGCAGTCATAAACTCCCCAGAGCCCAAATGTGGCTTAAAACTAAGCTAAGAGAGAAAAAAGAAACTTCAAGACTACAAAATCATCTTTCAGTGAAAACAAGAGATCACAACAGAAGGATATGATGCGGATTCTTCGCCCAGGGGCAGATTGAGAATAAGGTCCCATCTCCATAGAGTGCAGCATCAGGAAGCCAGGCAGCAGCCAAGCCAGGGCCTCGGACCCACGGCATGGGCAGAGATTTATCTGATGCAGGACGCAGAGGACAAGAGGAAGAAGTGGGCACCCTCGCTCCACTGCCACCCAAGAGGCATTTATATAAGCTCCCTAGAGCTTGGTGTCCACTCCAGCAGGGCAAGAGGGAAATGGAGAAGAAACAATCCTGCCTGTGTAAGCACTCGAAGACTGAAGTGCCTAGGAAACTACTGAAGTTGATAATGTTCACCTGGAAATAAGTACTATTTTCTGCCTAAGGCAGAATAGGCATGGGATAGAGGCTGGGGGTGGGATTATGGAAACAGAAGTCATAAATTAAGACGAATTTTAGAAGATAGTTAAGTTGTATTTCTAGCATACCCAATCTCGTGGCCTTTATATGTCATACCCACTGCACACACATGCACACACATGCACACGCATAGGTACACACATGCACACACATGTACACACGTGCATACACATAGGTACACACGTACACACACATAAAGCTTTGCAGATTTTGAGCAAAACTGGAATTATACTATACTTACTATTCTATAACCTGCTTTTCTCATTTTGTAATATATCCAGAACATTGTTACATGAACCAAACCTTTAATGACAGGTGAAATGCACTCGGTCCAGCTCACCCTACTAGGTTATAGCAGGCTGCATTTTCCAAAGAGGCCTCAGCAAACCTCCTATCCCATATGCTCTTCACCAGTGTGACCTTGCCACTCCCCCTTCAAGAGGCAGAGTCTAATTTTCCCTCCCCCTGAATATGCACTGGCCTTAGTGACTTCCTCCTATCAATAGAACATGACAAAAGTCCATAACTTCTGAAACTAGGTCAGAAAAAGCCACACAGCTTTCCCACTGGTGCTCTTGGATAGTCTGTTCTCTCTGAACTACTCGCCATTCTGTAAGAAGCCTGACCTCCACAGAAAAGCCAAGTGTAAGCGTTCCAGGTGACTGCCTCCTAACGGCCTCGTTTTCTAGGCATATCCGTCCAGGGACCAGATATGAGAGTAAAGAAGCCTCCAGATGATCCCAGCCCCTCAACTCTCTCCCTCCGCTGTTGAAGTCTTCCCAGTTGAGCCCCCAGACATTGTGGAGCAGAGGCAAGTAATCCCCTCTACTCACTCTTATATGTCTGGCCCACAGAAGCAGGGAGCATAAAGAAAATTGTTATATTACACCACCAAGTTATTTAGTTTTCCTTAGTTACTGCTGTACCCATGGTCTGGTTTTCCCGCAGATGCATAACACATTGTGAGTCCCACCCTGAAAGGCAGAAATCAGAAACTCACTTTCCCAGCTTCTCTTGCAGGTAGGGTACTTACATATGATGCGGGCTCCACTAATCAGATATACCCTCCTGGAAATCCCATCTGTGGAAGAACAATACAAGGAAACAGGCAGTGCACAGAATGCATGCTTCTGGGGAGAGTGCCAGTGGAGGCGTCCACTTCTGAAGCAGCAGTGGTCAACATTCTAACAGTCTCTGCTCTTTTGGGGTCTTTGCTGCAGGCAGTGGCGGCGGATGCTAAAACCAGGTCTTCTTCCTAGACGGTAGTAGCTGTAATGGGGTCCATTATTGTCAGACCACCAAGCTTGATTTAACCCTTCCATAGTTTCTCTGAGCTATCGATTAGACTTTAATAAATTATGCTTCTGCTTAAACTGACTAGAGTGAGTTGTGCTACATGAACCTGACTGACAAAATCCCCTCAGAACTCGGTACTAGTATTTTAAAAGGAACTACAAATACACACTTGTTTTTCAAAAGCTACATGCAATTTTATTATCAATGATTTATTTTGAATGCACATAGCTTTTCCTTAGTGGATGAATCTCCTAATAATTCATCAAAAGCAGAGTACTAGCTAGCCTCATCAGCTGTGTAGACAGTCTGCTGACTTTTTTTTCAATTGACAACTATTTTTTTCATGAGTATAATCATTTCCAAAAAAAGAGTTCAAATGTGTTTTCTCCCTTTGCAAGTGTTTTCTTCTTTGCATTTTTTATATTAATAAAGATGTGAAATATCTGGTTCTAGCAGTGAACTTAATCAAATTCTTATTACATTGCCTTAACTTTTTGACTCAAGCCTAACTCTGAAACTTTAATTAATTCTTGATAGATATTTCATTCTTATAAAACATCCACATGCTCTACCTCTGTCTTGCTGATGGATTAACCATTGCAACATAAATGGTATTATGTAATGATGAGGTGTTCAGAACACATTTTATCTGACTTTGTCTACAGGTTGTCAATTAATCACGAGTCTGCAGTTTTACGTGTATTGGGCTTATGTCAGGAATGTAGAAGACAGTTGACACCATTCCCCCTTATTTTTTGCTCACAAAGCCCCGATTTGTACAGGCATAAGGGAGAAATATGCTTCAGGAAGGAAGGCTCTTGCCCCCAGTCCCAGCTAATGAGCCCTAACGGTTTCCCTTTCCCACTGTTTATGATTAATTTGGGGGTGGGGTGCCTATGGCAGACATACAAATCTGACCAGATTGAAGGGTAGTCTAACTTTGGAATGATTCTTCTCTCTGATCTTTGAGACTGGTACATAAAGGAGAGCTTCTGTTCTCTCTTCCTCTTTTGGATGCTATGATGCATGAATGTGATGTTTGCAGCTGCAGCAGCCATTTTGTGACCATGAAGGATTTTTATTAAACATATAAATCCACAAGGTCTAGGAGAACAAAAGAGGAGGTAGCAAGAAATATTGGAAACTGGAAATATTGAAACTGTTGGCAGACCCAGGAAAGCTGAATTCTAAGCTGGCAGTGCAGAAAGCTAAGAACCAAGTTGATTGACATTTCAGAATCCTAAAAGGACCTAGGAACTGAGAGTACCAGGAACTCTGGAACTGGGGTGGAAGAAGATTATAAAATAAGGAGGTAGCAGTTAAATCCTAAGAACCCTTTCCCACCATTCCATGCTGGGACCTCTTTCACCAGCAAAAGTCTGGTGATTTATTTGCTGGAGAAGGTAAAATAGAGTTCTCTGAACTTGAGGAGAGCTGCAACTATGGACACTGCACTGAAACCAGTGGTATTAAGTGACTTTGTATGCACTGAAGAATGGATGCCAAGACCATCAGTCCTCCTTCCTCACAAGGCTCCCAAAATATTGGCAACCAGCCCTTACTCCTCCAAGCAAGTAACAGGAACACTCTTTGAGTAGCCTAATCAGCTCAACAGAAAAGAACTAAAGATAGTGATGTGGGGCTAAACCAAAGTCCATCGGGATATCTACCGTGAAATTTTCCCTACACTCTCAGAGCTTCAGTTGTTTTTTAGGTTCTCATTCTTAATCAGGAGCAGTCAACCAAGAATTTCCAATATCTGAGGAAAGCCCTTTGCTTGCAAAGACCCTGGAAACCAAACAAAAAAAAAAAAAAAAGGAAGGAGGAGGTAGGTTAAGCAACTTAAAGGAAACAGAAATTGTAAGGGAGAAAAAAAAAAGAACTTCAAAAAGACTCCTTTAATATACTCAGAGAGAAAAAAAATAAAAAATAAAAAATATATACTCAGAGAGAAAAGTGAATGCTTTATTTCCATAAAACAAGAATTAAATGCTATTTAAAAGTATAACCTGAGTATGAGAATAAGTCCTTGAAAATTTAAAATATGCTAACAAACTTAAAAATTCAAAAGAAGGACTGAAAGATAAATTTGAGGAAATTTTCCAGAAAATATATCAGTAAGACAAAGCTATGGAAAGTAGCAATTAAACATTCTAAAATTAGAGAACTAACCCAAGAAGCCCAACATCCAGATAGAAGGAATTCTAGAGAAAAAAAAGACAGAAAATAACCAGAAGAAAATAATTCAGAAAAATGTCCCAGAGCTGCAGGCATGAGTTACTGGATTGAAAAGACCCGGGACTTCCGGAGAAGATGGCGGCTTAGTAAGACGCGCGGATCTTAATTTCTTCTCCAGGACAGCTACTAGGGGAGTAGAAACGATACAGAACAGCTCCCAAAGCCACGACAGAGATAAAAAAGACAGCGTACCCCATCCTGGAACGGCTGACTGGCTGGGAGAACCCGCTCCGGTGAGATCGCCGAGGGGCGCGGGCTTCACCGGGTAGGGCGGCAAGCGGCCGGAGTCACTCCCTTCCCCCTTCCTGGGCCAGCTGGGAGAATTGAACAGGCGGTCCCCTGAAACCGCGGCGGCTGGCGCCCACACCACGCACGGCCCTCCGGACCAACTGAGAGAATTGGATCGGAAATCCCCAGGCCGCGGAGAACGGTGACGGGGGGGGGCTTCCAAACACGTGACTCCCCGGGAACGGTGCACTCTCCCGGGCGGGCCGCTGCGGCTGGCGCCCTCCCGCCACGCTTGGTGCCCCGGGCCGACTAGGAAATTCGGACGGGCGCTTTCCGGGCTGCGGCGGCCAGCGACCCTCCCCGCGTTCAGACCCCGGGCCGGCAGGCACTCTTCCAAGATGCTTCAGCTAGCGAACCTCCCGGACGGCGAGAGTTTTCCAAAGTTAAAGGACCCACAGCACCTTTTACTGGTGGGACCCGCAGACAAACGTGTGCCACGAGCACCACCTACTGGGCAGGATAAGAAAAACAGAACCCAGAGATTTCACAGAAAAATCTTACAACCTTGTTGGGTCCGACACCCAGGGAAACCTGACTAAATGCCCAGACGCCAGCAGCAGAAGATAACTGTCCACGCTCAGAAGATTGAGAATATGGCCCAGTCAAAGGAACAAACCAATAGTTCAAATGAGATACAGGAGCTGAGACAACTAATGCTAAATATACGAACAGAAATGGAAAACCTCTTCAAAAATGAAATCGATAAATTGAGGGAGGACATGAAGAGGACATGGGCTGAACATAAAGAAGAAATAGAAAAACTGAAAAAACAAATCACAGAACTTATGGAAGTGAAGGATAAAGTAGAAAAGATGGAAAAAACAATGGATACCTACAATGATAGATTTAAAGAGACAGAAGATAGAATTAGTGATTTGGAGGATGGAACATCTGAATTCCAAAAAGAAACAGAAACTATCGGGAAAAGAATGGAAAAATTTGAACAGGGTATCAGGGAACTCAAGGACAATATGAACCGCACAAATATACGTGTTGTGGGTGTCCCAGAAGGAGAAGAGAAGGGAAAAGGAGGAGAAAAACTAATGGAAGAAATTATCACTGAAAATTTCCCAACTCTTATGAAAGACCTAAAATTACAAATCCAAGAAGTGCAGCGCACCCCAAAGAGATTAGACCCAAATAGGCGTTCTCCAAGACACTTACTAGTTAGAATGTCAGAGGTCAAAGAGAAAGAGAGGATCTTGAAAGCAGCAAGAGAAAAACAATCCATCACATACAAGGGAAACCCAATAAGACTATGTGTAGATTTCTCAGCAGAAACCATGGAAGCTAGAAGACAGTGGGATGATATATTTAAATTACTAAAAGAGAAAAACTGCCAACCAAGACTCCTATATCCAGCAAAATTATCCTTCAAAAATGAGGGAGAAATTAAAACATTCTCAGACAAAAAGTCACTGAGAGAATTTGTGACCAAGAGACCAGCTCTGCAAGAAATACTAAAGGGAGCACTAGAGTCAGATACAAAAAGACAGAAGAGAGAGGTATGGAGAAGAGCGTAGAAAGAAGGAAAATCAGATATGATATATATAATACAAAAGGCAAAATGTTAGAGGAAAATATTATCCAAACAGTAATAACACTAAATGTCAATGGACTGAATTCCCCAATCAAAAGACATAGATTGGCAGAATGGATTAAAAAACAGGATCCTTCTATATGCTGTCTACAGGAAACGCATCTTAGACCCAAAGATAAACATAGGTTGAAAGTGAAAGGTTGGGAAAAGATATTTCATGCAAATAACAACCAGAAAAGAGCAGGAGTGGCTACACTAATATCCAACAAATTAGACTTCAAATGTAAAGCAGTTAAAAGAGACAAAGAAGGACACTATATACTACTAAAAGGAACAATTAAACAAGAAGACATAACAATCATAAATATTTACGCACAGAACCAGAATGCCCCAAAATACATGAGGAATACACTGCAAACACTGAAAAGGGAAATAGACACATATACCATAATAGTTGGAGACTTCAATTCACCACTCTCATCAATGGACAGAACATCTAGACAGAGGATCAATAAAGAAATAGAGAATCTGAATATTACTATAAATGAGCTAGACTTAACAGACATTTATAGGACATTACATCCCACAACAGCAGGATACACCTTTTTTTCAAGTGCTCATGGATCATTCTCAAAGATAGACCATATGCTGGGTCACAAAGCAAGTCTTAACAAATTTAAAAAGATTGAAATCATACACAACACTTTCTCGGATCATAAAGGAATGAAGTTGGAAATCAATAATAGGCAGAGTGCCAGAAAATTCACAAATACGTGGAGGCTCAACAACACACTCCTAAACAACGAGTGGGTCAAAGAAGAAATTGCTAGAGAAATTAGCAAATACCTCGAGGTGAATGAAAATGAAAACACAACATATCAAAACTTATGGGACGCAGCAAAGGCAGTGCTAAGAGGGAAATTTATTGCCCTAAATGCCTATATCAGAAAAGAAGAAAAGGCAAAAATTCAGGAATTAACTATCCATTTGGAAGAACTGGAGAAAGAACAGCAAACTAATCCCAAAGCAAGCAAAAGGAAAGAAATAACAAAGATTAGAGTAGAAATAAATGAAATTGAAAACATGAAAACAATAGAGAAAATCAATAAGACCAGAAGTTGGTTCTATGAGAAAATCAATAAGATTGATGGGCCCTTAGCAAGATTGACAAAAAGAAGAAGAGAGAGGATGCAAATAAATAAGATCAGAAATGGAAGAGGAGACATAACTACTGACCTCACAGAAATAAAGGAGGTAATAACAGGATACTATGAACAACTTTACGCTAATAAATACAACAATTTAGAGGAAATGGACGGGTTCCTGGAAAGACATGAACAATCAACTTTGACTCAAGAAGACATAGATGACCTCAACAAACCAATCACAAGTAAAGAAATTGAATCAGTCATTTAAAAGCTTCCTAAAAAGAAAAGTCCAGGACCAGACGGCTTCACATCTGAATTCTATCAAACATTCCAGAAAGAATTAATACCAACTCTCCTCAAACACTTCAAAAAAATCGAAGCGGAGGAAAAACTACCTAATTCATTCTATGAAGCCAACATCACCCTCATACCAAAACCAGGCAAAGATATTACAAAAAAAGAACACTACAGACCAATCTCTCTAATGAATATAGATGCAAAAATCCTCAATAAAATTCTAGCAAATCGTATCCAACACATTAAAAGAATTATACATCATGACCAAGTAGGATTCATCCCAGCTATGCAAGGATGGTTCAACATAAGAAAATCAATTAATGTAATACACCATATCAACAAATCAAAGCAGAAAAATCACATGATCATCTCAATTGATGCAGAGAAGGCATTTGACAAGATTCAACATCCTTTCCTGTTGAAAACACTTCAAAGGATAGGAATACAAGGGAACTTCCTTAAAATGATAGAGGGAATATATGAAAAACCCACAGTTAATATCATCCTCAATGGGGAAAAATTGAAAACTTTCCCCCTAAGATCAGGAACAAGACAAGGATGTCCACTATCACCACTATTATTCAACATTGTGTTGGAGGTTCTAGCCAGAGCAATTAGACAAGAAAAAGAAATACAAGGCATCAAAATAGGAAAGGAAGAAGTAAAACTATCACTGTTTACAGACGATATGATACTATATGTCGAAAACCCGGAAAAATCCACAACAAAACTACTAGAGCTAATAAATGAGTACAGCAAAGTAGCAGGTTACAAGATCAACATTCAAAAATCTGTAGCATTTCTCTACACTAGTAATGAACAAGCGGAGGGGGAAATCAAGAAACAAATCCCATTTACAATTGCAACTAAAAGAATAAAATACCTAGGAATAAATTTAACTAAAGAGACAAAAAACCTATATAAAGAAAACTACAAAAAACTGCTAAAAGAAATCACAGAAACCTAAATAGATGGAAGGGCATACCGTGTTCATGGATTGGAAGACTAAATATAGTTAAGATGTCAATCCTACCTAAATTGATTTACAGATTCAATGCAATACCAATCAAAATCCCAACAACTTATTTTTCAGAATTAGAAAAACCAATAAGCAAATTTATCTGGAAGGGCAGGGTGCCCCGAATTGCTAAAAACATCTTGAGGAAAAAAAAACGAAGCTGGAGGTCTCTCGCTGCCTGACTTTAAGGCATATTATGAAGCCACAGTGGTCAAAACAGCATGGTATTGGCATAAAGATAGATATATCGACCAATGGAATCGAATAGAGTGCTCAGATATAGACCCTCTCATCTATGGACATTTGATCTTTGATAAGGCAGTCAAGCCAACTCACCTGGGACAGAACAGTCTCTTCAACAAATGGTGCCTAGAGAACTGGATATCCATATGCAAAAGAATGAAAGAAGACCCATATCTCACACCCTATACAAAAGTTAACTCAAAATGGATCAAAGATCTAAACATTAGGTCTAAGATCATAAAACGGTTAGAGGAAAATGTAGGGAGATATCTTATGAATCTTACTATTGGAAGCAGTTTTATGGACCTTAAACCTAAAGCAAGAGCAGTGAAGAAGGAAATAAATAAATGGGAGCTCCTCAAAATTAAACACTTTTGTGCATCAAAGAACTTCATCAAGAAAGTAGAAAGACAGCCTACACAATGGGAATCAATATTTGGAAACGACATATAGATAAAGGTCTAGTATCCAGAATTTATAATGAGATTGTTCAACTCAACAACAAAAAGACAGCCAACCCAATTACAAAATGGGAAAAAGACTTGAATAGACACCTCTCAGAGGAGGAAATACAAATGGCCAAAAGGCACATGAAGAGATGCTCAATGTCCCTGGCCATTAGAGAAATGCAAATCAAAACCACAATGAGATATCATCTCACACCCACCAGAATGGCCATTATCAATAAAACAGAAAATGACAAGTGCTAGAGAGGATGCGGAGAAAGAGGCACACTTATCCACTGTTGGTGGGAATGTCAAATGGTGCAACCACTGTGGAAGGCG
Organism: Tamandua tetradactyla; assembly: GCF_023851605.1. Classification (NCBI taxonomy): domain Eukaryota; kingdom Metazoa; phylum Chordata; class Mammalia; order Pilosa; family Myrmecophagidae; genus Tamandua; species Tamandua tetradactyla. The sequence continues at coordinate 168,450,697 of NC_135333.1, forward strand.
GTTTGGTGGTTCCTCAAAAAGCTGACTATAGAATTGCCATATGACCCAGCAATACCATTGCTAGGTATCTACTCAAAGGACTTAAGGGCAAAGACACAAACGGACATTTGCACACCAATGTTTATAGCAGCGTTATTTACAATTGCAAAGAGATGGAAACAGCCAAAATGTCCATCAACAGAAGAATGGCTAAACAAACTGTGGTATATACATACGATGGAATATTATGCAGCTTTAAGGCAGGATAAACTTATGAACCATGTAATAACATGGATGGACCTAGAGAACATTATGCTGAGTGAGTCTAGCCAAAAACTAAAAGACAAATACTGTATGGTCCCAATGATGTGAATCGACACTCGAGAATAAACTTGGAATATGTCATTGGTAACAGAGTTCAGCAGGAGTTAGAAACAGGGTAAGATAATGGGTAATTGGAGCTGATGGGATACAGACTGTGCAATAGGACTAGATACAAAAACTCAAAAATGGACAGCACAATAATACCTAATTGTAAAGTAATCATGTTAAAACACTGAATGAAGCTGCATCCGAGCTATAGGTTTTTGTTTTGTTTTGTTTTGTTTTGTTTTGTTCTTACTATTATTACTTTTATTTTTTTTCTCTATATTAACATTCTATATCTTTTTCGGTTATATTGCTAGTTCTTCTAAACCGATGCAAATGTACTAAGAAACGATGATCATGCATCTATGTGATGATGTTAAGAATTACTGATTGCATATGTAGAATGGTATGATTTCTAAAAAAAAAAAAAAAAAATGGACAGCACAATACTACCTAATTGTAATGTAATTATGTTAAAACACTGAATGAAGCTGCATCTGAGCTATAGTTGTTTGTTTTTTTTCTTATATATTTTTGTATTTTTTATTTTTATTTTTATTTTTTCTCTATATTATCATTTTATTTCTTTTTCTGTTGTCTTGCTATTTCTTTTTCTAAATCGATGCATATGTACTAAGAAATGATGATCATACATCTACGTGATGATATTAAGAATTACTGATTGCATATGTAGAATGGAATGATTTCTAAATGTTGTGTTAGTTAATTTTTTTTAATTAATAAAAAAAAAAAAAAAGACCCTCGGAGAGTCATATGCCACGGATGAGAACAGAACTGCTCAAGGATGGAATCCCTCAGTGTGGAATTTCAAACCCTGAGGGATAAAGACATAATTCTACCTTCTACCAACCCCAACAGAGGTAAAAAAGGGACCCATATAAAAGTATTAGGAATCAAAATGGCTTTAGATCTCTCAACAGCAATGCCTGAAGTGAGACTACCACATCGGTCATAGTTTGGCCAGGAAAACAGAAATCACTCTAGGTACACAAACAGGAAGGGTTTTAACATAGGGAACCAGAGGCTTGCTAAAAGTAAGGGCTGAGGGCGTAAAGCCTGGAGAAGCAGCTACTAGAAGGTGATTTACAATACTTCATTCACAAACCAGAGAAAATCTCAGCAATCTAAGAGGAGCCACCAACCTTCAAGCCCAGCTACTGGCAGCACCTAAGCAAGAAGCTTTCAAGAACTTGCCTTCAGCCCACGTAGCCTGCCTACAATTGCCTCTGAAGAACAGTGGTTCTTCTTCTCGTCTGCCTTCCATCTACTCAGGTGCCTCTCATTGGCAGACTCTAACATGGGGAAGGGGATTCTGGGACGTGTTGTTAGTAATTCCTCCTCTTTAATGCAGAAGAGAGCCTAGAAGGGATAATTGTGATACAAAGCTGAGAACAGACAATTCAGCACAATGACAGTGGAACAATACCTTCAAAATTCTAAGGGCAAATAATTTCCAACCTAGAATTATATTCTCGGCCAAGCTGTCAATCATGCATGGACATAAAACCAAGAAATTTTTAGACAATAAAGACTTAGAACAATTTAATTCCCATGGACTCCCTCTCAGGAAGTTCAAAGCATTTGGCTTCTGTAAAATAAATGAATAAAGCAAGAAAGAGGAAAGAGATAAAAATGAGGTACAATAACGAAGCAATTCAGTATGAGAGATATGTGAAGGGATTCCCCAGGAGGATAATTTCAAGAAGAAAATGCCCAGAATGACAGCTATGTACCAGATGCAGAGGGCAATCAACCCAGCCTGGAGCAGTGTGCTACAGGACACAGACACATGGAGAGAGCCATCGCAAGATGCCCTTTGCCACCAGGTCACCTTTTAAAGAAAATACAATTTTATTGATATATATTCACACAACATACAACCCATCTGAAGTATACAATCAGTGACTCACAGGATCATCACATAGTTGTGCATTCATCACCATGATCAATAGAACATTTTCATTACTCCAGAAAAAGAGGTAAAAATAAAACAGAAAACCCAAAACATCCCATACTCCTTAACACCCCCCCCTTTTTTTGACAGTTTTATTCACACATGCAATCCATCCTCAGTGTACAATCATTGGCGCTTAGTATGATCACATAGTTATTTATTCACCACTGCTGCCAATATGAGAACATTCTCATTTGTTCAAAAAGCAAATCCCATACCCTTTATATCCCCCTACTTATTGACATTTAGTTTTGGTATAGTGTCTTTGTTATAATCAATGAAAGAATATTACAATGTTACTGTAACTATAGACCTTAGTTTGCATTGATTGTGTTTTTCCCATATGCCACCCTATCATTAACACTTTGTAATACTGACGTAGATTTGTTCTAGTTCATATAAGAACTTTCTAATATTTGTACAATTAATCACCATCATTGTCCACTCTAGTTTTCACTAAGTTATACAGTCCCAGTTTTTATCCTATAACTTTCCTTTTGGTGACATACATGACTCCAGCCTTCCTCTTTCAATCACACTCACACTCAGGTTTGTTCATTACACTTACAGTATTGTGCTACCTTCACATGGTATCATGCTATCCATTTCCAAACATTTACAATCAACCTTATTAAACATTCTGTACTCCTTAAGTATCAATTGTCCAATCTCTGTCTTCTTTCTATCTCCTGACCACCTATTGCTTTCCAATTTAACACTCAGAGTTTCCTGATTATAGTTAGTTCATATTTGTGAAACCAGAAACTCATTATAGTTAGTTCATATTTGTGAGACCTTTTGTTTCTGGTTTAATTCACTCAATATAATGCCCTCAAGGTTCATCATATCATTGCATGCATCACGACTTCACTCCTTCCTGCAGCTGCCCAATTTTCCATTGTATATATACACCACAGTTCACATATTCACTCATCGCAGACCATCTTTTTAACTCGAAGACAGAATGCTCTGGCAGGCCAGGCAGCCCAGATTTTATCTGTGCGTAGCCTGCCTTGACTATACACAGTTAGATGAAGCCTTTGCTTCTCCCCTGTGGTTGGTGGAATTCTAAGACTGCCTCTATCATCTCTACCCCATGATAGTACCCTAATGATTATTTTACCTTTACATGGCAAAGGGATTTTGCAGATATAACTAAAGTTACTAACCAGTTGACTTTAAAATAGGTTATCCAGGTGGGCCTGACCTAAACATATGAGCCCTTTAAAAGCAGAGTTTTCTCTGGCTGAAAGCCTAGTGTGAGAGGGATCCAACCAGGGTAGGTTCTGCTAGCCACAGAGCTGGGACCTGAGAGCAACCTCCAAGGGCTAAGAACAGTCCCCAGCTGACAGCCGCAATAAAATGAGGGTGTCAGTCCTACAACTGCAAGGAAATGAATCCTGCTAAGAACCTGAGGGAGCCTGGAAATGATCTTGCCAGAATTGAACCTCCACATGAACACAGCCAGCAGCACTGATTTCAATGTTATGAAACTGAGCACGAGGGCCAGCTAAAATGTGTCAGATTCCTGACCCAGTGAAACTGAAAGAATGAAGGTATATTGTTTTCAGCTGCTATATTTGTGATAATTTTTATGCAGCAGTAGGAAAACTAATACTAATACACCCCATCATGACCTGCTATTTGGATTAGCTAAGGAAGTTCCCTTCACCCCACAAAAGGGGTCTGTTTTGATTTCCTCTTAAGAGTGAGAGAGAGGCCATAAAAAGTGTGAAAACAAGAGGTAGAGAGTAGCCCATTCCCTGACTAATTGCTACAGATGTCCATTACCTGATCCATGCTACAGCCCTGCCAAATACCACAATCATGCTATATCCTGTGTTTCCAGGACTCCCTTTTGGCTATGCTGACTCCCCAGAAGGGCTCTCAGGGACGCTGAAGCTAAATTTGACCCAGAGATCTGTTTAGCTTATCTTCTGAGAGCCTGGCACTAATGTGCCCGGCACCCAGTAGTCAAAACTAAGCAGTATACTATTTAAGGGTACCTATAAGTGGTAAAAGTATAAAGCAAAGGAAGGAATAATTATCAATATATCAGATCGTGGTTTTCTCTCTAGGTGGAGAGAAGAGGATATGATTAAAGTAGAGCACACAGGGGAATTGTTCATTTATTGGCAATGTCTTACAAGTAACCATGGGTAATGGGTGTCCGAGTGTTCATTTTGCCATTATTCTTTAAACTCTCTCTATACATTTTATACAATCTTCTGTGTGTATTATACTTAATACATCAATGATCCACAAAAGTTATTATTGTTATAAAACTAAGAAGTGTGAGACGTGAAATTATAGATTAAATTTTCATTCTCACTCTTTATCCTTGAATTCCTTCCCTTAGAACCTACTACTTTGCTCAAAATCACTGGTCATAGGAAATAGAGTCTCTGAAAATCAGGAACTCTTTAGATTATCCATCAGTAGGAAAAAGATGAACTATTCAATAAACAATATTATATTATATCCAATATTATATTGGATTCATATCTCATATCTTACACCAAAATAAATTCCAGATAGATCAAAGATTTATATGTGAAAAATTGAAAACCTGAAAGTATGAGAAGAAAATAAGGGAGAATTATTTCATAATATGAGAGTAGGGAAAACCTTTCTAAGCTTGATACAAAACACAGATGCTATAAAAGGAAAGAAAGGAAGTATAAATGCATAAAGATTTTTAAAAATCTACTTGGTAACAACTCCATACACAAGCTCAAAAAACAGGAAAAACCAGGAATAACCATTTGCATTCCTACAAATAAATAAAAGGCTAACAATTTATAGAAAAATAGGCAATGGATATGAACAGTCAGTTCTCAGAAAATGAATTACAAATGGTTTTTAAACATATGAAAATATGCTTAAGTGAAATGAAATAAAAATTCATTTCTACATAAGAGAAATTCATAGCAAAACTACCAGATTGGCACAGACAAAAAAGTCTGACAACACCATATGGATACAGGTTAAAGAAACAGATTCTCCCACTTACTGCTGGTGGGAGTGTAAATTGGCTCAACCCCTGCAGAGAACGATTTGATAATATCTATCAAAATCTAAAATGCATGTTTTGGCAGGCACCATTAGTTGTGTACCCTAAAATCATGCCTCCATACTCCCTGCTAACAGATTCCAGTTGTTCGGGTGGCAGCGTGCCCAGCCTCAAGCAGTTAATTTATTCACTCATTCATTCACTCATACTTATTAAGTACCCTCTGCAAGATAGGCCCTGTTCTGGGCTCTGAGGGTACAACAGTGAAGGAAGCAGTCAAAACCCAAGCCTTCATTACAATCCCGCTCAGACTGCAGTAATGAAGCAAAATGGTAACTGTGGTATTCTGGTATTTATTTCAAATAACAGGTGAGCATATAATTTTTCATCCAAACTGGGATGAATTAATAAAATATATTGGACAACTGGTGCAAACTGGGAAGTATGGTTACCCCAGTCATCCTGAGATAATGTTGTCACCACTGTCCCAGTTTTCTAAACGATGAGCTTCCAGTCTAAAATGACTCCAACAGGAAACTGGAAGAAAACCAAGACCCAAACCAGCTCCGAGAAGAAACGAATGACAAGCATGAAAAGATGCTCAACCTCAAACAACGAGGAAACCTGGAATTAAATCATTAATAAGATACATTGGAAAGATGTGAAGTAGGGAAAGGATGCAGTCAGAACACTTTTGAAACGTGTACCTTTTTTGGTTTGATTTGAAATTTTAATGCAGTATATAAGTAAAACTTCACATTGTTAATTAAGGAAAAACAGTATTATACTAACAAATTCCAGTTAGTATAATTTTTAAAGCGGTACAGTGTACTAGGACACCAAAATCCAGTACTGGGACCAGTACACTTTTCCCTTTGCCACATAGTCACTTTTCAAGCCTCCTCGTGACCAATACTAACTAAAGAAACAATGAGAAACATCTCCCAGAGCACTGCTGGGAAGGGTTTTAGCCTTCTCGTTAAAAGAGACAAACTCAAAAGGAGAGTTTGCTGAAGCTTTCTCTTTTCTCATCCTTCAGCCTTGAAATTGGCCATGATACCTGGAGCTGCAGCAGCTATTTTGCAGTCATGGAGTGATAATCATGAAACAGAAAAGCCAATTTGCAGAGTAGTAATCATGAAAAAGAAAAGCCAATTTGCTAAGGGTAGCAGAGAAAAAAAGACAAAAAGAACTCAGAGCCTTTTATAACTTGTTGAGCTGCTGGACTAACTGAAATCACTCATGTCCAGACTTGTTATGGTGTAAGTCACTATCAATAGGGTTTTCTGTTCTTTGCAGCTGAAATCATTCTAACTAATATACATTTGACCCAACAAATTTCACCATCTAGGAAATACATATGTGAGTATGTCTCTGCATGTGCACACATGCACATAGCAATACCCAAATGCAGATATGCATGTGCAATGTGACCGTGAAAAATAGATGAGAAAAGCAAGATGCAGGGTAGTTCATATAATATGCTATAATTTTTGTTACACAAGAGAAAGAATGTATACATAAATACCTGAGTTTATATGGAATATCTCTAGCGGGATACTCAAGAAACAGGACACAGTTGCCTCTGGGGAGGAGAGCTGTGGCTGTGAGTCACAGAGGGAAGAGAGACTTTCCTCTGTTATACTCTTTTGTACTTTTAAAATTTTTCACTATGTGCATGAATCACCTATTCAAATAAAACCGTAATGTCTGAGCTCCTATAAATCCTTAAACATTTAAATCAATGCATTCCTTGTCTACATAGGATCTTTTTTCCAGCGGAACTATAATAAAAAACACATAGTGCGATGAAATATGCAATAGAAAGAAGTAAATCACAGACAAAAGGGATCATCAGTATCAACCCTCATTACACTGATGAGGAAACCAGGGCTCAAAGTAACTGAAATCATTACCAGCGGTCAGACTAAACCCTAGGTATACAAACCTCTTTTTCACCTTGCTAAATCCCAACTTATTTGCAATTAATGCAAATAATTTATATTGTGATGACAAAACAAGACTGGAGTTTCTTGGTTTTAGAAAACAGAAACCTGTGCCCAATGCTTTGAGAATTGACTTATTTATTATTAATTAAAAAAAAAAAATTCTTGTAGCCCAGGTGATCATTTTCATTTGTAAAAAGTCAATATCCACACCTAGAGGGGCTGATTAAGTCCCAAAGACTAAGCCTGCCCTGCGTGCGCGCGTGTCATCCCCTCCCAACAGTCGCAGACATGGCTGTCTTCGGACCTCGCGGCGCCTTGGGAAAATGGCTCGCTGCCTTTGTCGCTTTGTCTGGTCGTCCCTCGCTGGGACGCGGGAGGGCGCGACGACAGCCAGCGCTTGCTTTTCTTCAAATCTCCTCCCAACGTCCGCACCGAGGACAACAAAAGACCCGGAACACCGGCGCCGAGAAGACAAAGGGGAAAAGGAGAAGAGGCTGTAAGCCCTGTAAGTTTGCTCCGGCTCCCCGACTCCCACGCCTGATTTAAGAAACTAGAAATAAACAACCAACATCAACTGCAAAATAATGAAATCTTCGACTGACAAGGAAAATCAGAATAGAATAGATTAGTCACCACAGTTAAGGACAGTCACAGGTGTGCATTTGAACTCTTTGCTTTAACTTTCAGAAACTTAAAAAAAAGCTTACTGTTTGTTTTATGTGCATCTTGTAGAAAATTTAGAAAATACACACACACACACAAAGAATGGAGATGTAACTATTTTAAATATTTTCCGGTATTTCATTCCAGACTTTTTCAATATTTATAAATGCAACAAAAAATAGGACTTTCCATTGCTATTTTGTGCTAGTTTTCTTCTTATTTACTATATCATCAACTTCACTATTTCTCTCAATAAATTCTGATAATAAAACCTTGCTAATCACATGAGTCACTCACAGGTAAGGGAATAAGAAATTTCAAAAGCACAGCCTTTTTCCTAAGAGCAACAATTTGAATGCCAGCCCTGGTCACGCGTTTGAAGCAGGAATTTTTCTGGAACCCTGCAGTCAGTAGAGGAAACAGTTAAAGACCAGAAGAAGAGAAAAAGGTAGAAACTATTTTATCCCACCCCAAAAAAGCAAAATGAGTTTGTCCTTTCCAGCAGCCTGAGAATAGACCCCAAAGGATCAGGGAAGCCCCAAAAGATCAAAAGCCAGGGCTGGCCTTAAGGCCAGCTAGCTCAGCACAGAGCTGGTTGGCTCGCGCATCGGCAAGGCCAGGAAATGTCTGGAACAGGTAGGTCACTGGCCTTAACGCCTGGGGCCAACAGCCAGTTCCTCAAAGGAGAGAAAAACTTCCACCATCCCGGAGCAGACAGCCACAGGGAATGTGATGCCAAGATCTGATGCCTGGGAGCCTCCAACAGACGCCTAATCTCTGAGCCCACAGATTTTCTTAAGGACACAGCTCTTAATGGGAAAAATGGTGATGCTCTTGGCTGAGGGTTTAGGTAGATCACTAGAGCTCTCTCAGACTCAGTTTCCTGATCTGTCTATTAGATTCGAAAAGGTTGAAAGGGCTTCTTGCCAGGTCTTCGAAGACTGATTTTTTTACTTATTACCAATTCTTCACTATAATTGAAAGTGAAGATATTTCCTGTCTTCTGCAACCCTAGTCCCATAAGCAGCAGCCCCTCTACTTGCTATTTTCCCAATCCCCACATACTCCTTCACAAGTCTGAGCCTTTACTTTAGTGGTTCCCCCTCCCAGAGCTGCTGGAAAGCATTTCCCCCTTCTCTTTCAAAAGCCTCCATCATCCTTTGAAGGTCCAGCTGAAAAGTAGATAGATCTTCACCCAGCCCACCCCAAACAGAGCCAGGCCTTCCTTCTCTGAAATTCCACAGTACTCTGCACATAATTCCATCACATTATACCTGAACAACCTTAACCTTCTTGTGCCTAATTTTTTTTCACTGTAAAAGAAGGAAAATTATTGTACCAAACTCATGGGTTAATATATGTAAGAAATTAAATGGGTTAATATATGTAAGGAATTTAAAACAGTACCTAACACAAAGTAGGCACTCAATAAGTGTTATCTGTGACTCTTCCTTAATTAACAAATCTCCCATGAAACTTGAGTTACTTGAGGGCAGGAAGTGAGTGATACTCATATTTTCATCTCCAAAGCCTAGCTACTTGCCTGTCATAAAGGATGACTCAGTAAAGGTTTATTTTTTTAATGAGGGGGGGGGAAATGAGTGAAATATTGATTGAAGCAGAGGAGGGCAGGCTTTATCTCTCTGTTTTAACTTTGAATTATAGTTTATAAAATTAGACTGGGAAATAGTGAAGTCTGAGCATCCCCAATAGTTTCTTTCCTTAATAATCATATCTCCACCTAGGCCTGTCTTCCAGGCTTAAATAAAAAACTTGAACTCTGTATTTTTTACATGATTTTTCTGTAAACTTCTGTCTTGTCTAATTTTTTAAAAAAATTAATTCCCTCTTGAATTTTAATATTTATTAAGGGCTAGTTCCTGTATTTGCATGGGAAATTTTAGAATCAATAGATGTAAACGACTCTTCTATGAGTGAAATTATTACAGAATTCAAAAACTATCTACAAGAAGTTTAGGCTCTTCTCTAATCATGGAGGAGGAGGAAAGAGAAGAAGTAAGGTTTAATAGTGAGCTGGTACAAGTTCTTGTTTACATTATGTCCAAAGGTTTGGTTGAGGAAGTTAGAATAATAAAGAGAGAAGAAAAGGAAGGAACAAAAAAAGTAAAATCAAATCATATATGCTCTACTTTAAAAAACTTTTCAATAGCTTCCTATTGTTCTCAGGATAAAAACAGAACTACTTAAAGAGACTAAAAAGACAAGATACAACTTGGGAGGAAATATTTGCAAAACAAATATCTGATTAAAAAACAAGTATCCAGAATATATAAAGAACTTCCAAAATCCAATAATTTTTTTTTAATTTTTTAATTGGCAAAATATTTAGATGATTAAATAAGTCCATGGAAAAAAATGCTCAAGATCATTTATCAACAGGGAAATGCAAATTAAAAACACAATGAGATACCACTGCATCCCTATTAGAAAGATTCAGATTTTAAAAACTTACAGTACCAAGTGCTAGCAAAGAAACAGAGCAACAATAACCTTCATATATTGTTGGTGGAAATGCCAAATGGTACAGTCACCTAGGAAAACAGTTTAGTAGTTTCTCCTAAAGGTAATAATACAGCTACCAAAAGATCCAGCAATCTCACTCCTAGGTTTGACCCAAGAGAAATGAAGACCTATGTCTGCAAAAAAACTTATACACCACCTCCCAACAAAGAAAATTCCAGGACCACATGGCTTCACAGGTAAATTTTACCAATCATTCCAAGAAAAATTAATACCAATCTTACTCAAACTTTTCCAAAAAAAATGAAGAGGAGGAAACACCACCTAACTCATTCTATGAAGCCAACATCACCAGAATACCAAAGCCTGATAAAGATTCCACACAAAAAAGAAAATTACAGACCATTTTCTCTAATGAGTACAGATGCAATAATTCTTAACAAAATACCTGCAAATTGAACCCAACATCACATTAAAAGAATGATACACCAAGATCAAGTGGGTTTTATTCCAGGGATGCAAGGATGGTTCAACACAAGAAAATCTGTTGAAGTAATGCACCACATTAACAAATCGAGAGGGGGAAAAAACATATAATCATCTCAATTGACACAGAAAAGGCATTTGACAGCATCTTCTTTTAGATAAAAACACTTCAAAAGGTAGAAATCAAAGGAAACTTCCTCAGCATGATAAAGGGCATATATGAAAATTAAACAGCTAACATTGTGCTCAACAATGAGAAACTGAAAGCTTTCCCTCTAAGATCTTAAATAAGATCAGGATGACCACTGTCACACTGTTGCTCAACATTGTGCTAGAAGTTCTAGTTAGAACAATTAGACAAGAAAAAGAAATAATAGGTAACCAATTTGGAAAGGAAAAAGTAAAACTTTCACTATTTGCAGATGACATGATCCTATATTTAGGAAGCCCAAAAAGTCTTTGACAAATCTACTAGAGCTAATAAATAAGCTTAGCAAAGTGGCAGGATATAAGAGCAACACACAAAAATCAGCAGTGTTAAAAAAAATTGAAAAAAATCAGTAGTGTTTCTACACACTGGTAATGAGTTATCCAAGGACAAAATTTTTTTAAAAATCCATTTAAATAGAAGGTAAAAGAATCAAATATCTAGGAATAAATTTAACCAAGGATGTAAAGAACCAATATTCAGAAAACCACAAAGCAGTGCTAAAAGAAATCAAAGAAGACCTAAATAAACAGAAGGACATTCTGTGTTCGTGGACTGGAAGACTAAATATCATGAAGATGTCAATTCTACCCAAATTGATCTACAGATTCAATACAGTACTAATCAAAATTCCAACAGCCTACTTTGCAGAAATGGAAAAGCCAGTTATCAAATTTATTTGGAAGGATAAGGGCTCTCGAATAGCTGAAAACATCTTGAAAAAGAAGAATGAAGTTGAAGGACTCACGCTTCCTGACTTTAAAGTATACAATAAAGCTACAGCAGCCAACACAGCATGGTACTAGCATAAATGTAGATATATTGCTCAATGGAATCAAATTGAGAGTTCAGAAATAGACCTTCAGATGTATGGTCAATTTGTTTTTTATAAGGCTTTCAAGTCCACTCAACTGGGACAGTGTCTTCAATAAATGGTTCTGGGAGAACTCAATATCCATATGCAAAAGAATGAAGAAGGGCCCCTATCTCACACCCTATACAAAAATTAACTCATAATGGATCAAAGACCTAAATATAAGAGCCAGTAAAATAAAACTCCTAGAAGAAACTTTAGGGAAACATCTTCAAGATCTAGTGATAAGCAGTGTTTCTTAGACTTCACATGCAAAACACAAACAGCAAAAGGAAAAATAGATGAACAGGACCTCCTCAAAACTGAATACTTCTGTTCTTTAAAGGACTTTGTCAAAAGGGTAAAAGGGCAGCTGACTCAATAGGAGAAAATATTAGGAAACCAAAACATATCTGATAAGGGTTTGATATTTAGAATATATATTTTTAAAAACCTTACAACTCAATAATATAAAGACAAGTGACCTAATTTAAAAATGGGCAAAAGACTCGAATAGACATTTTTCCAAAGAGGAAATACAAATGGCTAAAAAGCACATGAAAAGATGCTTAACCTCACTAACTATTAGGGAAATGTAAATCAAAACTACAATGGGGTAATATTTCACACCAACCAGAATGGGTGCTATTAAACAAACAGGAAATTACAAGTGTTGAAGATGTGGAGAAATAGAAAGACTTATTCACTGCTCGTGGGAATGTAAAATGGTGCAACTGCTGTGGAAGACAGTTTAGCAGTTCCTCAAGAAGTTAAGTACAGAGCTGCCATATGATCTGGCAATCCCACTGCTAGCTATATACCCAGAAGAACTGAAAGCAGAGATGCAAGCAGAATTGCACACCTATGTTCATAGCAGCATTATTCACAATTGCCAAAAGAGGGAAACAACCCACGTGTCCATCAAATGATGAATGGATAAATACATATGATGGACTATTATTCAGCAGTAAAAAGGAATGAAGTCCTGAAGCACACAACACTGTGGATGAACCCTGAAGACATTATGTTGAGTGAAATAAGTCAGACACAAAAGGACAAGTATCATATGATCTCACCAATATGAACTAATTATATGTAAACTCATAGACATAAAATCCACAATACACATTACCAGGAGATACAATGAGGTGAGAGAATGAGGAGTGGATTTTAATGTGTGCAAAATTTTTAACTAAGTTGAATTAAAATGTTTGGAAATGGACAGAGGTGATGGTAGCACACCATGGTGAGTGTAAGTAACAGCACAATTTTTGTGTGTGATTGTGGTTGGAAGGTCAAGTTTAGAGTCAAGCATGTCACTAGAAGGAAAGCATGGGGCTGTATCACACAGTGAACCCTTTAGTGGACAATCAGTATGGCTAACAATACCAATCTACAAAAGTTATTTATAAACTGAACAAGTGGATGTCACTATTACAGAGAGTTAATAATGGAGTGGTATATGGGGAAAATGTACCTATTGTAAACTATGGACTATAGTTAACTAATATTTTAATATTCTTTCATCAAAAATAACATATGTATCACACCAATGCTAGGGGTCAACAACAAGGGAGATAAGGGATATGGGATATTTCAGATTTTCTTCTTTTGGAGTAATGAAAACATTCCCAAACTGGTGGTGGTGATGAATGCACAACTTTGTGCTGATACTTTGATCCTCTGATTGTATACTTTGGATGGATTTATGATGTGTGAATATATCTCAATAAAATTGCATTAAAAATTAAAACCCTATATATAACCTGGTCATTCCCAGAAATTTTGGGTATTTGTGTGACACCTGAGACTCAGAGTTAGAGCTCTGAAGCTATAAAGATCAGCAGTACCCCATATAGGAACTGTTTAAAAAGTTGAAAAAGAATCCCGACTTCAACTAGAGATATGAAGGAAGCTGATCTGTAAAGGACTAAGGCAGATCAAAATACAGGTTAAAGGATGATATCATCCATATTTTAAAACTTCAACATCTGCGTGAGACCAAAGGGAGAGGTTTATATCTTGAGTAGCACATTGTCTAATTTAACTTGTATTGGTTAGTTTAGTTGAATACCATAAATGCACAGAATCTTGAATAGGAAGTGAGATTTTGTTGGTTTGTCCAGGTTAGTGTGATTCCCTATATACCCCAGAGTAATTTGGGCAGTGAATAAACAGGTATTTGCAGAGTCCCTTGTGGGACTGGGGAGAAAGGAGGAAATGTTCAATGTGCCCATTTGGAGAATTTTTGATGTTTTTCCAAGCAGTGGGGACAACCAAGTCAATAGGCTGAGCCTTTGATCTTGGGGTCTGCCCTAATGTTCTAGTTTGCTAGCTGCCTGAATGCGATATACCAGAAATGGAATGGCTTTTAACAAGGGGAATTTAATAAGTTGCTAGTTTACAGTTCTAAGGCCAAGATAATGTCCCAATTAAAGCAAGTCTATAGAAATGTCCAATCAAAGGTATCCAGGGAAAGATACCTTGGTTCAAGAAGGCCAATGAAGTTCAGGGTCTCTCTCTCATACGAGAAGGCACATGGTGAACACAGTCACAGTTTCTCCCTCAGTTGGAAGGGTACATGGCGAGCACAGCATCTTCTGCTAGCCTTCTCTCCTGGCTTTGTGTTTCATGAAGCTCCCCAGGAGGCATCTTCCTTCTTCATCTCCAAAGCACTGGCTGATGGACTCTCTGGTTCATGGTGCTGCAGCATTCTCTGCTCTCTCTGAATCTCCTTCATTCTCCAAAATGTTTCCTCTTTTATAGGACTCTAGAAACTTATCAAGACCCACCCAAATGGGTGGAGACATGTCGTTACCTAATCCAGCTTAACAACCACTCTTGATTCAATCACATCTCCAGAGAGATGATGTGATTTCAGTTTCAAACATACAGTATTGAATAGGAATTATTCTACCTTTGTGAAATGGGATTTAGATTAAAACATGGCTCTTCTAGGGTAGATACATCCTTTCAAACCAGCACACCTTGTGAAACTTATTCCTGCAAAGGATAGGCTAAGCCTACTTAAAATTATGCCTAACAGTCACCCCTAGAGAACCTCTCTCATTGCTCAGATGTGGCCTTTCTTTCTAAGCCAACTGGGCAGGTGAACTCACTGCCCTCCCCAATATGTGAGACATGACTTCCAGGGTGTAAATCTTCCTGGCAACATGAGACAGAACTGCTGGGATTCACTGGGACCCAGTATCATAGGATTGAGAAAGCCCTCTTTACCAAAAGGAGGAAGAGAGAAATGAGGCAAAATAAAGTTTCAGTGGCTGAGAGATTTCAGAGTTGAGAGATTATCTTAGAGGTTATTCTTATGCATTATTTAGATGTCCCTTTTTAGTTTATGATATATTGGTGTGACTGGAAGGAAGTACCTGAAGCTGTTGAGCTGCGTTCCAGTATCCTTGATTCTTGAAGATGACTGCATAAAGATAGAACTTTTACAGTGTAACTTTTGATTGTGAAAACCTTGTGTCTGATGCCCCCTTTTTTCCAGGATATGGACAGATGAGAAAAAAATATAGATAAAAAAAGTAAATAATAGGGGGATAAGGGATAAAATAAATTGGATAGATGGAAAAACTAGTGGTCAATGAGAGGGAGGGCTAACAGGTATAAGATAATGAGTTTTTTTCTTTTTTCTTTTTATTTTTTTTTCTGAAATGATGCAAATATTCTTGAAAACTATCATGATGATGAATACACAACTAAGTGATGATATTATGAGCCATTGAATATACACCGTATATGGACTGTATGTGTATGAAGATTTGTCAATAAAAATATTTTTAAAAAACCTATACAGCAATGTTTATAATAGCTATATTTATAAAACTCCAAAACTGGAGCAACCCCTGTTCATCAAAAGGTGATGAATACTAGTTGCCAGTAAAAAAAAAAAAAAATTTCTGATAAGACACAACATGGAAGACTCTCAAAAGCATTATAGTATGTGAAAGAAGCCATACTTAAAAGGCTATGTACCTTATGGTTCTACAATATGACATTCTGGAAATGGAAATCAAATCAGTGGATGTCTAAGATAAAAGGGAGGGGACTGGCTGCAAAAGGGTACAAAGGAACTTTGATGGAAGTGGTGGGGTAATGAAAATAGACTATATCTTGACTGTGGTCAAAATTCATAGAATTGTATTCCTAAAAAGAGTGAACTTGACTGTATATAAGTTATACCTCAACAAACCCTAAAATAACAAATAAGTAAATAGCAATGAATAAGAGACAAAAAAAAAAAAAAAGTTCTTAAAACAGCCAGGGAGATCCTGCATTGACCTATTGTCATTGGCCTCTCCAACTTCAAGTCACCCTTGTTCTATCTCACTGTTTCACTCAACCACTTCAGCTTTCTCTCAGACCCTTTGCTCACCACATTTCCTCTGCTCCATAACCTTTGCACATCCAGTTCCAGGTACTTAGAAAGCTCTTCCCTTCTTTTCTGATATAGTCACCTTCTTTCCATTGTTGAAATCACATCTTCAAGAAACCATTTCTATGGTGGGCCACGGTGGCTCAGCAGGCAGAGTTCTCACCCGCCATGCCCGAGACTTGGGTATGATTCCCAGTGCCCGCCCATGCAAAAAAAAAAAAAAAAAAAAAAAAAAACATTTCCTGATCTCCCTGACTAGGTTATAAAGTTATATTCCCTGTATGGGCTTTCTTAGCACATTGCACATTTTCTTAGGAACTGTCAGTGTAATTTTACATTTTTGTATGTTTTTGTAATTATTAATATGTGTTTTCTCCACTAAAATAAAATTTCCTTGAGAACTGGACCAGTTCTTACTCAATACTAGGTCTGCAGAACCAGCACAGTATTGGGCCCACACAATGAGTATGCAACAATTATAACCAACTGCCTACTCAACTTCTCAAACTTAATACATCCAAAATGGAAAGACTGATCTTCCTCCCCATTCCAAAGGAAAAAAACAAAAAATACTGCTGCCATTTCACATAACTCCAAGGAGTACCATCCACAAAGCAGTCTGTGAATGGTGCCCCACCTCCTCCCCAGTTGTGCAATGCACAGCTACTCACATGGACTACCAATATGAATAGAGCCCTCTGGAGTTGTACATTGTTCTTCCCCTCCTAAGTTGATAGCAACTCTATTCTTCTAGTTGCTCAGGTCAAAACAAATTTTGAGTAATCGTTGACTTCTCCTTTTTCTTACACACTCATGTTCATTCAGGAGCTCCTGTTAGCTATACCTTTAAGATACAATCATCACCTCTCACTTCCTTCACCACTACCTCTTTAGCCTGAACCACCATCATCTCTCACCTGGATTATTGCAGTAGACCACACTGGTTTCCCTGCTGCTGCTCTTAATCCCCCTAGGGTCTATTTCCAACCCAGTAGCTAAAGAGTCTTTAAACCACAAATCAGATCATGCAGCTTTTCTGTTCAAAACCCTGCAGTGGCTCCGAAAGTCTGTGTTACTCTATACAGCCACTGTTAAAGAAATTGGAAAAGATATCAGATTTCAATTAGAGATATGAATGAAATGGATATGGTTAAGTCTACGGTAAATCTGAATAGGGGATAAGGGTGATATTGTCTGTATTTCAAAACTTCAACTTATATGTGAGACCAAAGGAAGAGATACTTATTTTGACCAAAAGTTAATTATTCTGTAGCACACTACCTAATTTAACTTGTCAGTTTATCCAAACAACCTAATTACACAGAACCTAGAATAGGGAATGAGATCTTGTTATTTTGTAAAGGGTTAAGGTAATACCCCGATACATTCCAGAGTATTTTGGTCAGTGTGCTGGTTTGAAACTGTTATGTACCCCCAGAAATACATGTTCTTTTATTTGTAATCAGATTTTGTGGGGGCAGATTTATTGTTTGATGGAACCCTTTGATTAGATTATTTCCATGGAGATGTGGCCCAGCCCATTCAAGGTGTATCTAAATTAGTTTACCAGCATCCTTAAAAGAGCTCAGGGAGAGAGAGTGAGTCAGAGCCAATACAGGGAGTAGACACATAGACACAGACATTTGGAGATGCTTGAAGAGCTGCCATAGAATGCTACTAGAATCAAAAGCTGAAAGCAATGCAACCTTGGAGCAAAGGACCAGTCATGTGCCTTCCCAGCTAACAGAGAAACCATGGCTGTGATCGACCTTTCTTCAGAGAAGATGTCTTCTTGTTGATGCCTTAATTTGGACATTTTCATGGCCTTAGAACTGTAAATTTGTGACCTAATAAATCCTTTTTGTAAGAGCCAATCCATTTCTGGTACATTGCATTGTGGTGGCATTAGCAAACTAAAACAGATAGAAAATAAAGTATTTGCAAAGTCCCCTTAAAGGGCTGGAGGAAAATGTGATACTATTAATCTTCCCTACCAGAGGAATTCCTTATATTCTCTCAAGCATTAGGGATTCCCAATTTAATAGGCCAAGACCTTGTTCTCAAAACTTGCCCATATGAAACTTATCTCTGCAAAGGCAATTAGAATTATGCTTAGAGTCACCCCCAGAGAACTCTTTGTTTGCTCAGACGTAGAGTTTCTCTATAAGCCAACTCTGCAAATAAAATCACTCCCCCCACCCCCACCCCCAAGTGGGACATAACTCAAGGGATAAGCCTGGTCCTGGTTTGCAGGATTGAAAAAAGTCTTCTTAACCAAAAAGGAGAAAATAAATGAAACAAAATAAAGTTTTAGTGGCTAAGAGATTTCAAATAGAGTTGAGAGGTTTTTCTGGAGGTTACTTTTATACGAGTTTCAATGAGATATTGCAAATTGCTACAGTATACCAAGCTCCAACCAACAGAATTTCTGAAAACCCTAAGAATACCCTGGGCTCTATTTAACTCTCTATAAATATTTTACCAGTAAGTTAATATTTTCAGAAACGTAAGGCCTCCAGATCATTCCTAGGCTAGATAAGCCCTGAAACCCAGAAGTCCAGTCTCTTCAGTAACATTAACCAGTTTCCTACCTCCACCCCATAAGGCCAACACCCTTTTCCAGCATGAAGTTAAAATGGTCATTTCCCAGATATCCATGAAGAGTGAAAGAATGATGAAAGGAGAGGGAGGAGGTGTAGGGAGGGAGAAATTCAGATTTAACAAATGATTATGACTACTGACTCATTATACAGATATTTCACTTTAGTTTCTAGTTTATTAAAACAGCTAGAAGGAAACACTGGAAATCGAGCTGTAATCCAGTAGCCCTGATCTTTGAAATGATTGTCTAGCTATATAACAACAACAAAAAAAAAGCTGATGCCCATGTATGGATTAACTTCTGGATGTTTAATTCTGCTTCACTAATTCATATATCCATCTCTGACCATACTACACTGTCCTAGTCAACCTTTCTTTATTGTAAGTCTTTAAATTGGGAAGAATGCAATACTAGGGGTTAATAAGAAGGCGGGGGGATAAGAGGTATGGGATGTTTCAGATTTTCTTTTTAATTTGTATTTTTCTTTCTGGAGTAATGCAAATTTTCTAAGAGTGATCATGGTGATGAATGTACAACCACACGATGATACTGTGAACCACTGATTGTATACTTCAGATGGATTGCAAGGTGTATTAATATATCTCAATAAAATTACATTTTGGAAAAAAATAATAACATGCAAAGCAAAACAAAGCAAGACCCTAGAGTGGCTCCCTATTTTCCTCAGAATAGAAGCCAAAATCTTTAAAGCGGACTTTAAGGCCCCACAGGCTTCCCAGCAAATTACCTGGCTACATCCCTTACTTCCTTCAAGTCCATTCAAATATTACCTTTGTATGAGGCATACCTCAACCACTGCATTTAACTTGTTACTCTCCAAACTTCATTACACTGTTTTTCTTTTTTATTACATTTCCACTCTTATCTCTTCCTAACATACTTTATAAATTACTTACTATATATTTATTGTTTGTGATGTTTTTCTGCTAGAATGTAAAATCCAGGAGAACAGGACACCTTCCCATGCATCCAAAACAATGTCCGGCATATTGCAGGTTTAGTAGATGAATAACTACAGTGCCTGCCAAACAGAGATAGTAAATATTAACATAGCAACAAGCATGATACATATATTGTGATATAGTTAGAAAGTTTATTTCCCCAGAGTATATTTTCATTTGTTAATATACCTGTATGTGGAGCAGTGCAGGAGGGTGAAAATGGCACAGGATTTGAAATAAAAAAATTAGGCCACACCACTTCCTACCTGTGTAACCCTGGGCAAGATTCTCTTTTTTCACCGTTAAAATAGGGCTAAATATAGGGCCTTATCAACCTCACGGGGCTTCTGAGAGGATGAAATGAATGTGAATTGTCTTGTATACTGTGATCATCTACACGAGCCGTCATAATTATTTAAGCAGAGCGAGAGCTGAAACTCTCACTCACATGGACTGCCATCATCCTGTTTATCCTGGAAGAGAGTTCTGTGCCCTCTGTACCGCTAGGCAGATTTTAAACATTACTATCACCCCACGCTGACGGCAGGAATCTGCTCTCCTCGCCCTGTCCAAGCTAATTCTCCTCTCTTTCTCTTTCCTATTTAGGAAAATGAAGCACAGGTGCTGCGTTCCCCGCTGCGGCCTCTGCTGACTCAGGCTGCCTCCTGCGCTCCCCAGGTTCACCCGCGGTAACGACCGGGCGCCTGAACCCGGGCAGGGCACGGCTTTTCCCCGGCTCAGCTGGACAGGCTGCTGTCCCCCCTCCCCCACCCCAAAGTGGACAGCCTGGGGCTGCTGTGTACCCCGGCTCAGCTGGACAGGCTGATGTCCCCTTCAACCCAGGCTCAGCTGAACAGGCTGCTGTGTCCATCCCGGGCGTGGACAGGCTGGGGCAGCTGTGTCTCCCCCTCCGGCGTGGACAGACTGGGGCTGCTGTGTTCGCTCCCCCCCCCCGCGTGGACAGGCTGGGGCAGCTGTGAATCCCTTCCCCCCGCGTGGACAGGCTGGGGCTACTGTGTCCCCCCCTCCGGCGTGGACAGGCTGGGGCTGCTGCGTCCTTCCTTGTGTGGACAGGCTGGGGCAGCTGTGAATCCCTCCCACCCGCATGGACAGGCTGGGGCTGCTGTGTCCTTCCTTACGTGGACAGGCTGAGGCTGCTGTGTCCCCCCCTCCGGCGTGGACAGGCTGGGGCTGCTGCGTCCTTCCTTGCGTGGACAGGCTGGGGCAGCTGTGAATCCCTCCCACCCAACGTGGACAGGCTGGGGCTGCTGTGTCCCCCACTCCGGCGTGCACAGGCTGGGGCTGCTGTGTACTTCCATGCGTGGACAGGCTGGGGCTGCTGTGCCCCCTCCGGCGTGGACAGGCTGGGGCGCGCGGGCGGCACCGGGCAGGCCCCTCACCTTCGCCAGGGGCCCAGGCGGCCGGAGTCCCAGGTCGCCGCGGTCCGTGCGGCTCCGGGTGTATTTAATAGTGAGAAAAGTGCCGCCAAAGCAGGGTCACAAATTGCCGTTTGTTTAATGTTGGCGTTAAATGACCCCTGACGTCAGGCCGAAGAAAACAATTTACAGCTTACGCGGATGCCTGATGCACAGCACCGCGCTGGCGGGGAGGCGCGGCCCGCGTCTCGGCAGCCGTCTCCGGCGCCCGCCCTCCGGGGACGCGCTCGCCTCGCCAAAGCTGACGGGCCCGGGAGACGCTGGGCGCCGCTTCCAAAGAAACACCTTCTTCCTGTAGAGCACTTTAAATTCACCGCATATCCTCGGTTTGCATTATTTACATAGTAACCATTTTGTACTTATTTCTGTCCTTTTCAAGTAAGCTTCCGGCGCCCGGAGAGCCGCCGACAGGCGGGGCGGAGTGAGGCCCGGCCGGGCTCCCCAGACGCCTCGGCACCCCTCAGCTCAGCGTGGAGAAGGGGCTCTGCCGGTGGGGCGCTCCTACACACACACACCCCGCTACACAACTCAACTCCGACCACACACACACACACACACACACACACAGACCCCGCTTCACAACTCAACTCCAACCACACACACACACACACCCCGCTACACAACTCAACTCCGACCACACACACACACACACCCCGCTTCACAACTCAACTCCGACCACACACACACACACACACACACACACACCCCGCTTCACAACTCAACTCCGACCACACACACACACACACCCCGCTACACAACTCAACTCCGACCACACACACACACACACACACCCCGCTTCACAACTCAACTCCGACCACACACACACACACACACACACACACACCGCTACACAACTCAACTCCGACCACACACACACACACACACCCCGCTTCACAACTCAACTCCGACCACACACACACACACACACACACACACACCCCGCTTCACAACTCAACTTCAACCACACACACACACCCCGCTACACAACTCAACTCCGACCACACACACACACACACACACCCCGCTTCACAACTCAACTCCGACCACACACACACACACACACACACACACCGCTACACAACTCAACTCCGACCACACACACACACACACACACACACACACCCCGCTTCACAACTCAACTCCGACCACACACACACACACACACACCCCGCTTCACAACTCAACTCCAACCACACACACACACACCCCGCTACACAACTCAACTCCGACCACACACACACACACACACACACACACACCCCGCTTCACAACTCAACTCCGACCTCAAGCCGGAAACTTAAATCTTCTGAGAGGGACAGAGTCCCGAGAACCTGCATTCTCGTAATTCGACGCCATTAAACTGGGCCCCCCTGTCATACATTTACTCCAAACCAAAGGCTCCGGCCTGCCAGTCTTGAGCTGAGGGGCTGCGTTCTGGACCGTGCTCCGCGCCGGAACCTGCCAGCCTTGAAAAGGAACTGAGGCGGGAGAGGAGGCAAGCTCCTCGTTAGTATAGTGGTTAGTATCCCCGCCTGTCACGCGGGAGACCGGGGTTCAATTCCCCGACGGGGAGAGCTGTACTTTCTTTACAAACTCGCTGCATCTTTCTGGTGATTGAACTAACGACTTCTATCAGGTTCGGTGTACGTTTTATAAGTTCACATTTTATCAGAAGGGTAATGATGAACAGTGTTCACTGTGAAACGGAAGCTTCCCCGGAGAGGAAACCTTTTATACTGTTTACAAATAAAAGTGAAGAGAAGAAAAAAACGCACCTAACAGCCTCCAGATTTACTTTCACCCGCCACTCGGCAAACGTCTGCGCGTGCGCAGTTTCGCCTTGCCAGGTTCCGGCTGGGGCGGCAACTCTGCAGGAAGGACCAATGAGCGGAGGGGGGCAGAGCAGGAGACCGCCCCTCAGGGGGCGGGGCTGGCAGGTCAAAGCGGAAATAGCTTGTAGAGAGGAGGAAGTTGTGATTTCTCTGGATCCTAGGAACCTGGCAGAGGGAAATCTTTTTTTTCTGACCTACGTCCCAACCTCTGTAGGGGGCTAGCTGTCAGAAAAGTTTGGACGCTAGAGAAAATCGGTTTCCAGCTACTGCTGGGTGGCGAGTAAGGGAGATAGGGGAGTAAGGTCCGTGGCGTCCGGAAGAGACGCCATGTTCTTCGAGTCCTAAGAAACCGCGCGAGCCCCAGCCCAGCAGGACCTCGTGGCGCAACGGTAGCGCGTCTGACTCCAGATCAGAAGGCTGCGTGTTCGAATCACGTCGGGGTCAGACCTTTTTAATTTTTCAATCCACTTTTTTCTTTAGGAAACTAGATGTATTCCCGCCACTTATCGAAAATTCTTTTAGCGTTAGACTGAGACCTTCCTCGTTCAAATGTCATCCTAGTAATCCTTAGTCTGCAAAGAGATAAGCCTCACCATCAAAGATTCTTAAAATCCGATGTTTGTACTATTTAGTCTTGAAAGTGAGTTTTTGTCATTTAAAGTGCATAATGTGTAGACGTTGATTATTAACTGCTGTGCGTTAATGAGCATATCAGCCCTTTCAGGTCCTTCACAGGAAATGAATAATATACCGGCAGTTTTTCCAAAAAGATTTTGAGTCCGTTTTCGTCTTGAAACCAAGGAGAATAGAGTTACAGCTTGTAAATTTGAATATTATAATTTACATATACTTAGCCCTGACCAAGTGGTAAGCCCTGTTCTAAGTGCATTAGTAGAAAAAACAAAACAACCTTACAAATTGTGAAGGATATCCCTCTTTTACAGATGTGGCTGTGGCACGCAGGAAAAGTGACCTGACAAGGGTCACCCAAAATTCCAAACTAGGTGACAACTCCAGGTCTTCCACTTTAATAGACGTTAATAAAGGTGGAAGCAAACTATTGAAAAGATGTTCTACAAGCTGTTGGACTTAAGAGATAGGCCGATGTGCCTTTTATATTTTCACCAATCCAGGAGGTGGTGGTAAGTCACATTCCACTTTTGACTATTAATCTCTTTAACAGAAGTGAGCAAAGTTTAGTCGTTCACCTCTGTAGGCTCCAGAATTCTTTTTTTTTTTTTTTTTTTTTTTTTAGCAGCTAAAGCTTTAATGGGAGGTTCAGTCTGAGGGCAAGAGTGAGGGGAAAAGCTGGTTGCCAGTGAAGACACAGCTGGTTTGGGTAACTTCAGACAGACTCTGTGGATTCACCACACTTGGAAAGGTCAGATAAGAAAGGAAGAGGGTTTTGTTGGCTAACTCCTCTCTGTTTGGTCAAAGTTTACCACTTTGAGCATTAATTTTCCCTGGATTGCGTTATTATGAAACCCAGGTAATATATTTAGTTATTTCTATTTTAAGTACTTGAGAAAGAGCAAAAGAATAACTTCCACAAGTAGCTGGGAAGTCACAGCCTCTTTTGGTTCTTCATAGATCTGACCTGAATGCATCCCCAGGTAGCACTAGAGGCATTAAGACTTGAGGCTCTCCAGTGACCTCAGACCAAGGTCTAAGTTGGGCTAATGAATCTGAGGGGTGTACTTCAGTACCTGTCCATTTTTTTCTGTATATCTATAGTAGGCTTTTTTAAATAAAAAGGAGTTCATAGTGTAATTTATTGGTAATCTGCTATTTTTTTTCTCCTTTGGTATAATTCTCTAATTTTTTTTATCATTGAATATTCAGCATTTGTTAAAATTGTTATACAGTGTGCCACTTTATAGGTAGGATTATTCTTTTTTTTGAGAGGGAGAATGTATCTTCAGTTCCAATAAGTGACAAAAGATGAACCCACACCATATAAAGGAATCATGTCATGCTCCTTTTATCTGTGGTATAGACAGATGAGTGAAAATGTGGATAAATAAATAAATAATAGGGGGAACAAAGGTTAACATGAGGAGATTGAAATACTAATGGTCAACAAGAGGGAGGGTTAAAGGGTATAGTATATATGAGTTTTTTCCTTTTTGTTTCTTTTGCTGGAGAGATACAGATGTTCAAAAAAATGATCATGGTGATGAATATACAACTATGTAATGTTATTGTGAACCATTGATTATATCCCATATATAGAATGTTTGCATGTCAGGAATGTTTGTATGTTTGTTAAGGTTTACAATAAAAGAATAAAAAAATAAAAGGAATCATGTCAGTGAATAAAATTAATACAAATAATCCCATAGGAGAAGCATGGACAAAAGATGTAAGCAGAAAGGAAACCCAAGAGGCCAATAAATATATGGGGATGCTCAACCATACTAACAGTTAGGGAAATAAAATTTGAAACAGCAGTGGGTACCATTTACACCCTGCAGAAAGGCAAAATTTGAAAGTTTGATAATCAAACATGAGCAAGTACGTGATGAAGTAGAATATTCTGCTGGTGGGAATCTGTATCGTATGATCAGGTAGGAAAGCAGTGTGGCAGTACCACGAGATTGAAGCTGTGTAAAGGTGACCACTCAGAAATCCCAAAAGAAGCCGTGAGTGAGGGTGTGCATGGCAGCCAGCTCTTAGGTAGGAGTATTCTTAAAGGGAAATTTAAAAAATCTCATTTACTTAATTGTAAATGGATTGATCATTTGAGCTATGTATGAATAGTGATTGATAAATTATCTTTTAACTTTTTGTTTGGAAATAATTTCAAATTTATAGAAAAGTTGAATAAATAAGAACAGTACAGAGAATACTCATATATCCTTTACCAGATTCACCTATTTGTTAGCAGGCTCCAGAATTCTTAATATTGAATAGTGCCTTACAGGCCTATTGTCAAATATCTGTTGAACAATGAATAGCAAATTGGAAAAGTTATTTTTCGATTTTTACTAGGTATGTTCTATTAAGTCTCAGAGTTTTTCTGTACAGTATTTTGAAAACATTAACTATGAATTTAATGTGATTCAACCTAATATAGTACTATAGGTTTGTATTTTCACTTTGTGTATTTGGTTTTTCCCTCTTCTGTTGAATTGGGTTGAGCTTAGAGCATTCATTTCAACAGATATTTACTGACACTATTATAATGAGCCTGGCACCATGCTAAGCGGTGGTGATACACTGAGTAAAACAGTTGTTTGTCAGGGACTCAAATAGACATTTGCACACTAATGTTTATGGCTCCATTATCCATGATACACAATGGATGGAGATGGCTAAAGGTTACATTGACTGAGAAGCAGGCGGGCAAATGGTGGCATATACTTATGGTCAAATACTTTGCAGCTTCAAAAAGAAATGCAGTCGAGAGGCACGCAACAAGGTGAGTGAAACATGAGGAGATTATGTTGCGCAAAATAGGTCAGAAAAGTACAAATATTGTATGATCTCTTTTAGAAAATACTTATAAGAAAACAGGGGCCTAGAGAGTAAGTTTTTATATCAGTCACATTTATTCCTGAGCTTTAATTTTTTCTTCTAAATTCTGAGCTGCTGTGCTGTATATGTATAAGCTGATATTTTCCTGGAACTTTGGGTACTATGTGACACCTAAGACTCAGAGTTAGAGTTCTGCAGTAGCTTCTCACTGTTAAAGAAGCTGAGAAAAGATCAGGCTTCAATTAGAGATAAAAATGAAGCAGATCTGGTTGGACCTAATGTAAAAAAGATACAGAAATACTCAAATTTGATATAATAAAATAACATAACAGAAAATTGTATTTTAGAACTTCACCTACTACGTAAGACCAAAGGATGAGTTTTATTTTGTCCAAAACATAAGTTATCTGTAACACACAATCTCGCTTAATCTGTCTCGCAGGTTCAGTTAAACAACCTAAGCACATGAAGGCTAGAATTGGGAATGAGGTCTTGCAATTCAGCTTAATGTAATACCAGGAAACATTCCAGAGAATGTTGGGCAAATAATTAAAATGTATTGGCAAAGTCCCTTGAGGGACTAGAGAAAAAACTTTCCCACCTGGGAAATCCCTGATACTCTTTCATACTTTAGGAACTCCCAAGTTAGTAGGCCAACCCCTTGATTTTGAGGCTTGACCTTATGAAATTTAATTCTGTAATGGAGAAGCAAAGCCTGGCTATAATTATGCCTAAGAGTAACTTCCTTCTACCCCATAATGCCAACAACCCCTTTTCTCATGAAGAAGTTAGAATGGTCTTTGCCTAAATATCCATAAAGATTGGGAGAAGGATCAAACCTGATGGAGGAGTTGTAATAGGGAATATAAGATTTAACAAATGAGTATGACTGCTAAATCATTATATAATATTTCTTTTTTGTCTCCAGTTAAAGCAGCTAGAAGAAAATACCCAAAATTGTGGAACTGTAACCCATACCGTACTTTGAAATTTGTTTTATAATTACTTGTCAAAATGTACTTTGAAATTTACCAATTTTGTATATATGTTATATTTCAGAATAAAAAATGTTTTTTAAAAAAAGTTCTTTTGAGCCACCGGAGACATATGTCAAGCCACCAAATACCATGGAAAATTGGAAGAAGTGCCGTGAAAATAGCATGAACAGAGTGGTGTGGGGATGCCAACACAGAAATGTTAAGTCTGCCTTGGGGAGATGAAGAAGACATCATAGAGGAGGATCTTGAAAAATAATTAGATATTTACTATGAGACTTTAAGGCATTTATTCATGGAACAGACACATTTGAATGTCTTCTGTGAGTCAGTAATTATCACATAACATCCCAGGGAGCAGGTTTTTCAACTATAGAGGTGATACAACCTGCCTTTTCTACTTCACAAAAATATAATTTTGTACAAATGAGTTAAAACATAGTAGTGCTTGGTCCTAGTAAGAGCAAGTAAGTACTGTTATAAATACATGCAGTATATGCAAAGGGTTCTAGAGAGAAGAAAGAACATGGATTCTTTGTAGAACTTCTAGTTCTCCCAGTATGACTAGAGAAGGAGAGATGAAGATGGAAAGGTAAACAGGAGCCAGGTCACTGAGTCCCCTGTATGCCTTTCTCAGAATTTATTATGCGGCCAAGGCAGAGGTGTTATGCAAGGCTGTGACAGGATCAAATCTGGCTTTACAAAGAGTACAGAAAATGGCCTAAGAAGATTAAAAAGTATTTGCAAACATCTTGAGGGATTGGATAAAAAGGTGGGAATATTGGGTATCTAGAGGGAAGTACCTGAAACTGTTGAGCTGTAATCCAATAGTGTTGATGCTTGAAGATGACTGAATAACAATATTGCTTTTAAGGTGTGATCATGTCATTGTGAAAACCTTGTAACTGACACCCCTTCTCCAGTGTTTGGACAGAGGAGTAAGGAAAAAAAAGACAAAAAAAAATGGAGGGGGGTATGGGATGTTTTTGTGTTCATTTTTACTTTTATTCTTAATTTTTTTGGAATAAGGAAAATGTTCAAAAATCAATTGTGATAACGAATGACAGCTATATGCTACTGTGTACCGCTAATTGTACAATTTGGACGATTTATATGGAGTTCTGGTATATTGCATTTCAGCAGCTTACAAATTAATACAGATTTAATACCAGAGGAGTGGGATGCTGCTACAGTTTGCAAATACCAAACAGTTGGAACAGCTTTTTAAATGGATAAAGAGAAGATTCTGAAAGAGTTGTGAAGAGCTTGATAGAGAAGGCCTAGAATGCTTTGATGAGACTGTTGGTAGAAATGTGGATTCTAAAGATGCCTCTGGTGAGGCTTTAGACGGAAATGATGAATGTGTTGATCCAAACTGGAAGGAGGGTATTCCTTGTACATAGAAGGCAGAATTTGAGAGTGATGAACTTGGATATTTAGCAGAAGAAATTTCCAAACTAAATGTGAAAAATGCAGTCTGGCTTCTCCTCGCAGCAATAGTAAAATGTAAGAGGAAAGAGACAAATTGAGACCAGAACTCTTGGGTACAAAGAAAACAGAAAATGGTGTTCTGGAAAATTCTATGCTTCCAGAAAGTGAAACCCCAGTTAATAGGGCCCCACATGAGGATTTATCCAAGCAGCCATTACAAAACAAGTAAGGACTGGAGATGGAGTTACCCAGAAGGGATTTGTGCATGATCCCAGCATA
Organism: Tamandua tetradactyla; assembly: GCF_023851605.1. Lineage (NCBI taxonomy): Eukaryota > Metazoa > Chordata > Mammalia > Pilosa > Myrmecophagidae > Tamandua > Tamandua tetradactyla. The sequence continues at coordinate 168,480,083 of NC_135333.1, forward strand.
CTGCATAGAAAGGCAACAATAGTGTTGTGGGTTCTGTATGAACAGAACCGCTACCAGTCCAGACTAAAAGGGTCAGAAGAGGGAAAGTGAAGGAAAAATGTCTTCAGAGGCAGAACCATGGAAGCTAAGGTCTGAAGCCAAGAAAAATCAAGCTAGGAGAGCAGACAAACCCATACACGTGGTGAGGGTGAGTTTGCCCCAGAAGCAGAGGGTGGGTCTTCCACTTAGTTGCTCAGGAACAGTTGTGCTCCCTCAGGCCTCAGGTAGCCTGGCTCCCACCCCATTGTTCTGGAGGGGTTGCTCATGTGTCCTGGAGTTGGCAGAGAGCCCGGTATGGCTCCACTGCTTGGAGAGGGTGGAGCCAAGAAAAAGGTGGTCTCCTCAATGGCCCCCAAGTTTACAAACTCCATGCCAGCATGTGGAGAGAGAGCAAGGCTGCTGCGTAGGCCCTTAGAAAGGGTGGGACTACTGCTTTTCAAAGCCCTGAGGATAAATGACTCTCAGACTTTGAAATCCAATGAAATTCAATCCAATGGCGTTTGCCCTCCAGTTTTAGAAACTGTATGGGTCTAGTGACCCCTGTTTACTTTTTTATTTCTCCCTATGGAAATGGAAGCATGTATCCTATGAGTGTCTCTCCTTTGTATATTGGCAGCAGATAACTTGTTTTCAGTTTTATAGGTCTGTGAGCCAGAAGAAACTTTTTGCTTAAAACAGACAATGCCTATAACTAACTTTGATAAGATTTTGTACTGGTTTTAAATTTATACTGTTACTGAAATGGTTTAAGGCTTTTGTGATACTGTGATGGAGTAAATGTATTTTATATATGGAAAAAAACATGTGTTTTTTGGGTCCAGAGGATGGGATGTGCCAGTTTGAAAGTATTATGTACTCCAGAAAAGCCATGTTTTAATCCTGATCCAATCTTGTGGGAGCAGCCATTTCTTTTAACCCTGACTCAATACTGTAGGTTGGAATCTTTTGATTAGATTATCTCCACAGAGATTCAGGGCACCCAATTGTGGGTGTGACCTTTTGATTACATGGAGATGTGACTCCACCCATTCCAGGTGGGTCTTGATTAGTTTACTGGAGTCCTTTAAAAGAGGAAACATTTTGGAGAGACTCAGAAATGACAGAAACAACAAAGCTGACAGAGAGAAAGTCAATAGAAACTTCAGAGCTGACAGAGAAAGGGGAGACATGGATGCTTAGAGATGCTTGGAGCCCTGCAGACATTGCCATGCGCCCTCCCATGGGATGTTAAGTAAGCCACAAGTTGGAGAGAGCCAAGGGAAGCCAAAAGATGAAAGCGAGACCCAGAGAAGCAATGTGAGGAACTCCCATAGGAACAGAGGCTGAAAACAACGGAGCCCAGGTGCAAGGGACCAGCAGATGCCAGCCGTGTGACTTCCCAGCTGACAGAGCTGTTACAGACCATCGGCCTTTCTTGATTAATGGTAACCTCTTGTTGGTGCCTTAATTTGGACACTTTGACTTCCTTAGAACTATAAACTTGTAACTTATTAAATTGCCCTTTTTAAAAGCTGTTCCAGTTCTGGTATATAGCATACTGGCAACTTGCAAACCAGTACATATGGTATGGAAAATATATCTCTCAATAAAATTGAATTTAATAAAATGGCCTGGAGTAGTTGTTCCAGAATCAGTATCCTGAGAACCAGTTAGAAATGGAAAAGTTCAGGCCCACCCCAGACCTACAGACTTAGAAATTGTTATGTGGAGCCCTGCAATCTGAGTTTTAACCCACTCTCCAGGAAATTCTGATGCAAGCTAAAGTTTGAGAATCACTGGTCTGGAGCAAGGCAAAACTAGAGGTCTCACATACAGGGTTGTGAGAGGACCTGTTTTGCTGAGTTGTTCAAAGCAGGTATCATGAAATGGCTGGCTTCTAATAATGGGAACTTACTAGTTTGAAAAGCTTACAATTTTGAGGTTATGAAAATGTTCAAATCTAGGCATCATCAAGATGATGCTTTCTTGAGGAGCTGCTACCCATAATCCTGGACATTTGTGTTACATGGTGAGACACATGGGGGCTCTCCCTTCTCTTCTGAGTTTCATTGCTTTCGGCTTCTTGCTTCCCTGGCTTTCTTTTTTTCTCTTCCTGGCTTTCTTTTTCTTTGTCTGAATTTCATTTTCTTAAAAAGACTCCAATAAGAGGATTAAGGCCCACCCTGAATGAGGTGGGTTACACCTTAACTGAAATAGCCTTATCGAAAGATCTTACTTACAGTGGGTCCACACCCACAGGGATGGATTAACTTGTTTAAAGAACGTACTTTTCTGGGGTATATACCGGTTGAAACCACCACACTCCACCCTCTGTACCCGCAAAAGACATGTTTTCTCTGTATGTAAAATGCATTCATTCCATCACAATATCCCAGAAGCCTTAAATCATTTCAGAAACAATGTTTAATACAAAAGAGCATCAAAATCTGTCATAGCTGTCATCTGTCCGGGGGCACAATTCACCTCCAATTGTGGACGTGTGAAATCTGGAGAGCAAGTTATCCTATGACTGAGGGACAGTCATAGGATAAATATTCCCATTCCCATAGGGAGAAACTGAAAGGAAAATAGGAGTCACAGTTCTCAAACAATTCTGAAACCCTGGAAGACATAATCCATTAGATTTCAAGGCCTGAGAGTCATGAAGGTAATGATGTTTTCCCTGGGCCTGATGGAGTAGCAGCCCACCCTTTTCATGTGTCTGTGCAGCAGCCATGCTCTCCCCAAACATGGGTGAAGGCTCCAACATCTTCAAGCATGGGGTGATGGCCAGGCCCTTGGCTCCACCCTCATCAAGTATCAGGGTGGCAGCCAAGCTCTCAGCAATCACCTGGGTACCTGAGAGAATGGTAGTGTTAACACTCTTCCTGGACAATGGGGCAGAAGGCTCAACCACTCCAAGCTCCAGTGCATGATCACCCTTTCCACATACATAGATGGATCCACTCTCTTGGCCTGAGATGATATCTTAGATCCAGACCTCATCTTACATAGTTCTGCCTTTGAAATTATTTTTCCTTCTGTCCCTTTTAGTCTAGGCTGGCAGTGGTTCTATTCATATAGAGCTCAGAAAAACTTGTCAGTTTTGCTTTAAGTGGTCCAAACCATCACACAGTAGGACTTTATGCAGATCCTGTTTTAGTTTGTTAAAGCCACCAGAATGCAATAGACAAAAAAAAAAAATGGAAGGGCTTTTTAAAAGGGAATTAGGTTGCAAGTTTACAGTTTTAATGCCATGGAAATGTCCAAATTATGGCACAATGAGAGATTATCTTCACTCAAGAAAGGTTGATGCTGTCTGGAATACCTCTGTCAGCTGGGAAGGCACATGGCTGGTGGTCTACTGGAGTCTTAGGCTTCTGGAGATCTCTGTCAGTTGGGAAGGCACATGGCAATATTTTCTAGCTTTCTCTCCCAGGTTCTCATTTCATAAGGCTTCCCTGGGAGCATTTTCCTTCTGCATCTCCAAAGGTCTCTGGCTGTCTGGGCTTTGAAGGGTTTTCCAAAACGCTTTCCTCTTAAAGGACTCCAGTAAGCAATCCCACCTTGAATGGATGGAGACACATCTCCATGGAAACCACCACAAAAGGTCCCATCCACAATTTGGTGGATCACATCTGTATGGAAACAATCAAAAGATCCCACCCAGCAATATTGAAACAAAATTAAAGAACATACATTTTCTGGGGTACATGACAGTTTCAAACCAGCACACATCCTTTCTGGATATCTGCACCTTCAGTCCTGACTTGAATTGAAATGGCTGACTGGTTCTGTGTTCAGTTAGACTCTTACATGAAGCACTGTTCTCTGGGTACTCATTTTCCAGAAGCTCAGAATTTTCTGAATCATCAATTTCTGGTTTCTTTGCGCCCAGGAGTCCAGTTTTCAGCTTAACCCATTACTCTCATATTTTACCGTAAGCCATAAGGTGAAATCAGGCAGCACTTTCCACATTTAGTTTGGAAATCTCCACAGCTAAATATGCAGGCTCATCACTTTCAAATTCTGCCTTCCATCTGACATCAGCACTCAATTTTGCCAAGTTCTCTGCCACTTAAAACAAGGATTGCCTTTCTTCCAGTTTGCAAGGACACACCATTTCTGAGGCCTCATTGGAAGTACCTGTAGCATCCATATTTCTACTAACAGTCTCTGTTGGTAATCTGTGCAATTTTCTATCAAGCATCTCACAGTTCTTCCCAAGTCTATTCATTACCCAATTTTTGAAAGCCCTTTTAACATTTTTGGTATTTGTAATAGCAGTACCCCATTCTTCTGGTATCAAAACCTGTTTTAGTTTGCTAAACTGCTCAAAGCAGATACCATGAAATGGTTGGCTTTTAGCAATGGAAATTTATTAGCTTACAGATTTGAGCTCATGAAAACCTCCAAATCTAGGCATCATCAAGACAATGCTCTCTTCCTGAAGATCGGTGGCCCACGATCTGATTGCCACATGGCAAGGCACATGGCAGCATCTACTGGTCTCTCCCGTCTCTTCTGGATTTCATTGCTCTCTGCTTCTTGCTTCCCTGGCTTTCTTTTTCTTTGTCTGAATTTTATTCTCTTATAAACGACTCTAATAAGAGGATCAAGACACCTTAACTTAAGGAGCCTCACCAAAAGATCCTACTTACAATGGGTCCACAGACACAGAATGTATTTAAAGAACATACTTTACTGGAGTACATATGAGGCAGGGTTAGAATTAAGGCAGTGCTGGCTGATGAGCAAAGGGCAAATTCCAAGAAGCAAGGAGAGAGCTATCACTGAGAAGAACAGTAATAAACAACACCTGGGACCAACCACCCCCACCTGAGTGAGTCATCTAGGCTCAAGTATCAAGAAAGGAGAGACAAGGGGAGGGTAATAAAACAGTTAATAAAAATTACAAAAGGAACAAAAATCTGTAAAAGCTGATGGCCCCAGAGTGCCACGAACTCTCACCTCTTGCCTCTATCTTCTTGTGAGAGTGCCAGCATGCCCTTCTGCATGCATACATACTTAAAAATTTATGCTGCCTACTTGATCTGTGGTGTGCCCTTGAATTCTTTCTCATAATATCGCCAAGAACCTAAGAACTCAAATCCAGCAACACATACAGTTTCAAATCACCACACAATCCAAATAACGTAAAATATATCAAAATGCTTTTCTAAACTGTAAAGCAGCATATATTATTATTAATAGTTAAAGCTCTAAAACTGCCACTTTTCACAGGTCTCAGCTTCTTTCCCCAGGCTGGGCATCTGTAGTTTCTTAGAATGACCCTTTTGCTGACCTGCTGTAACTTTGAAAGAACCTAAAATCCAGCACTTAAGTTTAACTTAAACTTCTGTAGTCATTAAATAGAGGTGATATATAGGAAGACACTCTTTAGTAGACAGATCTATGTTTGAGTTCCTAAATCCTAACCAGTTTATGAAAAATCTCCCAGTGTATCATTTATTCTTCCAAATGGATTTATCCACTAGTACAGAATGCTGAGCGTTTCCTTCCTCAGAAGAGATAGTCTAGGTATCTAGATTATCTTGTCAGTTACTTGAAATTTATGTACTTTGGATGAGCTAATAAAATGGAACTTTGGACACGCAAAAATCAAAGTTAGACTCCGAATTAAGATCAGTCAACTGATTACCTGATTTTTCACACTAATTAAATACCTATGGTTATAAAAATCATGTGTTCATTATAGAAATCTTGGGAAATACAGGAAAACATCAGAAAATAAAAAATTATCCATGACCTCACCATCCAGAGGAAACTACTACTAACATTTTTATCTAAATTCAGATTTTTTTCTCAGTATGCATTTTTAAATAAACTCTTACCTATACACACTTTCATACATACATCCTTATTGAACTGAGATCTTATGTATTAAAGTTATATATACATATATATAGTATTTGTTTTTCCTTAATGCTGTATTGTGAACATTCTCCCATATTCTTAAATGTCAGGAAAATGATTTTTATAACCATGTATTATTTCATCATATAGCTATATTATGTTACTTAACCAGTTCCTTATTATTGGAGATTTATATTTTTAATCTCTCGCCATTATAAATGATGAAGCAATAAATATTTTTATAAATGCATTTCATATTTGATTTTTGGTTCAGAATAAATTCCCAGAAATAACTTAAAGGAAATAAACATTTTTTAAGGCCTTTGGCTTCTCAATGTTTGACATTACTTTGGAGTAACTTATTCTGCTTTCTTTAAAATGACAGGCTTAAATTTATAATCAGATTCTATGCAAATAAAAGAAAATATTAATGAAAAAAAAAAAAAGGCCAGCTGTATGTTAATAACATTAAGAACTTTAGTACCCAAAATGGGAAATGGAGGCAATTATTCAAGTGATTTGGGGGTTGGGGTGGGGGAGAATAAAAAAAACATTTATTTGGGCATTTCTTGCCCTCAAAATTGCATCAATCTCCTTTTTAAAATTTTTCTTTAAGCTGTGGCTTCACACAGAAATTGATTCTCACTTATTCCCAAGATTTTAGGTAACACTGCTTTGATAATTGAAGGATTTAAAAAACAAATCTAGTGCCTCTTTCAACATAAAAGATAATTATATATTTTTGGTTGAACATAAGGCAAAAAAAAATCCTTTTTTTTTAATTCAGAAAATTTAACTAGGAAATGAAAAGAGTTTTCTAAGGAGTTTTGATATTCTGTAGGCTGATGGGAATGTGCTGGAGAGAGAGAGAGAGAGACTGGTTATGCAAGAGAGAAGAGATGATTGAAAGAACTAAGTCTTTGAGAAGTAGGGAACGGATGGGACCCAGAGTACAAATGGTGGAATTCAGTTCTGAAAGGAGGACCAGTCTTCCACTGAAACAAGAATGATGCACAAGAAAATGGGTGCAGACTTGGCAGTCTGAAATTGAGGTAATTCCTCAAAGATGGCTTCTATTTTCTCAAGTATAAGGTAAGGTCACTGGCTAAAAATGAAGAGGTGGGAGAAAGAAATGTGAGAAAATTGAGAAGTGAAGGCATGAAGGGTTAGTCCAGAAAATGGAATAGTATTGCCAGCCAGTGTTAAGTGCTTGCGTGAAGTCTGAGCTCATGAATTAGAACTGGTCAGCTGTATTGTATGATTTTTTTCCAGCAACGTTTGCTGCTTGGGAGTAAGCAAAAAGAAGGTTCAATTAAAGCAGGGTTCAATTCAACAGAGTTCAGTTTCTTCTAAGGAAGAAAGATGGAAATAAACATTGGGGTAAGAGAGTTGAAAGTGTTTGCAAAAGAGTGATTATAATAATTGGTCAGGGAATCTAGGTTGGGTGAGTTGGAAAATGGTGAAATGATGGTAGAAACTGAATAGCAGATTCTGCAAATATATTAGAGTTAATGGATTTGAGGTCTCAGTTAGGTCTCAGTTATAGTGATGGTATGAGGATGAACTGAGAAAGAAAAGAAGAGTGGTTGACAATTACAATGCCTGAAATTGAGATTTAGAAGGTAATGTAGTTGATATGTGGTTCAGGGTCTGTTCTAGTTTGCAAGCTGCCAGAATGTGATATACCAGAAACAGAACAGTTTTCAGAAAGGGGAATTTATTAACTTGCAAATTTACTGTCCTAAGGCCGTGAAAATACCCCAGTTAAAGCAAGTCTATAAAAAATGTCCAGATTAAGACACCAACAAGAGGTTACCTTCACTCAAGAAAGGATGATGAAGTTTAGGGTTTCTCTCTCAACTGGAAAGTCACATGGCAAACATGGTGACATCTGCTAGCTTTTTCTGCAGGCCTCTTGTTTCATGAAGCTCCCCCAGAGGCGTTTTCCTTCTTCATCTCCAAAGGTCTCTGGCTGTGTGAGCTCTTGTGGTTCTCTTGGCTCTAAAGCCTTTTCCAAAATGTTTCCTCTTTTAAAGGATTCCAGTAAACTAATCAAGACCCACCTGGAATAGGAAGAGTCATATCTCCCAGTAATCAAAGATTAATACCCACAATTGGATGTGCCACATCTCCAAGGAAAGAATCTAATCAAGTTTCCAACCTACAGTGCCAAAAAAGGATTAAAAGAAATGGCAGCCTCCACAAGATGGATCAGGATTAAAACATGGCTTTTCTAGGGTACATAATCCTTTCAAACTAGCATAGGGTCTTACCCCTAGAATGCATGGATGAGATGGAGTAGAGGAACAAGTATTGGAGATGAAGAGGTCAAGGATGTCGGAGGTCAAGTGTGGGTGTTGGGGATATTAGTAAAAGTTGCCAGAATGCAATATACCAGAAACGGAGTGGCTTTTAAAATGGGGAATTTTTTAAATCGCTCGTTTACAATTCTAAGGCCATGAAAATGATCAAATTAAGGCAAGGCGATAAATTGTCCAAATTAAGGCATCTAGGGACAAGAAAGCTGATGATGTTCAGAGTTTCTCTCTCAGCAGGAAAGGTATATGGCAAAGTCTGCTAGCTCTCTCCAGGTTTCTTCAACAACTTCCTTGGGTCTCTGTCCATTCTGTGGGCTCTGTCAAGTTTAATGGGTCTAAAACTTTTTCCAGGGCTCCAGTAAGCAACCCCACTCCATGGAATCCATCTAATCAAAAGTTACCACCCATATCCCCAGGGTGAGCCAAGACCTGGCATCAAGGGATTGAGAAAGCCTTCTTAACCAAAAGGGGAAAGAGAAAATGAGACAAAATAAAGTGTCAGTGGCTGAGAGATTTAAAAAAGAGTCGAAAGGTTATCCTGGAGGTTATTCTTATGCAATATCTAAATATTCCTTTTTAGTTTATGGTGTATTGTAGTAGCTGGAGGGAAGTACCTGAAACTGATGAGCTGTGTTACAGTACCCTTGATTCTTGAAGATGATTGTATAAAAATATAACTTCCGCAATGTGATTGTGGGATCATGAAAACTTTGTGTCTGATGCTCCTTTTATCGAGGGTATGGATATAGGAGTAAAAAAAAAAACATGGATAAAAAATAAATACTAGGGGGGATTAGAGGTAAAATAAATAGGGTAGGTGGAAATACTAATGGTCAGTGAGAGGGAGGGATAAGAGCTATGGTATGTACCCTCCAGGTCATAGGGTGTAAGAGTAGAAGAAAGACGTTTCCTTAAAAAAAAGAGCTATGGTATGTAAAAGGTTTTTTAATTAATTTTTCTGGAGTGATGCAGATGTTCTTCAAAAATGATCATGGTGATGAACACACAATTATGTGCTGATACTGTGAGCCATTGGTTGTACACCATGTATGGAATGTATGCATGTGAAGATTTGTCAATAAAAATATTTTTTAAAAAAAGTTACCACCCACAATTGGGTTGGTCATATTTCCATGGAAACAATAAAAAAATCCTACCCTAAATATTGAATGAGGATTAAAGGACATGGCTTTTCTGGGGTACAGAGCAGATCCAAACTGGCACAGATGGTCATCTACAGTGATGGTGAAATTACAAAGAATGGAGGCAAGAGTAGGGATGGTGAGGAAAACTAGGGCAAGGAGCAAGTCTATAATTTCTAAGGAAGAGAAGTCAGCAGGTTGGTAAAAAGATAACAGTAAAAAGGTGGAGGGTGATTTAGCCATACTGTATAAGCTTCAAATGTTTTTGAAGGGGGAAAGAGGAGAAATCATTTGGAAGAGGTAATCAGGAACTTTTAAAGAGGCCAGCCACCCAGACTCCGTAGCTCAACCTCTAAGGTACTGAGAATATAAAAAAAAAAAAAAAAAAACCTCTACTTCACAGCACTTTGGTCGTGAAGTTAAAAGCAATTACCTTCATCACCAAAGTAGTGGTGCTAGGGATGTGCCTGGTGGCATCTAAGATGATTCCAAGTCTGAATTGGGTAATTCCTGTCTTGACTTTCAGAAAGCCCTCACTGTGTAATAACTTACTAGAGCAACCATGTCTCCTATGAAATGGGTAGTCTGCAGGTGACCTCCTGTGGTTGTGTCCAGGGATAAGAAAGATTATTAATGAAAGAATTAAAATGTTTTTGCTCAGGGAACATTCATTCAGGCATCTAGAATACAGTTCTTTGTGAATAACATTATCTTGACTGTTGTTCTTTAGGGCATAGTACTGTGTCTTTTTTTTTTTTGCATGGGCAGGCAATGGGAATCCAGCCTGGGTCTCTGGCATGGCAAGTGAGAACTCTGCTGCTGAGCCACTGTTGCACCGCCTGTACTATGTCTATTTAAAACAACTTTCAGACTCAACAGGTGACATATATATATATTTTTTTAGCTCATGGGAAAAGTAGGATGAAGTGACATCTTTAAAGAAAATTTGTGGTGCAAAGTTCCAGGCCAGCATTTTAGGCTGCTCTCAGGCAGCTCTTGGACTCCAGCATTGTACTCTACTCACATCAAGTCCCCCCACCCCCGCCCCAATTTAGATAGATTTGCTTTAAATATCAGTGATGTCTCTTTCTCTGAGGACCCACTTCTGAGACCTCACTGTTAAGGTATCCTCATACTACAGGCTGCTGTCAGAAGCTGGAGCTCCTCCACACAATAATTGGATCAAATTTTGCCGCGTAACTCTGACCCTTTTCAATCAGAGCAGTAAAACCTACCTCTTGCCAACTACTAATACAGTCAGGTCAGAGCCAGAGCCAAACTCTCTTTAACCATCAAGGTAACAATTTAACAGAATAATTTACTAATTTAAATAGACTAGAATAGACTCATCAACTATGGCCATCCCGAAACAAAGATCAGGCGTTTGTGACTCTGCCCATTATAAATCGATACTAAACTAGAATACCGTGTTAATCCACTGGGGCACACTGCAGACCAGTACCACCTCACTTTCATGGGGTTACCAATCATTACAAATCACTGCCCTTTGCCTCTCATCTCGTTTACCCTCTGTAGATAAACACTTGTCTGTTTGCCCAGGGAAACTCTGTGGGGGAAAGCAACCAAGTACCTTTTACAAGACGTCCTAAAATTCTACAAAATCGACTTGCTAATTAATATGCAAGTTTTAATTTGCATTATTGAGCCTTAAACCACTGTATGTGAATTTTGAGGTTTTTAGACAACAAAACTGCCTCTAGGAAAATAATCCTTCATTGCAGGAAATATTTGAACAAAATAAAATAGCTTAATTCATAGGAAACGTTTTAGTGAAGGGATTTGTTCTAAATTCCAAGTTAATCGTGTAGAAATCATTTTAAGTAGGTAAACATTTTTTAAACTTGTAGCAGTTCATAAAGCATGTTACAATGAATAGTTTGGAGGTCAGATTCCGGGGTAGTGACTAGGACGCCCTAAAATAGAGATAGGCTTTTTTCCTTTTTGGAAGAAAGCATTTTGAACTTAGGCACACATATGAATTCGTAAGAAATACAAATATTTATCACTAGGGTTCTGTTTACAGGGAGTCATTGTAATCTGGTGAATTCTTGAGAGTCTACCCGTTTAATTTTGATCAGTAATACGGGTTTAATTAGAGTACCAAACTAATTATGGATCACTAGGCTTCCTATACGGTTAAAACCTAGTAAGGAGTCATCGTAAATTGCCCGTTAAAGATGTCTCGTTTTGTTATATTATTAAACACTAGGATTAAGTTGTGGTAAGATACTTAAGAAGGGGGGACTCTAGCCCAGAAACAACTCTTTACAAAAATGCATGCATGGTTTGCCTTGAGCCCTTAATCATTCAAATGAAATAATTTAGAAGTGCCCCAACCTTTAGCAATTCCTTTTTTTGTCAAAATTTAAGAACATTTTAAAGTGTCCAGTAGTAGAGGTCTGGATTTTCCTGAATTTCAGGAACAAAAGAATCGTTCGCAAGCAAAAAGAATGGGGTTAAACTACATCTCCTCCTCCCCCCGACCCCCAAAAATCAAGTTAAGGAACAGGAGCGCCTACAAGCACGCTCCTTCAGGCTCGCGTCGGGGGAGGCTCAGGCTGGAGCCATTCTGGGGGGGACCCGTCTGGGGCTGGCAAAGGCCCAGCCAAGGGTCCGCGCCGCTGGCACGAAACCCGGCCCGCTTAGGTGGTCGGCCAGCGAGAAGAGCTTCTTCTCAGCAAGGGGAGGGAGAGGAAACGGCGCACAAAAGATCTGCGACTCGTTCCTTATCAGAGCCTAAGGGGAAGGGTGGAGAAGAGGGAAATAAGAACCGGGCCAGGAACCTCCGCCAAAGGCGGGCTCCCGCCCGAGCGGCTTTTAAACTGCGTTTGCACAGCCTCGCACTGGGCGCGCGGCGGAGGGAACCCGCGCGAGCCGCCCCGCCAATCGCCGCCGCGCTTCCTCCCGCCGCCGGCCAATGGCCGCGCGCGTTCTTGGGGCGTGGGCGAAACGGCTGCTCTCCCCTCGCCGCTGGTGTGTGGGTTGGGGTGGCCGCGGGGGCTCGGTCTTGGCCTCGCTCGTCCCTAGTTCTGCACCGAGGGCTTTTGTGTCCGGCCTTTCCTTCGCTTTGTGTCTGCTTGGCTCCGCGGCGCTCCTCTCGGGGGAGCTTGGAGGCGGCAGCGCGGCCCCCAGCGAGGAGAGAGCGGCGGCTGTGACGGCTGCGGGGTAGGAGCTTTGCCGCCGAGATGCCGGAGTTCCTAGAAGACCCTTCGGTGCTGACGAAGGAGAAGTTGAAGAGTGAGTTGATCGCCAACAACGTGACGCTCCCGGCCGGGGAGCAGCGCAAAGACGTGTACGTGCAGCTCTACCTGCAGCACCTCACGGCGCGCAACCGGCCCGCGCTCGCCGCCGGCGCCAACAGCAAGGGGCCTCCGGACTTCTCCAGCGACGAGGAGCGCGAGCCCACCCCGGTCCTCGGCTCCGGGCCGGCCGCTGCGAGCCGAGGCCGCGCCGCCGTCGGCAGGGTAAGGACACTCTGCCCCGCCGAGCCGCGTCCCGCCCGGCCGGGTCCACAAAGGCGGCTTTGGCGGTTGCCGCCGCGCGCGCGCCCGCCCGCGGCCCCTCCTCCCCTGCCTTCCCCCGCGGGCCGCGGGGTGGCGGGCTGTGGAAGGGGAGGGCGCCGCAGGTGCGGGCCCGGACGCGGGAGCCCCAGGGCGCGCGGTTTGGCCGGTGCGCTCGGAGGCGTCGAGTGGTGCGCGGGCTGTGGTCTCGGCGCCCTCGGCCGCCGGCGTCGGGAGGTGGGCTTTGGAGGAGACCTGGGGCGCTTGGCCGCGAGCGCCTAGGCAGGGTCGAGCGGTTTCCCGCGTCGTTGGCCCCGGTGACGGTCCCCGCGGCTCGGAGCGCCCCCTGGGGGCAGCCGGGGGCGTGCTCGTTCCCTCCCCGCGCGCCGCGGGATTCCCGCCTTTTTCTGCTTTTGCATAGGGAGGGCTTTTTGAACCGTGTATGTTTTTCTGTGTCTTTTACTCTCTTCCAGCCACCTGCCAGCTTTGGGGGGCAACTTCAACTAAAATGGGCTTTTTAAAATGTAACACTTTTAGACGCTTAAATATCTGAGCATTGTAGTTACTGAGGACCTGGGGTGGTTTTAGACTCAAATCTTTGAAAATTGTGGTTTCCGAAGATTTGGGGTGGCTTTTGTTTTGTGTTTTTGGTAAATTTTACCCGAGGAGAGGAAGAGGAAGACTTAGGGGTCAGGAAAACTGTTTGACATTGTGCTATTTCAATATTGCAATTTGAAATGTCCGATCCTGAGTACATTTAAGAGTGCTCTCAGGAAATGCATATTTTGTTTGGTTTTTATATATTTTGTTGGCTTGAATCCGCCTAGGGTTAGGCTTCAAATCATGATAGAGTGTAGTTAGAAGTAGTGATTGGTGTGTACAATTGAATGTGGAGTTTGGAGGTCTTGTTATCCGTTACTAGCACAATTCAGTATTCCTCCCTTCAAAGTTTACAACCCTCTGTGTTGGGTGATTTTAATTTTAAAAAATATCTGTGGTGTTTCCCTGCGCTACCCAGGTGGAAGTAGAAGAGATTGAATAGACGTGAAATTTAACTGAAAATCTTAGTTTAATCTTTAAAGAAATTAATCTCTTAAATTAGTACTTGGTAAAGAATAGTGCCAAATAAATACTTGTTCAGTAAGTAAAAGACTAATCCCACCTTACTGTTCCTGGTTGCTTGGTTTTTTATGGATTGGAAGAAAGGGATTTTATCTCTCCATAATTAATATAAATTTACTTTTGAAGTAAATCATAGCCATTATCCAATTTTCTCCTCCCTTTGAAAAAAAATAATGAACTATTTTAATAAAGATTTGCTTGAAAATGAAATATTTTCGGTTTAAAGCAGCACACTTTAAAAACAACAGGGCTTCTGTAGAATCCTGTATTTGCCTCCTACAAATGCATTCTTGAACCATGGTAATTTTGTTTGTATGCCTATAATCAAGTGGTTATTCATTATTATTTATTAATTTTGAAAAGAAAGATTCACTTTTTATGGAAAACCATCTCGTTTTGTTGTTTTCCCTTCAACAACTTTGCCTATTCTGCCCTGTACTTTGGTGGCAGCGAGGGGAGGAGAAGACCTGAATATAAGATGTTAAATCTCAGTTCAGTTATCCGACTTTTTTGAGTGCTTACCATGTTCTTTAAACTAGAGAGCCATTTCTGCAGGCCGTACCCACCCCACAATAATTTCATCTTGGAATTTTTTAATGATGATTATGTTTACTCGTGTTACTTCCAGAGATTTCCTATTGTTAGTCAACTTGGTCAAATTTGGGGTGAAAAGTAATTAACATTCTAAGAGTGCCTACTGTGTCCAGTACAATGCTAAGCATTCTATGTCTTATTTAATGTTTTGATTAGTTCCGTATAGAGAAGAATTATTTTCTAACCATAGATTTGTCATCTCTACCTTTGAGTATTTACAATGCAAAAACGTGTACCCTTGACTTAATGGTGCTAACAACATTAATCTTGGTAGTTGGTCAGTAGCATCATTTTCAGTTTTAAAACACATTAAATATGAGTTATAATTTAACTTAGGATTCTGACAGATGCTTTTAGCAGGCACAGAGAATACCTTGAATTTACATGAGGCATTTATAATAATTGGTACAGAAAATTATTCTGCATTTTGAATGTCATATATATGTTTTAGTCATTGTTAACCATATGTAATAGTGTAGTCACGTTTCTTTTTTTTTTTTCCCTTATGCCAAGCAAGCGATCTTTTTCTTTTCTTTTTTTTAGTTGTGAAAAGCAATAAATTTCAACACAACATTAGTTATAGAACAAACAGATTTCAGAGTCTGGTATGGGTTACTATTCTGCAAGTTTAGGTTTTTAATTCTGGCTGCTCCAAGACACTGAAGACTAAAAGAAATATCAATATAATGGTTCAGCAGTCATACTCATTTGAGAGTCCTATCTTCTCTGTTATAACTCTGCCTTCTCCTTGATCTTTCTCCTAAAAGAATCACGGTTCTTGAGAGAATATTCTTTACAATCTAGGAGAAAGCCAAATTGTTCTAAATAAACTTTGTGCTTGAGACTGGCAAATAAGGTAGATCTTGGTGAATTTCTAAACAAATCAAACAGTAACATGGGTTTGCCTAAGATTAAATATTTGCATAGTTTAATATGCAGTGAGTTTGTGAGAAACTTTTTTTGCTACTATCTACTTTTTATTGTTGTAACATGTAAAATTTGCCATTTTAACAATTTTTGAGTGTAATTCAGTGGCAGTTACTTTTTTCCCCCCTTAGTGACTAATGAAGTTGAACATCTTTTCATGGCCATTTTTTAAATTTTGTTTTGTTTATGATACATAACCACATACAAACACAAACATTCTTACCATATGATCATTATATTCTTGTTATATAACCAGTAACTCACAAATCATCACATAATTGTATATTCATCATCATGATCATTTCTTAGAACATTTGCATCAGTTCAGAAAAAGAAAAAATTTGTACGTACCATACCCCTTACCCCTCCCTTTGGTTGATCACTAGCATTTCAGTCTACTAAATTTATTTTAACATTTGTTCCTCCTATTATTTATTTTTTTTTAATCCATATGTTTTACTCTTCTGTCAATAAGGTAGATAAAAGAAGCATCAGACACAAGGTTTTTACAATCACTCAGTCACACTGTGAAAGCTGTGTCATTATACAATCATCTTCAAGGAACATGGCTACTGGAACACAGCTCTACATTTTCAGGCAGTTCCCTCCAGCCTCTCTAAACTAAAAAGGTGATATCTATTTAATGCATAAGAATAACCTCCCGGATAACCTCTCGACTCTGTTTGGAATCTCTCATCCATTGACTCTTTATTTTGTCTCATTTCTCTCTTCCCCCTTTCGGTGGAGAAGCTTTCTCAGTCCCTTGGTGCCGAGTCCCAGCTTATTTTAGGATTTCTGTCCCATGTTGCCAGGAAGGTCCACACCCCTGGGAGTCACGTCCCATGTAGACAGGAGGAGGGCAGTGAGTTTGCTTGTTATGTTGGCTGAGAGAGAGAGGCAACATCTGAGCTACGAAAGAGGTTCTCTGGGGGTGACTCTTAGGCCTAATTTTAAGTAGGCTTAACCTATCCTTTGTGGGGTTAAATTTCATATGAACAAACCCCAAGACTGGGGGCTCAGCCTATTGCTCTGGTTGTCCACACTGCTTGTGAGAATATCAAGAATTCTCCACTTGGGAAAGTTGAATTTTTCCCCTTTCTCACCATTCCCCCAAAGGAACTTAGTGGCTATTAGTTTTACAATGGCGTGCTGCCATCCCCATCTTCTATTATTAAAACTTTTCCTTACCTAAAGCTAACTCTACCTGTTAAGCAGTAACTCCCCATTCTCCCCTCCCCCAAGACCCTGGTAACCCTTTTCTAAAATTTTTTTTCTTGATATTTCATATAAGTGGAATTATACAATTATCTGCCCTTTCATGTCTGACTTATTTCCTTTAGCATCATATTTTCTAAAAGCTCTGTCCATGTTGTCACATATATCAGAACTTCGTTCTTTTTATGGCTAAATAATATTCCATTGTACTATATACCAGAGTTTATCCAACATTTGAGTTGTCTCCACCTTTTGGTTCTTATGACTAATGCTGTGTATATATGTTTGAGCTCTGGCTTTCAGTTTTGGAGGATATATACTTAAATGGAAACACTGAGTCATCTACTAATTACATGTTTAAATTTTTGAGGTACCACCGAACTGTTTTCCACAGTAGTTGCACCATTTTACATCTCCACAGGTATTGTGCGAGAGTTCCAATTTTTTCACATTCTTGCCAACACTTGCTCTTTTCTGTTTTTGTTTTGTTTTTATTAATAGGCATCACACCAGTAATGGGTGTGAGTGGTACATTGTGGTTTTGATTTGCATTTCCCTAGTGCTTAATGATGTTAAGCACCTTTTCCTGTGCTTATTGGTCATTTATATCTTCTTTTGAGAAATGCTTGTTCTAGTTCTTTGCCTCTTTTTTTTTTTTTTGTATACTGTATGGGGGGGTGGTCACATTTCATTGTTTTTCCATGTAAGTATCTTGTTATTGCAGCACCATTTCTTGAATTTTTGTTTGTTTGTTTGTTTTGGGAATTGCATGGGCTGGAAATCAAACCCCATCTTCCTCATGGCAGGAAAGAATTCTACCAGTGCACTACTGTTGCACCCCCCACCCTTTGCCAGTTTTTTAATTGGGTTGTTTGCCTTGTTGATTTGTATGAATACTTTTAATTAAAGGAGACATTGTTTCATTTTGGCCATCACCCTGGTATTTTTATATTCACTTGGTGCGATATAACAAAAGTATTTACATGTTGAAAATTTGATTTTGGTTTTTAGTTTTCTTTATTTCCAAGCCTATTTAAAAAAAATTATATGCATCTTGATGATATCAGTAGTTTTAGGTGTTGAGATTATCCAGATTGTAGACACAAACATTTACAGAGTTGGCAATTTGCCATTTTGTTCCAGGGTGCAAAGTAGAAAGTAGTCATTTGGGATCTGGTGGAGCATAGCATTCTTTTTTAAGGGCAGTCCAGGTTTACATAAAAATAATGCAGAAAGTAGAATTTCCATATATCCTTCACTCTCTCTCTCTCACACACACACACACACACACACACACACACACACACACACACAGTTGTCTCTGCTGTTAACATTTGTAACACGTATCGTTCTTGAATGCTCCAGTCTAGTGTGTTAATGAGTTTTTGACTAAAAGTATATAAAGATGTGGAATAGACCCATAAAAAGAATGTTAGCAATATTAAATGTTAATTAAGTCACAACATACAGTAAAATGTTAAATGTAAGGACTTTGAATCAGAAAGCGATAGATGCCCATTCCAGGGTTGCCACTGATTCAGATGACCTTGAACAGCCACAGCATCTCTTAATTTTCACCACTAAAGTAGGAATTATCAGATAGCTACATTTAATAAAGTTGAGGACTACATGAGAGTACATATGTGAAGTGTCTAGTGCTCAGTAATTTATACCTGTCATGTGATTTCTGAAGTTTTTGTCTTTAATACAAGAGGAATACAATCTAAAGTTACTGTAATAAATTTTTCAGAATTGGATGCTGTAAGTATGCAAAAGTAATGTATAGAATCTGTAGCATGAAAATTACCTGAGTTAGCTCTGTGAGCTTGGACTTCAGTTTATTCACTTTAAAAAAATGGGATAACAGTATCTATGTCATAGAATTGTTAGGAGTCAATAAATTAATACTTACAACTAGCTTGCTACATAATAAGCGTTCAGTAGAGTCCACTTTTAGTGTAATTATTACATTTATTACCTGAGCTAGTAAAGTTGGAGTTTAATGAAATTAGAGTAGCTCATAGTACCTATTATTGAGCTGTTAAATGTTAAACTTGTAAAAGACTGTTAGAGATCATCTGGTAGCTAGGAAGAAACTGAAGAACAGTGCCTGTCACATTAGTAAGTAGGTACTTGATATTTTTGACTGAATGAAGCCCTAAGTGGTTAGAGTCACTTAAAGTAACAAAAGTTGTCTGGAGGCAGAAATCAATGCAAATAGTTCCTCTTGAATGAAACTGCTGTCTTTATAATCATGTTACGGTATGCTCCCTATCTCCCAATTTTTATTAATACTAAATTTTATATTTTGTAAGATGGCATTTTTCTGGAATTTTCTTCCTGTAGATGAAAAAAAATCTGGTAGCCTATTATGGCTAATTCATGTAATTATGCTCTCATTCATGTACATTACAGAAAATTAACTGGCCCCTTATTTAAGATTACTTTGTACAGCTAAGTTTTTCATTGTTTTAAGGAAAGAGTAAGGATGTTGGTTTCTTAGTTTGATTTGATAAGCTTAATAAATGAGTTTTCAAAAATAAGAGACTTCTTTTCCCTCCCTAGATTGCATTTTAATTCATTCATTCTTTTGACAAAACTTTTTGAATGTCTAGTCCTGCCTAGGTACTTTTTTTTTTTTTTGATTAAAAAAGTGGGATACAAAAATGAGTGAGACCTGCTCCTGCTTTCTGCTGTACTCTTGACTGCATCCAAATCACCTGAGACACTCATTAAAAATACAAATTCTCAGGCTCAAGAATAAGAATCAGACTTGAGTCGGACTTTTTAAAATAGTGGTAGCTTTTCTAAAAATTTTAGATTTTAAGTGTGAGATTTGGAGACTATTGCTTAAGGAGTTTACCATCTTAGGAAGATAAAGCCTGTATACAAATAACCAATACAAAATAGGTGGAATATAGTGATGGGTGTCAAAAGAGTTCTTTAAATCATCAGGCTATTGAAAGAAGTTGAAATTCCTGGATGTTCTGTTGATAGGAAAATTTGAACATTCTTAATGGTGAGAGGGATTATCTAAGGTAATATGAACCTGATCTTTTTTTCTACTGAAGTATTTGTGTTATATAATGGAGTTTTTCTCTTCAACTTATCGGCTACTTTTTGGAAAATTCAAGTTGGTCACCGAAATGGGTTGTCTGTTTCATTAAAACAATAAATTTCTCTAGATAAGTAAAGCCTTTGAATGTAGATCTCTTAGACTCTAGGCAAATTTATTTTGATATCAAGGTATGGATTGGTTCAAGATTTGAGCCTGGTAATTCTAAATCAGTGCAGTATGTGTGTATCTTAATCTTCTGAACATGCCCTTTCTGTAGCTTTTCACTGCTATTTTTTACCATAATAATGATTTCTCTTGAATTGACATAATTGTTCTAATCAGCCAATCTTAAAGAAAATTTCTCAAATCTTGTGATACTTGAAGTATTTCAAATTTTCATTTGTTAAAAACATAGAAATTATAATACACGGTCAAATAATGCCTGATTTGTTTTTCCTCAGCGTCATCAGGAAGTAAGTAGCCCATACAGCTTTATAATTTTAAGCAGTTTGGGTAAAGTATTTCATGATGCATGTTGCCCTTTCTGCTTCCTTTAATACTAATTTGGGCCTAAATTGACGTTGATTGATCTTTGTGACGGGCGTTTTTGTTCATATTCTGGTGCTTTCTAGGAGTGTTCCCATACTTTTGCTCCTTTCACCTGTTTGATCTTGAACATTTATATAGTTTTTCCAGTAAATACTGCCATTGTGTAAATTATTTTAAGAATTCCTTTTCGTATCGTTAGTGAAATGGTTGATCCTGAGGTTCGTGACAAAGCTGTGTCAAAGATGATATTTGACCATGAAGTCCGTTTAACTTCCTTCAAGAATCACAAACTGACTACTAAAGTAACTGTGTTATAAGGAGGTATTCATTTTGGCTTCCTAAGTTCTGATATATTTGCTTAAAGGAAATCATTTTTTTTATATAACTAGTATAAACTTGTAGTAGTAAAGTCTTAAGTTTTCTTCTGGATTAATTTAAATTTAAGGATTACCAAAACAGGTGAGTAGTAAATTACATATATGGTATTTATAATTATCTGGCTTCACTTAGCAACCTTCACACTGGTCTGTCTCCCTCGCCATTAGGAGTTTAACACTTTAAGAAATGCATTGTGTTAGTCAGGGTTCTCTGGAGAAACAGAACCAACAGGAGAGATCTGTAAATTTGAGATTTATAAAGGTATCTTACGCAACCATGGGAATGGAAGAGTCCAAAGTCGGTTGTGAAGCTGGCAGCTCCAATGAAGGGTCTGGATGAACTTCACAGGAGAGGCTTGCTGGCTGAAGAAGCAGCGAAAGAGTCTTTCTCTTCCTTAAAAGCCTTCATTCAGCTGATTAGATTATCTATCTGACCTTTTTGGGGGGCTGCCTTAGTTGATCACAAGTGTAATTAGCAACAGATGCAATCGACTAGCGATTTAATCAACCGGCCATGAAATATCCTTGAAGCAGTGCCCAGGCCAGAGCTTTCTTAACAAGACAACTTGGTGTAATCATTTGGCCAGTTTGACACCAGAACCTAACCATCACATGCTATATGAATTTTAAGTTATTTAAAAGAAAACAAGCATGTTATTGATTATAATACAAGATATATAAGATAGTCCAAAGTCATTTGGTTTTAATTTCAATTTGCTGTCTTGGATTTTTGATGCCACAATCTCCACTTTACTTCCATAATCCAAAACTAACTGTTTAAACATTAATGTCTGTAAAATTGGATTACTGGCTTGGGTGTTATATTTGTATAATTAGAATTGAACATAGAAAACTTCTTCAAATAATCTGTTGCTTTTAGCTTTTAATTTAATCAAATCACTCAGAATTCATGAAACTGAATCTGCTTGAAAGTAAATTTGCATATTTATCACAATAATTGTATACAGTGTTATTTATATAAGTATAATGAAGTTGTCCTAATTCTTGTGAAAAATAATGGACTTTGTTCACAGAAAGCCACAAAGAAAACGGATAGACCCAGACCAGAAGATAAAGATGATCTAGATGTAACAGAACTTACTAATGAAGATCTTCTGGATCAACTTGTGAAATATGGAGTGAATCCTGGTCCTATTGTAGGTAAGTTAATAAAATTTCAAATACCTTTACTGTGAATCATTACCCCAAATTGTTTCTCCAAGAGTTTGGGTTCCCTTAGCCAGTCCATCCTTAATCAGTTACATGATTAGGACCTTAGCTTCCTAAACTATAAATGAGAGAATTGAAATCGGTGATTTCTACCTGTGTTGTTGAGATTATTTCACATGGTGCACATCATGCTACCTCGTGAGACCATATCGGTCTAGTTATTTTCAGTATGTGGCAGCTGAGGAAAAACTGAGATAATATAGCTGGCCACTTTCATCCAGACCAGTAAATTACTGACAGACTTGTGAATAGAACTCAGTTATTCATTTCTAGTATACTACCCTTTTTTGGTTATCTTTTTTTAAAAACACCTTATCTCAATTGGAACTCAAGAGTGATACCTTTAAGAACAAACATTGGATTTCCATCATTAGGTTACTTCTAAGTGGTGATGATTTGCAAGGCTGATTGTGCTTTCGTTTTTTAGGGTCTTAGCAGTACCTTCAAGATGAGAGAAGCCCGTTTTGATCTTAATTGTGTAACATTTTGAGTTTTAGGAATTTGCTTTTTTGTAGAGGTGTAGATACAAACAAGGATTTAGAATGTGTTCATTTTTTAAAAATGAAATTTATTATTTCATTTCCCAATGAATATAATTGCCAATAGATATTTGATATTCTTTTTAAATTTTCATTTAAAATTCCAAAAAGGAGACAGTGAAAAATGTATATTATATATCAACATATACTGAAGTTAGAAGTTAGTATGCCATTTGTTCATCTTAAGACTACTTAGGCAACCTTTCTAGATACATGTATCTAAAGTGATTCATTGTCCTTTTACCCAGCTTATAGAAATAAGGGAATGATACATAACTAGTGTAAAACGGAGGGAAAGCTATTTTTTATTTTAAATTGTCACTAATGATGAAGTGTATTAAGAATTTGTTTATAATTAATTTTAATTTGCTGTGTAATTGGTATGTGATTTTTTTTTCCATAAAAGTTCATTTTAACTTTAGAGAAGTTATATTTAGATGTGATTTGTGGGACTCTTTTTTTTTTCCTGGTAACTCAGTGGCTATTTATAGGTAGATTGATCTTTTAGAGTACTGGATTTTGATCGTGGTAATTCTTTAGGGAGGTACAGTCTGTTTATAAAAGTATTTCTCTACATAAGCAAATACTAAAACAAACAAAACTCACGATGTAGATTGGAAAACCTACAAAGTCAAAATTCAAAGCCTAAGACAAGATGGAGAGCTCTTTCAGTTTAAAATATTGAATCCTACATGGACAGAGTAAAATCTATATCAATCTACTATCTGTTCCATGCTTTTAAAAGAAACATTTATGTAATCGTATGTTAAAATCCCAGAAAAACATCTATTTTAGAGAGAAGTGTCCATTATATAGTATTTTTTTTAAGCACTAAAGTTTAGAAAAGGAAAGTACAGACCTAATTTTTAAATGTTGCTAGGGATAGTGCCTTAATTTGACCTTAAAATAAGTGAAAATGTTAAAATATAAAGTCAAGTTAGTAGCAGGAAAATAAATATATAAGAGCAAGCAAAAACAGTAACTAAATGAAGAATTATATGACAGCACCAGCTTCTAAAGCAAGTTCCACCTTAATAATACAGGGACAACCAGAAAGCTGTATGAGAAGAAGCTGCTGAAACTGAGGGAACAAGGAGCGGAATCCAGGTCCTCTACCCCTGTGCCAGCAGTTCCTTCTTCAGCAGAAAACACAAGGCAGAACGGGAGCGACGACTCTGACCGATACAGTGACAATGAAGAAGGTAAAATTTAAAGTGGTGTTTGTAAAATAAATGTAGGGTTGGTTTTTGTTTTTGTTTTCAGATTTATTTTAAGATACAGTGACCATGAAGAAGGTAGATTTTAAAATATTAGAAAGACGTAAAGTTTTTCACATCATTAAAGTAATCTTCCAGGTAATTTGATTTAAATACTCATTGTTAGAATTCTAAGAAACTGAAAAGTACAAATATCTAATCTTCACGATCCAAAACTGCCTATTAACTTTTCAGAGAATAAAATACTACGAAATTCCTCTGTTGACCCATTCCCATTATCACCTTCGCGAAAGTAACCACTATCATTAATTTGGTGCTTGTCTTTCCAGTCCATTTTTCATACTTTTATATATATATATATTTACCTAAAACTTTATATAAATATCTTGGTAAATAAATATTATCACTTTTCTTTATTCCATATTATATTTTTTGAGCTCTTATCTTAATGATCTATTACATATATGTCTGATTTATTCCCTGTAATTAATATATGTAGTAACATTTGAATATGGCATATTTTCCTATTCTCTATTGGTAGACATTTAAATTGTTTACAGTGTTTGCTAGATAATCCGGTTTTAAGGAAACTTTAAATATTTTATACATACTCTTAGTGGACTATACTATTTTAAGAAAAATTTGCCGTGATATTTAAATACTTTTGGGAATAGAAAATGAATTAAATGTCCATTTAAAAATTATTAGTAATATAACTTGATGTTTATAAGCCTTTAAATCATATGATTTATGAACGGATTCTTAATTAGTTCATAAGTTCTTAACTGATTAAAATTAAAGTTATTTTAATCAGATTTTAATTTTATGCAAATTGCCCATATCTCCCTAAGAATTCCCTGCCAGGGCATAGTCTACAAATTGGTTGTTCAGAACATGCAATATAGAGCCTTTTTCCTTCAACAGCACTATTTTAGCAAGGAGGCAAAGAATAAAATCAGCTCAAACACAAGTAATGCTTAAACTTCCTGCCTCTTTTGCCTCTACAGGAAAGAAGAAAGAAAACAAGAAAGTGAAGTCCACTAGGGATTTTGTTCCTTTTTCTGAACTTCCAACTACTCCCTCTGGTGGATTTTTTCAGGGTATTTCTTTTCCTGAAATCTCCACCCGTCCTCCCTTGGGCAGGACTGAACTACAGGCAGCTAAGAAAGTACATACTTCTAAGGGAGACTCACCTAGGGAACCTCTTATTGCCACAACCTTGCCTAGCAGGGGACAATTGGAGAAGTTAGCTTCTGGAGGGAATTTGTTTATTTCCTCCAAGTCTAGTCATGATAGGTGTTTAGAGAAAAGTTCTTCGTCATCTTCTCAGCATGAACTCGCTGCCATGTTGGTCTCTGCTGCAGCTTCTCCTTCACTGACTAAAGAAACCACCAGTACTTGTTATAAAGCCATATTAGAAAATATTTGCTGTGGAGAGAAAAGTCAAATTCAACCATTATGTACTGAAAGGTCCCATATTTCAGATCAATCAGTTCTTCCCAGTGAAAGGAAGGAAATAGAAGAGTTTGAGAGATCACAGGTCATTTCCCCACCCCTTGCTCAGGCAATCAGAGATTATGTCAATTCTCTGTTGGTCCAGCGGGGGGTAGCTAGTTTGCCGGGGACTTCTTCCTCTGTACCCCTACTGGATGTAGAAAACACATGGAAAAGAATTAATCGATCTAATTTTCAAGAAACTGAATCCCTTTCTCCTCCACAAAAACGCCCTAGACGCACTGAAAAGTCAGTCGAGGAAAGGGATTCAGGATCCTCTGTGGCATTTCAAAATTTATCTGGAGATGAAAATATGTCTTCTTTTGCTAAAACTGTTGTCTCTCATTCACTTAATATCTTAGGCATAGAAATGTCTAAGGAATTACAACATGATAAAATAAATGCCTCAGAACTGTCTTTTCCTCTCCATGAATCTGTTTTAAAAGCAATTGAAGAGGAGTGGCAGCACATTGACAGACAACTGCCTTCATTGGCATGCAAGTATCCGGTTTCTTCCAGAGAGGCAACACGGATACTATCAGTTCCAAAAGTAGACGATGAAATCCTAGGATTTATTTCTGAAGTCACTCCAGCAGCAGGTATTCCGGCAGCCTCTGCTGAGTCTTGTGATAAACAGTTGGACTTAGCACTCAGTAGAGCATATGAAGCTGCAGCATCAGCATTACAGATTGCAACCCATACTGCTTTTGTAGTTAGGGCGATGCAGGCAGATGTTAGTCAGGCTGCACAGATTCTTAACTCTAATCCTAATCATATGCCCCAGGCACTTGGAATTCTGAGCAAAACATACGATGCAGCCTCATTTCTTTGTGAAGCTGCATTTGATGAAATGAAAATGGCTGCCCGTGCCATGGGATCTTCCACTATGGGTCGCAGATATCTCTGGCTGAGGGATTGTAAAATTAATCCAGCTTCTAAGAATAAGCTGGCGGTTACTCCTTTTAAAGGTGGAACATTATTTGGAGGAGATGTATACAAAGTAATTAAAAAACATGGGAAAAAACACTGATAAAGTTAAAAATAAAGATATCTAATCTTTGATATGGAGAAATTAGTACCTCTATGCCAAAATTTTCTTTTAAAATCTTTTTAGTCTTTGTGTTAATTTCAAAGTGTTAAGCTTCTGTCCATCAAATTACAATATAAAAGTAATTGCTTACATAGAATTGCACCTGCCCCATTTTAAAGTTAAGCAGCTAGAAAGCCTAGTACAAACATCTAGATCACGTTTTTATCTTAAATAGTTCACTATTTTCTATTTTATTTTTGCTTTTACAACTCTTCAAAGCTGAGAAAATTACATTAACTGTAATATAAGTAAAATTATCTTACTGTTTAAAAGTACCATATGCATTCTCCTTTATATTAAGGACAAAATTAAACGCTCGTTACACATTGAAAACAATTTTTATTCATTTTGATAGTCCCATCAATATACTTTTTAGAACTTGTCCACATTTTTGCTCTTATTCTCTTGCTTTGTTTTTTATTTATGTCTACAACATGATACTTTATCAACACAGGTTAGATGCAGGTACACAAACTCTTACTCATCTGGAGACAAGGCAAAGGTACCAGAATTTTTAATCTAGAGACACCTTTTAGGTCAATTGACAGGGGTTTTTTGGTAGTAAAACTTTATTGATAAATGCATTGATTTGAATTCTGGTGCACACACCTCTTCATGGATTATTAGCAAACAGTTTATGAATCGGTACCAATCCATTGACGATACTTTGAAAAACACTGTTCTAGAAAACAATAGATAACTCTGGACTAATGCATTCTCACCATCAATTTAGCTTGTCAGACTAACTAGACATGGGTAATTGTCTGAAATTTTTTAATAATACTTTTATTTCAAGGTATGTTAAATAGTTCATGGGTGATTAAGCTTGGCAATCTAAACTTTAAAAGCAAATTTAAATTGTTTTTTTTTAAATCGTACGAAATCATGCTATAAGTGTCTTTATCTGTATAAAGCAATATATTTTCCCCTGTTTTCATTTCTATGATTGTAAGCTGAAACAGTAACTGTAGAAGGCATTTGATATTCATATTTCTTTGTTTTTTTTGGAAAATCGTTTCCTTAAGCCTAAGCGAATACGTTGCCTTGGGGATTTCTCTAATCAATACAGTCAAACTTCTCATGTTCATTTTTGCAGATTTCTGGGGCTAATTTTATTTGTTATTTGTCTTCTGAAATGTACATGTATTCATGTACCTAATACGTGCTTTGTGATTTTTAAAAAATGTATTACTGTAGAATGCTTTTGCAAATTCAATAAAGTTGTTAAATACGAACAGATTTGTGTGGTCTCCAGAAACATGTTGTATGTGTGTTTTATTCTTGGAATTGCAACAAGTTAGATATTTGGATAAATATTCCCTTTCCATTTCAGATTGAAATTCACTTGACATTGCAGTGGTATAATTGACAATATCCTAATGTGTTGTATGCTTTTTCTTCTGTTTGAGGACCATGTTTTTGTTAGCTGTTGGAATCTAAATTTGTAAGAAAATTAATCTTTTTGTTTAAATTTCTAATGCAGTTTTTACTTTGTGCTTTCTGATTCCTAGATTCTGAGTTAACAAAGCATAAGTTTTATAATGCTAAGGGTTATACCAAACACAAATAGATAGAGAGACAGACAGATCCATTAAAAGAAGTTGTTGGGAGATGGGCGGTGTGGAATTGATAGCTCAGTCCTAAGTAATGATTGAACTGTTTGTACTAACTTGATAAAAATCACTATCCAATTTTGGGAAAATTGCAAGGACTCTGACTAGTGCAAGATTGAAAAGTTAGCAAGATACATAATATCTTGACTACTTTTTAGCATAAGTACATTGAGTTCATGCAAAACTAATTTAAGCTTTTGTTTAATAATAGACGCCTATCTCTTGGGTAAGAAAGTAATCATGTAACTTTTAAACTTTGGGATAAAAGAAGTTGTAGAAGTAACAACTGACTTTTATTAATTTTGCTATACCATGATAAATGATCACAAAATTGAGGAAGTTAACTAATTATAAGTCTTAAAAAAATCTGTATCTTCAAATGACAATAGAACCAAGACTAGGAGAAGAGAATGGGAAATTGGGGTCTATGGAAAGATATGTAACTTCAAATTGTTAGGTTAATAAACATCATGGCGACAAGCCAAGAAATATATATATATGGTTTCTGTTCAAAGAAATACTATCTCAGTTTTATCGTGGGTGGGGGAAGGAGTAACTTGTGATTGGTTGTGAAAAAAATTCTGCCTTACCTCCACCTCGGTTGTAGCCAGATGTTTTCGTAATTATATTTAAAAAAATAGGAAAGTTTTAAATTGTACTTGTTTTATCATCATTTCCACTTATCATGGCAGTTATTAGAATTGTTAGAGGCTTGATACCTTATAAGTTTTTTCATTCTTAAAATTCCCTATAGCTTTTCCTCTTCCACATTCCAAATCTTAATAAATTTAATTGGTCCTATAGTAGGAATATATATGAACAAAAGAATGTCAACTGTGTATTTTATATGTTCTTTTTTCCACATTTGTCTTTTAGCAAAAAGCCTCATGGGAACAATTTTAATTCACTTCATGTTTAAGGCTATATATTAGTTCCAGAAAAAGGCAAGGAAAATAAATAGGAAGAAGTTGTGATCAGATTAAGAAATGGGGGAGACAAAAATGGAATAAGATAATAAGGAAGAAAAAATTATTTTATGACAGAAATCACAGTGTATTTTTGTTTATTGAAGTAATACCAGTAGACAAGCTTGTTTTACATATTAATGTACCTAAACCCAGGATTCTTAGTAACATTAAGAATATTATTAATACAAAGGATGACTTTGCAGTTTGTTGTAGGTTTCAGAGAGTAATGACTTCTCTGTTGTTTTCAGACTCTAAAGTAGATCTCAAGCTTGAGAAGAGAGAACCACTAAAGGGCAGAGCAAAGACTCCAGTGATACTCAAGCAAAGAAGATTTGAACACAATCAGGTATGTTTAGTTCTATGGTCGCCATTACAGGTATAAGTAAAACCCTGACAACACTAATCTTGTGTTTTAGCTTTTGGCTAATAGTTGACACCCAGATCCCAGCATAGTCAGTTAATTGTTCATTACATTTTAAAATTAAGTGGCATTAGAAATCTCAACTTTTGTTTTTTGTTCAGTGTATTGTCGCCTGTGCTTACTTTAAATGTTTAATTCGTGTCTTGGATATTTAATTCTGTACTAAAGATAAATCAAATAATTCTTTTTAGAAGGTAGGGAGGAGTATTTTTAAGTCTTGGTCTCTAAATTTCTCACCTTACTTTTAGCTTGGAAGCCAGTTTTCTTCCTTTATCCTAAGTGGAAATAGTGGAAACGTTTTTCTTTTTTGTTGTGAGAGAATCAAGGTACTATTTTTTCAAAAGGAAGTATAGGAAACTAAGAAAACAGATACAGAAATGAATATGTTCACAGAACATGTAGTCTAACATTGATTTGACTGATGCTTTACCAGGCAGCTGTCCTGAGTAATTTTCCTTTTTACTCAATACCTAGCTAGAAGATTTGTCTCATTGGTTATTCATCTTCTGTTTCTCATCTTAAAAATTGCACATCTTCAAGGAAATGTTCTGAATTTCTTAAGCCATGTCACTCTCCTTGTTTGATGTAATAAATTGTAATTTGATGAATTTCTAAGTTATTTGTTAGAAGCAAGCTTGGTGACTGTAGAGAATGTATAGAACATTGAGTGAAGAAAAATTCCATTTAAGATAGAACCAAACACTGGGATAAATATTTTATTGCCTTTTTATCTAGTGTTGTTAGGGAAGAGCTGCAGTAGCATGCTGAAGAATAAGGAAATAACAGAGCAGCAGAAACTAGAAACTTCTGTGAAGAACACTATAAAAGAAGCACTGAGATTTTAGTCCAAATATGATGACAAGATGGTATAGTGCTATCATGAGTATGACTGGTCAGATGATAAGTTAAAAAAAAGTAGGGGGGGAGATGGTACTAAAGATGGGTTAAGGGATAAGTGTTTGAGATGAGAATCTAAAATGAGGAGCAGGATGCATAATCAGAAGAGAGTAGATTTAGGAGATAACAGGCAGACTTGGATGATAGCCCTATGAAAATATCAAACATAATAATTAGAGGAGAGAGTTGAATGACTCTCCAGTCATAGAGGTTTAGCAATTATCAGCGCTTCACCAGTTTTGTTTCCTCTTCCCTCTCGCTTTTTAATTTGCTTTTGTAGTTTTTCTCATTGAAGGATATTAAATCTCTGACTTCATATCATTTTACACACAAAGATCAATATTTCAATTTATAGCTCTATAAGGTGTTTAAAAATACATATAATGACTGCCACTATCATAACTAATAAAATTAATAATTCTATCATGTAACCCATGTTCAAATTCCTCCAGTTGTTTCAGAAATGTCTCTTTTATTTTGAAATTGTTCAAATCAGGATTCACAACACGATCCACAGGTCATTTTTGTGTTTTTTTTAAATTTCTGAAGTCTATAGCTATTCATACTACAAGAGTTCTTCCCTCCCTTCATTAATTTGATGGTGAAATCAGGTCCTTTCTCTTCAAAGCTTCCCACATTTTTTGGCAGATTGCTTCTTTAAATGTTGCATAATTTGCTTTTTTATACCTTGCATTTCCTGTAGAATGGGCGTTAGACTGTAGTGAGTCTGTGCAATAGAAATTTTTGCAATGATAGAAGCGTTCCAAATCTGTGCTGTCCATTGTGGTTGCTACTAGCCACATACAGCTACTGAACAGTTGAAATGTGGTTGGTGTGGCTGAGAAACTAAATGTAATGTGTTTAGTTTAAATAGCCAGATGTGGGTAGGGGCTACCATTTTGAACAGCACAGGTATAGAGGACTGGTGAGATCAGGTAGAGTTTTTTTGGCAAAAATACTTCATAAATAGTGTTAATCCTCCCTAATGCATAATTTCAGGAGACATGTAATGTCTTTTGTTAATGTTAAAATTAATTAGCAATAGGGTCAGATGTCAGAAGCCTAATCTGTCTATTATAAAGTTCCGTCTCAGCCGTTTCATTTAATGGTTCAAACAGCTATTGATGGTATTACCTGGAGCTATTATTTCATTTGAGCTTATACGATAGGGATTTTTCCTTATTGTCTCATTCCTTTGCATTTATTAATTCTAATTCTTTTAAAAGAACTTTTTCTCATGAACTGTTTAGTTACCTTGTATAATATTCAGATAGTTGAGTCAGAATAAATGTTATTTTTTGCCTTTTATATACCAGTTTTCAAAATACAGTGTCCTACCCACTTTGAAGGGTGACCAATAAGATTTTTTTAATATTACTGTTTTTATAGTTTTGATTTGTTTTACTCAGTTGTAGTCATCATTTTTTTTTAATACTCAAATTGTACCTTCTTTAGCCAGGGGAAATTACAAAGTTGCTTCCTATATCCTTTAATTGACCCAGTTGTCTCTGACAGTTGTTTTCTGGCACAGTGAAGTGTCCCAGGCTCATGTTAATTTCCTGCCTCATACCTAAAATCAGCTGTTTTTTCCAAAGGAATCTATTTCTTTTTTGAGGGTTGGAGTGGGGGGTTGTACAATTGTTTACCAATGGGTAAAACTGCCTCAGGGAAGGTCTAGGAAAATATCACTTTACAGCATTGGTACTTATGAATGCGTAACTTTAAAGTGTGGATATAACCATGCAATAACCCTGAAACAAGTACTCAACTCACATCTCAAAGTAGAGAAAAAAAGAAAGGCTATTCTGTATCATTTATTCTGCTTCTCACTATGTAAATTAGATCTGTAGAGAATACAAGAGCTCATGCTGAAGTGAAGCTTTTCTGAGCACAAAGGCTGAAGTCTGAATATCAAAATTTTGAGGAAAAGGTGAATTCTTTATAGAAAAAATTTGACAGAGTGTTTTAACTAATAATTTACATCTTTTCACCACGTTTGTGTAACTTCTTGACATATAAAGCAAGCTGTAAACTTCTAGTTAAACGTGTTTCTATGTTGGAAAATCTTATCCCACTTTGTCAGATCTGGACACATTTGTAGATGGATTCTTTTTGTTGATGAAGGAAAGATTAAGTCCTCTCCCACTTTAAGGAAACAATGAAAATTGGCAATCTCAACACAATAGAAATACTGGTATGCATTCAAACCTTTAATAAATAACTTTTAAACAATCTGTATAAAAATAATCTGTCACTTATTATTTTCTTTTTATGGAAAATGCTATTTGGAGGCTACAGTCTGCGTGTACAGTATACATTCCCACTGATGGTCATTGTTTCTAAACCTTTTCAGTAGGTAGAGGTAGGAAATACCGTTTTTTTAAGAAAAAAATAAGTTATGAGTTTATGGTGATATTTTAAATTTAAGATTTTTAATTTAAGATTATAGGTTATCTAACTTTTGTGTTATATTTGTATCTCTTCGTATCTCTTAAGCTGCATGTCTTGGTTCTTAAAGTATTAATTTTTAATTATCACAATATATATTAAAGTTTCAGAATTAAAATACAGTATTACTACTAATAGGCTGCTAAGTACAATTTTGAAAATTTTTGTTGTAGTTTTTCTTGTTGTTAGGATATATAGTCGAAATATAGTGCTTAAAATCATATAAAGTAATTTTTTTCTTTGTGTGTAAGGCCTCCAGTTTGATGTACAGCTTTACTTTCTAATAGTAAGGATTGCATTTTTCTTTCATGTTTATTTTTTTTTATTTATAATATGTATGTGGTTTCATTTGGACAAAAGGTTGAATCAGAAATCGGGCTTCTCTTCTTATTCAGTCTATCTATAGGTCATCATCTTTATTATTTTTGGTTTATAATTGGTTGCTTTTTTAAAATATGAATAAATACATAGATTATAAAATTGTTCGTGCTTCTCCCTTTTTATACAAAAGGTAGCCTACTTTGCATACTGCTTTTGTACCTTTCTGATTTTAACCAAAACACATCACCTGTAGATCATTACATATCAGTACATAGCCATCTTTCTCATTACTTTATACAACTGTTTATTATTGCATTTTATATATGGACTGTAATTTATTCAGCCAGTGCTTTTGATGAATATTTGGGTTTTTGATTGTATGCTATTATAGAAAATACCACAACAATCTAATGAACAGCCGTTTGCATGTATCATTTCATATTTTTACCAGTTTACCTTTGGGAAATCTAGAAGTGAAATTGCTGGGTCAAATGGTAAATGCATATGTAATTTTGCTAGATATTGCCAACTCCATAGGGGTTGAAACATTTTGGTATTCCCTCCAGCAATGTATAAGTACCTTTCTCTAATAGAGAAATTTGATGCTGCTTAAAAAAAAATTAATATGATTATCCATGTTAGTCATATTTAACCCAAATTGATATTGAGCACTTCAGAGTAAGATAGCTTTTACTTATTTTTGGTTTATTTCTTTTCATAACTTAGTTTTGTAAATTTTTTTTTTTTTTAACTTTTTACCAACTGTGAGTCATAGTATTCTTTAATGGCCCAGCTCCTTCCTATGTTCTTTGTGCCTCACTACCTGATGTCTTCTGAACAACTTTTTACTTGATAGCTTATCAGAAGGCAATGTGAAAAGAATTTTACTTTTTTTTCTGCTATCTCGTAATAAATTCAAGACTTTCTGTAGAACATCTAGCTGGAAATAGATGTCACTGTAATTAATTATTTGGAGCTCCAAAGAATACAGCAATCACATTACTAAATTTAGGTACCAATGAATTTCTTTTTTTAATTAACATATGGTCCATCTTGCCAAATATGACATTGGATTATAATTTTATTATTTTTTAATTTATATTTTCTTCTCAGAGTCACTTGTTAGTGGATTCTGAAAAAAATTAACCTTCAGGATTTTTCCTGGTTATGTGAAAGGTTGTCAGTGAGTTTTTTCTGAAGATTAAATAATTGTAGATTAAATGATGATAACATAGGCTCTGATAAAATTGGATGACATTTCTCAACTTAAGAATTTAATAAATCTGAACAAAAGAAAGTATAAATGATTTACAGTGATTTCCCATTCCCAGCCATCCCCACAATCAGTGAGTTCTTGTGTTTGCTTCCACAGAAGAAAATCTTTAAGTAGAACTTGACCTTTATAGTCAAACATACTAACAAAAATGTAAATGTTTATATATTTTTCATTAACCAAAATTGTTTCAATAACTCCTTGGTAAAAGTGTAAAAGAAAATTGATGAAGAGATTATTCAAAACGTAACAAATGCAAAGTCCTGGAATTTTGTAGGTAACTATTTTAATGAAAAAGGTGTCTTTTTCTACCCTCTTATCTTCATGGATGTAGGTAAAATTATCTGGTCTTTATAATAGGATCAGTTGCAAAACTGATAACTTTATTTAGCCCTTTCAAGTAAGATAACAAGAAACAGTATTAAAAGTAGTTCAGAAGCACTTCACTTTTAAATGCATCATAAATCCATTATTAGTTATATTATCTTAAATCAGTTGTTCTCAACCCTTGCTACACATTATAATCCCCTCAACAACTATAAAAATTAACTATGCCCAGGCCCTTCTGGAAGAAATTTTGATTTAATTGGTCGGAGGTGGAGTTGGGGGCCTGGATATTTTTGAAGTTTACCTGATGATATGCACAGCCGGGGTTGAAAACCTCCAGATTAAATCTATTCTGTTAATCCTATTAGTTCAGAATCTTGTCTGTTAGTCAGCATTTGCTATTTGTGTATGTGTGGTTTGTTTGTGAATTTGTCTTTTGACTAACATTAAGTTTGCATTCAGCAAATATTTACTAACTGATAGTAGAATAAGTCAACCCAAAGATTCAAATTGAGTTAAAGGAAAACTCATATAACAAATTATAAATATAGGTAAATACAAAATCAAATACAAGAAATCGATACATATTGCTGGGTTTGGGGAGTAATGCTTCCAGCCAAATGAGCATATTTCTTAGGTGACTACTTCTGTCATAGGGGTATCTTTCGGCAGAAGATAAGAGTAAAAAAATAAATATATCTTTTAAATAAATAGACATTGACTTGAATATAAAAATACTAGTTTGAAAGCAGAGTGACAGTATCGGCACACTCTACCGTTATACTCGTTGGTGGGTGCTTTCTGGTCAGCTTAAACCAATGCTCCAGTAGGTTCATATGCATGTATGTCTATCACTATCACCTTTCTGTCTTTATGTAGTGAGGAGTAGGTAGCATTGTCCTTTTGCAGTGATGTGTTAGGCCTGCATGTTCATGAAAGGGCGACTACTTGGTTTGCGTTGCTGCCCAATTTTGACGTTTTTTGTTTCTAAAAAGGATTTGACACCCCTTAAATTATAATTTGAACTCTATTTGAATTAATCCTAACCACATGAAAAAATGTTTACTCTATGGTAACAATCATAGAAGTTTGCATTTTTGTCTTAAAAGGAAATTTACTTGATACAGCAAATGACTTTTTCTAAGTCATAATCAGTCTAGTCTTTGTTTAGGCAACCAAAGAGATAGACAGCTGTGATACCAGAGCCATCTAACAGTGAGTCACAAAAGGAGCCAGTGATAATTTATGTACTTTTCCCCCTGCTTTTATTTAATTGGTGACCTACTAGAGATGGACTCTTCAGTGTATTTTAACGTATTTTTAGTGTTGTTTTTTTTTTCCTTTGGTGCCTACATATTAGTTCAATCAATACATTTAAGAAATATTTTGAGGACCTAAGTGTTTACAACTACTAGCTTTTGGAGGTTTGTCTTGGGTTCTCCGTGTACTAATGTGGCCATTATAAAGGTGTTTGATGTTAGAATATGGCTTTTTAATGTGTCGATGCTTGAATAGAGCTATTCTCAAGCTGGAATAACTGAGACTGAATGGACAAGTGGATCTTCAAAAGGCGGACCTCTGCAGGCATTAACTAGGGAGTCTACAAGAGGGTCAAGAAGAACTCCAAGGAAAAGGGTGATGCAAGGCTTATTGCTTAGAATTGGGTTTTCAAATTCGTAGGGTTTTAGTGATTATTTTATATTTATTGTTTTTGTTTTGTTTTCAAACTAACAGGTGGAAACTTCAGAACATTTTCGTATAGATGGTGCAGTAATTTCAGAGAGTACTCCCATAGCTGAAACTA
The DNA here is from genome assembly GCF_023851605.1 of Tamandua tetradactyla. Lineage (NCBI taxonomy): Eukaryota > Metazoa > Chordata > Mammalia > Pilosa > Myrmecophagidae > Tamandua > Tamandua tetradactyla. Next base: position 168,516,443 of record NC_135333.1, read on the forward strand.
TAATGGCTTCAAGCAACGAAACCTTAGTAAATATGTTTCATAAATTGTATGAATGGTGTACCCTTTAATTAGAACTGGGGAGGCGGTGAATTTTGGCAAATCTCGTATTTTCATATTTTAAAATAATTGTGTTTTAAATTTATTTTCCCCATACAGTTCTGAATTGTAGAATTTTTCAGTATAGCAAATTTATATAAATAAATCATTTCATCGTATAAAAATCCTAAGTATTGTAAGGATGCTTTTTGCTAAAAATTTTAAGAATAAGACCTCATAGTGGAAAGCACTTATATGTTCCTGTATAGGCTCTGTGCCCTAAATTTTTATCAAAGGAAACTTGAAAATATTACAGACATAGAAATATCTTTTGTTTCTTTTCTTTTTTTAAGTATCTTTGCTATGTTTGGATAATTCTGAGTCTGAACAATTTGAATCTTGGCAGGTTGTCAATAGGGTGACTGGAAATTTCAAGCATGCAGCTCCTATTCTGCCAATCACTGAATTCTCAGACATACCCAGAAGAACACCAAAGAAACCATTGACAAGAGCTGAAGTAAATGAATAAAATTTAGATCGAGGGCTATCATTCATCTTTAAAGAAGAAATATTTATGTTTGGTTTTTGGAGTGGGAGGGAGCGGAGTTTTCTTTTTTGGGGTGGTATTTATATAAATGTATCTATTATTTTAAAGGCATAGGTTTCTTAGTGAAAATGGAAGTTAACTGATAACATGCATCCATATAGTATGCCATGCTAATATATTCTCTTGCTACTGTGTGCCTGTATCCAGTTTTCAGGGAAGTGGTCATTTGTGTGCTGCTTTGTATGTTGTATATTGTGTTTGTCATGGTGGGTACAGGATTATGAGGGAGGAGGCTACACTCTTATCTTTTAGACTGAAAGGTCAAATAATGAGTTTTTAAAGTGAAATCTGCTGCTTGAACTGATTAACACCTATCTAATTAAGCTTTAATATACTAACTGCATGGTGCATTATAATTTAAATGACTACTGAAGGAAATGAAGTATTTTGAATTGGGCATAAAGGTAAACAGCAAAACAATTCAAGGTTAAAAGATTTTGTTCTTGACATTGGGGAAATTGGATTGACTATATAGTTAAAAACAGTGCTGTAGCTGAAATTTGTTCAAGGTCCATGTTAAGTGGCTATCTTCTTTATTTGATCATTTATTTAATTACAGACTTCTTAACAGAGGAAGAAACAATGTACTCTTAATGTTTTATTAGTGAAATTCATGGCTATCCAGTGAGGAAGCTTAAAATTTACTGCCATATTAGATGTACTGAGATTTTTTTTTAGTTTAGTTTTTTTTTTTTTTTTTAACCTATTTGAATGTGTGGTGATTTTTTCCCCCCTATTCACCACATTAAGATCTCTTCATATTCAAGAAATCTGAAGAACACTTTGGAGGCACATGAATACCTAGACAATAATGAACTTTGAAATGGCAGTCTTAGAAACTAGGGTAGACTTTTTAAACTGTTTTGTTCTTTAAAACTGCTACTTAAAATTATGTTTTAATTATTGTACTTCTACCTAAACTTTAACTTATGATTGTTTGTTTGTTTCTTATTAGGTGGGAGAAAAAACAGAGGAAAGAAGAGTAGAAAGGGATATTCTTAAGGAAATGTTTCCCTTTGAGGCATCTACACCAACAGGAATTAGGTATTCAGATACATTTAAACAAGGATTACTGCATTATGCTAGGGAATTTTTGTTTTTAATTCTGTTCTCTGTTTTCCTTTTGGGAACAGTTTAATTTCTTTAAGGTCATAATTTTTGATATTTGAGTCAGTTTCTAAATTAATTTCATTAAGCAGAAGGATTGTAGGTAATTTACCTAATATATAATGTGTATTTTAGTGAAATAATTTTTTTCCTGATACTTCTATTTCAATTGTAAAGGCTATGTTTTAGATATTTGTTAAGTTGTTTCTGACAAAGAAGTCAAAACCACACTACTTCCCCCACTTTATCTCCCAAATGTGTTAGCTTAGTGGGTGTTTATCAGCCTTCTGATAAGTATTATTTATCTGAACATGATTTTCTAATAATTCTGTGTCTAACTTTTTAAGTGAAAAATGTGTAGCAATTTTAAATAGATTGACCTGAAGCAATTTATGAGACAATTTTCTACTGTTACCTCAAAAAAATGTAGTTGGAATTAGGAGTAGCAGTGAGATTTTTATTGCTACTTGGAATTACAAAGAGCATTGGCATTTTATGTTATTTATCTAAATCATGACTTTATCTAAAATTTATTTTTCTTCTTTCTTTCCCTCCCAACAGTGCTAGTTGTCGCAGGCCAATCAAAGGGGCTGCAGGTCGGCCATTAGAACTCAGTGATTTCAGGATGGAGGAATCTTTTACATCTAAGTATGTTCCTAAATATGTTCCCATGGCAGATGTCAAGTCAGAAAAGACAAAAAGAGGACGTACCATTCCTGTGTGGATAAAAATTTTGCTGTTTGTTGTTGTGGCAGTTTTTTTGCTTTTGGTCTATCAAGCAATGGAAACCAACCAAGGAAATCCCTTCTCTAAATTTCTTACTGATCACTCTACAAAATCCAACTGAATGCTATCTCTTTGGCACACTCAACTTGGTCTCCTATTTTTTAATAACCGTATAAAAAACATTTGTGTACATTTGACTCAAGAACTAAAAATGTGATTTCGCCTCTATCAATGTAATATTTCATTGAAAAGAAAACAAGACATATAAATGGACTTCATTTAAATGTTTTGAACTTTGGACTCATAGGAGATCACTTTGTGCCATATGAATAACCTTTTTTTAGCTCTGGAACTTTTTGTAGGCTTTATTTTTTTAATGTGGACATCTTATTTCATTTTTGAGAAAAATGTATATTGTTTTTGTGTATTTGGAAAACAAGAAGGGCAAAACATGGTAGTATAATGTGAAGTTACACATTTAAATACTTTGAATTCTTAAAGATTTTACATTTCATTCTCTGCTGAATTAAAAACTTAGAGATATGTGAAAGATAATGAAATTCAGTAAGAGGAAACATAATTTGGGGTTGCACAACTTCAGCAAAGATTGATAGTATTTTGGGGGCAAAGTACAGCAATAATCTCTTCTGTAATTTTTATTAATAGCAATGTTGTTGTAGCCCTATTGTACTCAGACTTTTTAAAAGATTTCTGGTATCATGAAAGTCCTACATTAGTAAGATCCATTTAAATACAATTGATTTTTAGCAGGGATCTTTTAGTGCAAACATGTTTTAGAAAACTGTTAGTTGGCTATACATGTCTTAAAAAGCTATTAGCTGGCTATCAGACCATAATTGGAAATTTGTATTCTTTATTTACAGTAAGACATTTATTCTGTCCAATTTGCTATAAAAATATTTTTTAGATTGATAAGTGTGTGTGTGTTAGTGTAGAAATTAGAAACTTAAAACATTTGGATTCATTATCACACTGTCTTCTGTTACCAAAAACAAATTTTGCCAAGTTTTTTGCCCTATATTTCACAACATAATTTAGTTAAAAAGTGCAAAAGAGTATTTGCTTTTAGATTGCATAGTAAACTTTCTTGGATATGCAATAGTTATCTCATAAAGTTGTAAACTCTAAATATGAGAAGGGCATTATGATTTGTGTACTCTTGAAAACAGTTAACATCTTTGTGGTGGATTTTTTTTTTTTTTTAGCTGAAACTTACCTCATGTATAACTTGGTTGAGTAAAGTAGTAGGTAATTGAAATTTCAGTCAAATCAAGTGAAACATAAAAATTTTGAACGTATTCATTTGAGTTTGAAACTTAGTTATTAAACATGAAGCACACTAAAAATGTAAGTTATTTTAAAATATCAACTGCAATAAAAATGATACTTTTGAAAAAGGAAAAATCTGAAGATATATATTTAGACTGGCACCCAATTTTTATTTTCATGAGCTCTATTCTGATTTTCAGTTTGTAGATATTTTGTAGACATTTTCACTTAACTTTGTGATTGATACCAGAGACATTTGAGGATCTGGTCCTGTAGGGGGAGTGGGAAACTTACTTCTAAATCAGAAATGCTTATCTCTGAGTAAAAGTGTTTCTTTGAATGAGCCACAGAGGGGCCACATTTTACTCAATCTTTCCACTATAGATAGGGTAATAGCAGGTCTTACTTTGTTTTTAAACTTTGTTTTCCATATTGTTTTCAATCTTTTGTCTACAATTTAGAAATTGTGAGAAACTGCAGTTTCTGTTTAAAAATGTGGGAAGTTAAATCACATTTAACATGTATGTAAGGTCCGTTCTCTTGAAAAGGGTGGTCCAAAATAGCAAAAGTAGAACCAGGTAAAATACATAGTCTTTATTTTTTAAAACATGTATTTGGTCTTTTGTCTGTGTCTGTTTTATTCCACTAGAGTAAATGTGTCCTTGGTGTAAATGCAAAGCATTTCCTCTTGATTAAATTGTAGACGTAGTAGTAAAGGCTTTATGATATAATTCAATAATAAAAAAATAATTAACCTTTAGTTTTGTCATTGCAATAAATGCTTTTCAGACAATACAAACCGTACAATTCTCTGATAGCATATCTTGTGTGGTATATCTTAATTATTGAGAATTTAGTTCTCATTTCAGTCTGTTCTTCCATGTTTTCTTTTTTTTATAATCATGATAGTGAGGTCCTCAGTTGTCCATGGGTAAGCAAAGTATAGCCATTATACTCACAGAATGACAGGAAAACTCCCAGAGACACCTCTCCCACTCCTTAAAATATAGTAACTACTTCTTTTCAGTCTCCATTTCCTTTTTTCCTGTTTTGCTCTTAGTACTCATTTGTGGCATTTCTGATTATTAATCTTGTTTTGAGACTAAGCAAAGATACCACTGATTTTTCATCATAGACTTTTGTTCAGAAGGCAAAAGTGCAGTTATTTTTTCATCATTCAAGTGTCTACCCAAAGGTAGTTTTATTTAAATTAGTGACATTCCAAGTAATACATGTACTATAATTAATTAGAAAGCAAATAACTTCAAAGGCTTAAAATAAAAGATTTTTGTGTGCTTACCAAGTGTATTGTTCTGTTCATTTGATATCAACTCACTTAATCTTCATGATAATCCCGTGAAGTAAGCATTTTATTATTGTCTTATTACAAATGAGAGAATTGATAGTCAAATTAAGAAACTTGCCCAAGTTTGCGTAGCTAGAAGTGGTGGGTTTGGTTGTGTCTGATATGATAAAGGGGACTGTATATACATTTTTTAAACCAATTCTATGTTCAGCCCTGTTCCTTCCACAACTTCAGATCATACTTCTAAGTTCCAGACCACTTAGAGGTTCTTTAGGGTTAAATAGGTAACTTCTAATTTTGATCTTTCTCTGCAATCATTTGTTTGCGCCTTCTTTAGCTTTGCAATTTCATTTTCCGTTTCTTAATCTCTTTTCCATCTTTCATATTTTTAAAATACAGAAATCTCATTTAACTTCCTGAAAAGGCATTAACATTATGTATCCCTTTTGTAACTAAAGACAAACTGGGTTAACACAAACACCAGTTGTAAGTAGACAGGGATACTTATCTGCAAGACCTAAAAACCTTGGACAAAGTCGTAACCGCAACTGAACCTTCAAAGATACAAATATGACTATATGTGGGTGTTTTAGTTTTGTTATGCTGCCAGAAATGCAATATACCAGAAATGGGTTGGCTTTCATAAAGGGAATTTAAGTTACAAGTTTACAGTTCTACAGCCATGACAATGTCCAAACTAAGGCATCCAGAAAAAGATCTTGATTCAAGAAAGGCCGATGGTGTCCAGAACAACTCTCGACAGCTATAAAGGCACATGGCTGGTGTCTGCTTGTCCTGGTTTCTGGTTTCAAATAGCTTCCCCAAGGTGTTTTTCCCCCCTACATCTCCAAATGTCAGCTTTTTCCAAAATGTTTCCCTCTTCAAAGACCAACCTTGAATGGGCAGAGATCCATCTCCATGGAAACTACCTAATCAAAAGGTCTCACAATTTGGTTGGTCACATCTCCATGGAAATGAAAAGATGCCACCCAAACAATAGGTCTGCCCCCACAAGATTGGATTAGGATAAAGAAGATGGCTTTTCTTGAGTACATATAACAGACTCAAACCATCACAATGGGTCACTGGACAGGTCATGAGCATGATCAGCTGCACCTCACAGCACAGCAATGCGAGAAGAAGTAGGAGTGGGAGCGAGAGCCTAGAGGAGCCGGTTAGTGTTTTCGCTGTGATGCAGAAAACTGCATCTTCCCGTGGGGCGTAAGTGCAGAAGGTACCAACTTCACCTTACAGAGAAGCTCACCTGTACCCATAATTCATGTGACGGTTCGTGTTGTGGTCTGCTTTAATTGCCCTATGGGGACTGTAATTGGTGGGAGAGCCACTGTAATTCTGCCCAGACTCTGGGGAGCTATGGTTCGACTGGCTAGTAGCATCTTTGTTTACCTTGGTAGGAGGAACTGTCCACACAACTCTGCAGTGGGCACCGGGTGACTGGCTATAGGTTGTAGGGCTATCTGCCTGAGCCATATCTATTCCCACCGCTTCAGCCTCCTCTACCATATAGTTGAATTTGGTTGTATCCTGATCTGCCCCCACCTCCAGTGGAGCTGTAAGAGTTGGAGTTACTTTGCCCGTGGTTATTGCTCTTCTCTTTGCCCTAGGGGAGGAGGTAGAGGGCTAGTTGCTGTTTTGGCTCTGGTTGTAGAATCCACATTTAAATATATATATATAGTTATATTAGCGGTTAAATATTATTATTAAGGTATCTTTATCCTTTTGAGAGATCCTTTGTAGGCAAAGAACCAAAAATTTTTCAGAGCTACTTTGGAATAAATCAAAGCTGATTTCGAAAATCTGATCTAATCTAAGGCTTTTATTCTAAACCACCACTGACTTTATTGTCCAGAATTGAACACATTGATCTTGTGACAATGGATAATTTGGAATGGAAAAGAAATGTATGGTATACTTGTTTTATTTGTCCTAGTAACAGAAGTAATTGTAATATAATATAATTTATGGCTTGAAAGAGAAGTTTCCAGATCACTGTAAAATTGGTATTACTAAATGCCAAGCACCATGTTAGGTACTAAAGTTTCTCACTGGGATATCAAATTCAATGTATTCAAACTCCCAAATCTATACAGACCAAATCTGGTCTTCCTCTAGAATTCTTCATGAGTATTTACGAACCACCTTCCACTAGAAGACAAAACCTCTCAGGTACCTTTTACTTGTCCCTCTGTGACCATAACTATTCAAGTCTGTTGACTTTACATCTGAAAAATAACTCTAATATACTTATATTTCTCTCAGTCTCAACTGCTATTCACTGAATTCATTCATATTTAATTTTATATATGGTCAATTCTTTTGAATGATGAATTGATTAGTGAACACTCCAAAGAAACCTGCAAGGTCTACATAAATTTCAAAGCAGCACTTAATGTTTCAATCATCAAATTAAATATACAACCCCTCAAATTATGATGGCAGTTGTACTAGCCAAGCTCCAATATGAGTCCCAGTGATCCCTTCCTCCTGGAATTCAGATCTTTTTATAGTTCCTTCCAACATTTTATCAGGGATGCTCAGTGTGACCAATAGAATACAGCAAAGGTGATGTCACAAAAAGATTGCAGCTTCCATCTTAAGTATGTTCTCTCTTTCAGATAACTCTGGAAGAAGCCAGCTGCCATGTCAGAAGGCATATAAAATTAAATATGAATGAATTCAGCGAATAGAAGTTGAAACTGAGAGAAATGTAAGTACATTAGAGTTATTTTTCAGATGTAAAGTCAACAGACTTGAATAGTTATGGTCACAGAGGGACAAGTAAAAGGTACCTGAGAGGTTTTATCTTCTAGTGGAAGGTGGTTCGTAAATACTCAGGAAGAATTCTAGAGGAAGACCAGATTTGGTCTATATAGATTTGGGAGTTTGAATACATTGAATTTGATATTCCAGTGAGAAACTTTAGTACCTAACATGGTGCTTGGCATTTAGTAAGCACTCAAATACTATGTAAATTAATCCAAATTAAGATCATCTGTTGGTAGTTAGAGAACTATCCAACTCTCAGGAGATAAATTTGAACCAGAAATAGTTTAGAGTCCTTAGTAAACAGATATTTCTGATATAAGAATATATTAAATTGTCCACAGAGATGTGGAGGAATGAGTAAAGGAGTAGAGGGGAAATTAGTGTTTAAGGTATAAGTAATGAAAGAAGAACAGGAGGATGTGGTGTCACTGAAGAAAGCATTTTAAGATGAGTGGTCAAGAGTTTTGTGCAGCTAAGTAAAATAAGGGCCAAGAAATGGTGGTCTACTAAATTTGCAATCAGGTTGTCACTGATCTTGGTGAGACCAATTTCAGTGTCAGTGTAGGGACAGAGTGTAATAGCTCTGGTTAAGACAGCAATAGAGAGTTGGCAAGTCAAGGAAGAATTTTACCTGGTTTTTAAAATGAGACCATGCAGGCAGCACACAGATCAAGAAATGAAACAATTACCAGTGCCCCGGAGTCGCTCTAGTTTCTATCCTCTCCCTCTGCAAAACCACTATCCTGGCTTTATGGCACCATGGAGTTTGGATTTTGTCCTACTTTGTTGCTTTATAAATAGAGTCATGTATCACATACTCCTGTGTGAGTGGCTCTCAATTATCATTCTGTTTTTGAAATTATCTATATAACTATAGTTGTAGGTTGTTTTATTGCTGTATTGTATTTCAAATCCCTCCATTCAATTTTTAAGTAAATATCCCAACTTTTTGTTGTTTAATGTTAGGCACCATTTTTATTAGAATTTTGTCCAACTGGACTTTTTATTTTAAAGAAGTAGTAGATTTACAGAAAATTCATGCATAAATAGAAAGTTCCCTTTTATTAGGACCTTGCATTAGTGTGGTACATTTGCTGCAATTGATAAGAGAACATTTTTATGACTGTACTATTAACTGTAGTGCATAGTTTACTCCAGGGTCACTATTTGTGTTAAATAGTCCTATGGATATATTATTTCACATTTTTAGTCTCATAATATATATATATAACTTAAAATTTATCCTTTTAACCACATTCAAGTATATGTTTCAGTGCTGTTAATTACATTCACAGTGTTCAACTCTCATCACCACCATGAGTTACCCAAACTTTTCCATCTTCCCAAACATGTCCTTTTGTGTCTGGCTTATTTCACTCAACATGATGGCTTCAGGGTCCAACCATGTTGTCTACGTATCAGAACTTTACTCCTTTTTATGACTGAATAATTCTCCATTGTGTGTATTTAGCACATTTTGTTTATCCATTCATCAGTGGATGGCCACTTGGGTTGCTTCTCTCTTTTGGCTATTGTGAATAATGCCACTATGAACATAAATGTGCAAATCTCTGTTCAAGTCCTGCTTTCAATTCTTTTAGGTATATATCTGGTAGTGGGATTGCTGGATCATATGGTAATTCAATACTATACTTTTGGAGAAAACACCAAACTGTCTTCCACAGTGGCTGCACCATTTTTACATTCCCACTAACAACAAATGTATGTTCCTGATCGTCCACATCTTCTCTGACACTTGTAATTTTCCATAGATTCTTAAAAAAACATTTTTTATTATGAAATGTAACATATATACAAAAACAATAAATTTCAAAGTACATTGTAACAAGTAGTCATAGAACAAGTTTTAGAGTTTGGTATAGGTTGCTGTTCCACAATTGTAGGTTTTCCTTCTAGCTGCACCAAGATGCTGGAGACTAAAAGAAATATCAGTATGATTCAGCAGTCATATTCCTTTATTAAATCCTGTCTTCTCTAGTAGTCCTCCATTGATCTTTCTCCCAATCTTGAGGGGTATTTGGGCTCTACCCATTATAACTTTTTCATTTTGGAAAAGGGTGTTGCTGGTATGGGATAGGGGGATGGAACCAGTTGATGTTCTTGAAGAGAGTGGGTGGCCCCTTGGGTTTCAGGACTTATCTGGCCTAGGAACCCATCTAGAGGTTGTAGGTTTCTATAAAGTAATCTTAGTATGTGAAACTTTTGTCGAACCTCAGATAGAGCCCTAGGGTTCTTTAAGGTTAACAGGAATGGTTTTGGTTGGGGATTGGCAAACTGGTAATTAGCAATACCTAGCTAAAGCTTGGTTAAGAGTAGCCTCCACAATAGTCTCTTGACTCTATTTGAACTCTCTTAGCCACTGATACCTTATTTTGTAACCATTCTTTTCCTCTTTTTGGTCAGGAAGGCATTGTCAATTCCATGGTGCCAGGACCAGGCTCATCCCTTGGAGTCATGTCCCATGTTGCCAGAGAGACTTTCACCCCTGGATCCATTGTTTTTTAATAGTTGCCATTCTAGAGGGTATGAAATGATGTCACAGTGTGGTTTGATTTGCATTTCCCTAGTTGCTAATGATGTTGAGCATTTTTTCATGTATTTTTTGACATTTGTACATCCTCTTTGGAGAAATGTCTATTCAAGTTTACGTAAGTCTTTTGCTTATTTTATAAGTAAGTTGTTTGTCTTTTTGTTGTTGAATTGGAGGATTTCTTTATATATCCTGGATTTTAACCATTATCAGATATGTAATTTCCAAATATTTTCTCCCATTGTATAAATTGTCATTTTACTTTCATGATAATTTCAATGAGTTCCCATTTATCTTTTCTTCTTTAGTTGCTTGTGCTTTAGGTGTAAAGTCTAAGAAACCATTGCCTAACACAAAGTCCTGAAGATGCTTCCCAATGTCTTCTCTTAGGAATTTTATAGTTCTGTTTCTTATATTTAGGTCTTTGATCCATTTGGAGTTGATTTTTGTATATAGTGTGAACTAGGCGTCCACCTTCATTCTTTTGCATATGGACACCCAGTTTTCCAGCACCATTTGTTGCAGAGACTTTTCTTTCCTAACGAAGTGAACTTGACACCCTTGTCAAAAATCAATAGGCCAGGGGTGCGAGGGTAGTTCACTGGTAGAATTCTTACCTGCCATGCAGGAGACCCAGGTTTGATTCCCAGCCCATGCACTTCCCAAACAAACCAACAAAAACAAACAAACAAAAAATTCAACAAATGGTGCTGCAATAATGGGATACTCACATGGAAAAATAATGAAATGTGACCTCACCATACAGCATACAAAAAAAGAAAAAGAAAAAAGAAAGAAATCAGTAGGCCATAAATACGAGGGTTGATATTTGAATGCTCAGTTTAATTCAGTTGTTTTAGATGTTTGATTCTCTTAGTTGCTTTTGTAAATGGAGGGTCTTTTTTTCTTCTAATTTTTGCTTCAGATTGTTTATTACTAGGGTATAGAAACACTCCTGATTTCTGGGGTTAATTTTGTATATTGCCACTTTGCTGAATTCTTTTATTAGTTCTAGTTGCTTAGATGTGGATTTTTTAAGGATTTTCTTTATATAGTATCATGTCATCTACAAATAAGAAAAGTTTTACTTATTCCTTTCCAATTTGGGGAAAGGATGATTTTTTCAATAAATGGAGAAATAAGAAAAAAAATGAGCCTTGATCCCTAACACTATGCACAAAAATTAATTTTAGGTGAATCATCAACCTAAACAGCTAAGCTTTTAGAAGAATACACAAGAGAATATCCTCATGATCTTAGAGTTAGCAAACATTTCTTAAACAGAATCCAAAAATCACTAACCATTAAATAAAAATGGATAAATTGGATTTTACATTAAGAACTTCTGTTAATCAAAATACATTATTGAGTACAGTAGAACAAGCAGTGTGGACAACCAAAGCTATAGGCTGAGCCCCCAGTCTTGGGGTTTGTTCATATGAAACTTAACCCCACAAAGGACAGGTCAAGCCTACTTAAAATTAGGCCTAAGAGTCACCCTCAAGAAAGCCTCTTTTGTTGCTCAGATGTGGCCTCTCTCACCAGCCAACACAACAAGCAAACTCACCACCCTCCCCCTGTCTACAGGGGACATAACTTCCAGGGGTGTGGACCTTCGTGGCAACGTGGGACAGAAATCTGAGAAGGAACTCGGACTCAGCATCAAGGGATTGAGAGAAACCCTAGAATGAGCGGAGACCCAGCATCAAGGGATAGAGAAAATCCTCTCGACCAAAAGGGGTAAGAGTGAAATGAGACAAAGTGTTAATGACTGTGAGATTCCAACCAGAGTCGAGAGGCTATCCTGGAGGTTATTCTTATGCATTAAGGAGATATCACCTTGTTATTCAAGATGTAATGGAGAGGCTGGAGGGAACTGCCTGAAAATGCAGAGCTGTGTTCCAGTAGCCATGTTTCTTGATGATGATTGTATAATGGTGTAGCTTTCACAGTGTGACTGTGTGATTGTGAAAACCTTGTGTCTTATGCTCCTTTTATCTACCTTATCAACAGACAAGTAGAAAATATGGAATAAAAATAGATGAACAGAATAATTTCTAAATGTTGTGTTAGTTAATTTTTTTAATTAATAAAAAAATTTAAAAATAAAAATAAATAATAAACAATAGAGGGAACAAACGTTAAAATAAATTTAGTAGATTGAAATGCTAGTGATCAATGAAAGGGAGGGGTAAGGGGTATAGTATGCATGAACTTTTTCCATTTTCTTTTTATTTCTTTTTCTGAATTGGTGCAAATGTCCTAAGAAATGATAGTGATGATGATGAATATACAACTATGTGATGATATTGTAAATTATTAATTATATATCAAGAATGGAATGATCATATGGTAAGAATGTTCATGTTTGTATGTTGTTATGTTTAAGGAATAAGAAAGAAAGAATGAAAGAAAAAAGACTTCCGGAGAAGACGGCGGCTTAGTAAGGCACGCGGGTCTTAGTTCCTCCTCCAGAACAACTACTAAAGAACTAGAAACAGTACAGAACAGCTCCCACAGCCACGACAGAGACCAGACACACAGCGTATCCCATTCCAGAATGGCTGGACCGGCTAAGAGACTCCGCTGCAGTGAGGTCCCCAAGCGGCGCGCACTTCCCCGGGCTGAGGCGGCTGGCGGGCAGAGCCCTCCCTCCCTCCTTCCGGCAGGGCA